>NC_143478.1:96738185-97110788 GCF_027475165.1 Benincasa hispida | reverse complement strand
CAACCTAATCCCTTTAGATTTTTGAGTTTTGAACACCCTATGAAAAATAAAGGACATCCAGCGACCATTTTGATAATGGGAGAATTTAATCATTATGCCTGTTCGCAGTGGTTTCGAAATATCAATGAAGACTTTTAAGTCTCAAGTTTTCTCCCTAATAGAATCCTTCTTAATCACACTCGACTTCAATGGTTTTCCCTATTGCATCTCCAATCTTGGTAGCCATTGTTTTGTTTTGAAAGAAAGCCCAGTGGTAAACTCAGAATCCTAATCCAGAATGCTACTTGAGTAAACTCAAGATCAGAGGAACTGAAAGCAACTGTTGGTTTCTCTAAGGCCAAAAACTCAAGATCAGAGGAACTGAAAGCAACTGTTGGTTTCTCTAAGGCCAAAAGATGTTTATCCAGTAACCATGGACCTGACTTCCATACCCATTCTCTATCTGTATTGTTACAGAATTTGAATAAAAAAGATTTTTGCCCAGATTTTTTATACTAAATTTTTATCTAACTTTCCATGTTGAATTAAATACATTCCTCACTGTAGTAGGTGGAATCAATCTTGATGATAGGATCTTCCAGTTGACCATTGATGGATTTTTCAGTTGTAATTTCTAGATTGATGAAGACGCATTTTCCTTTTCTTTAAGATTGAATTTGCTCAATTCTTCGGTTAGTAATCTAGATCCATTATTGATATCTTACTTTGTTGAACCAATGGCTGAATCTTTACAACGTTAAAGAGAAAAGTCAAAGAAAGAAATAGAGGAGAAGAGAGTTTCTGAAGCCTCGCCACTCAGCTGGTTTGAACCTCACAGGGAAGATCTTTCGGGGATCTTGGAGACCATGGTTTTCTTTTAGGAAGAAGACAATTTTATTTCAACAACATAATTGCACAAATATACTCCAAAAGCATAGACGGTCACACCCCGATCGGACCGGACCGGACCGGACCGGGTCCTTTTTCTAAAAACAAGACACTGCGTTGTTCTCTTTCGGACTTAAACCTCTAAAACCACAGTCCCTTCTCCTTGTCGAGCTCCAATCCATCAATGGCAGTTTTCAAGCTCATCCTCACTCAATCTCGCCGCCACTGCCTCGCCAAACCTCCTTCTCTTTCAACTCCCCGGTTCCTTCAATTTCGCAGACCACTCTCCTCCTCCCAATCCGAATCCAACCCAGATCCCGATTCTCCCCACAATCAATCCTCTCCAAGAACCCCTCGTTCCGTTCCCATTCAGCCCGTCTCCTACGCCGTCAAGCCCAAGCCACAATCCGATGAGAACCAAGATTCCCCGGAATCGCTTCAATCTCCGCCTGCTACACCGCGGCCGCCGCCAAGTCCCGCAGGTAGGAGGACTTGGACTCGCGAGGATATTCGTTATATGAAGGATAATCCATCTATAGCTTCGGTATCTTATCCGTTGCGTGTTGCTCCGCTTCCGGAAGATAGGGTTTCGGCTTCTGGCGGAGGAGAAGAGGGTGTGGAGAGTGGGCAAATGGAGGAGGAGAGGAAGAGGATTGAGGCGGAGAACCAATGGAGGAGGAGTTTTAGGGTTCTGGAGGAGGAGAAAGTTACTGCTCCATTTCCAATGCTGATCAAGGTCGAGAAGAAGGAACAGAAGGTAGTTCTTGAATTGATGGACGCTATCCGGCAAGTGAAGGTCGGTGTAGAAGATTGTGATTTTAACTTTTCATGACAAATTTCTCTACTGCAGGCGTTTTGGAGAACTGAAAAGATTGTAGAATAATTGTCTACATGATCTCGGAGTTGTAAAATGAATGTGTTTTTTTAGAATTTTACTTATGAAATAGTTATTGACAATCTCATTGTTTAATCTTTATTTTTTGTTCTTAAAATTCAAGTTCAGGCTAATGCCAAGGGGAATTTTGATGAGACTGTTGAAGCACATGCAAGATTGGGGGTTGATGCCAGGAAAATGGTAATGCATCTATTATTTTTGTACTCTGTGGATTCATCTCTCTCACTCAGTAGGAATTGATCTTGAATGATTCTGTTACTAGCCTAGTAACTACAGAATTTTGAATTTTAGGGGAGAAAGGAAACCTGGGAATTTCCTTGCTCCACTGGTTGATTGGGTACCTGTTAATGGTTCAGTTTAAGCTGGCTTTGCAGCTGCACTGTGTGCACAATAGAGTTCTCAAAGTAGCTTATCAGAGAGCATATATACGAATGATTTGTCTGATTCACTATTTAAGTTTGTTAAAAGTTTAAATGATCTGTTGTTTATTCTGTCACCTATTTTATATAACTTCTGAAAGTTATCCACATCCTTGATTTTTAATGAACATGAGATAAAAATTATTCCTTCATTTCTCCTCTGTGCATAAGGATATGTCTTTACTTCTTTGGTATTCTACGTAGTTCTTACAATGTTGTTTGCACTCATGGCTTTCATTTTCTGACATGCAGCAAGTTTTGGGTAACATGACTCTGCCCCATTCAATTGGGAAGGTAAGCATATGAATTCTGTTTGAATGAGCATGCCACATTGGAACACAATATAGTTAATTTGTTGAAAAAATATATATTACCTTTCAGACTGTCAGAGTGGCTTTCTTTGCTGAAGGGGCTGATGCTGAGGAAGCAAGGGCTGCTGGAGCTGATATTGTTGGTGGCGTTGAACTTATAGAGGAAATTGCCAGTAAGAGTTGACGTTATTGGTTTTCCTTTTTATTATTAGGGAAAATTTGATTTTCATTATTGTACTTGTACCTGACTCAATGAGTCATCTTTTCCTTAAAATTTCAATTTCATCAAATTAAATTAAACCTTAATGTTGAATAAGAGGTGAAATTAGTCCCTTTTAAGGCCTCTCTATATTCTCTCGGATTGTTGTGAAAAAACAACAGCTAAATAAGTTTTGTGGAACACACACCCACACCCAAGTACCGATTCTTCTTCTTGGATAGTCCTTCATATAATATAATGTAGTTCAAATAGGCCCAACGAACATGGTCAAAAGCTTTGCAAAATCAAGTTGGTCCTGTTAGTTAGATGAACTTGAATTTGAAACTAATCATTGGTTTGAACTTCATTTCTTTAACTATATGTATGCAGCCAGTCGGAAATTCAATGTTGATAAGTGTTTCTCAACCCCTGAAATGATGAGGCGCATTGGCAAGGTTTATGGAATTTAACTTTTTGTGCATTGTACTGTTGTTCTATGTTGATGGTTGGTTATTCAAGAAGAATATTTTTATAAAACATTAACTCAAAGTTCGATGCTATTGCTGTTTAGATTTCCAAGATTTTGAGACAGCGAGGATTGCTACCAGATCCTAAAGTGAGCGCATTATCCTCTGTTTCTATGGTATTTATTTGCTTATAGATTGCAATCAAACAGATGTGCTGATATATTGTATAGCTAGGTACTGTGACCGGTGATATCAAAGGGGCCTTGAAGAAAGCAAGAGAAGGACACATGCACTTTAAAATGGATTCCACATCTATTGTGCATGTGGGGCTTGGGAAGGTAAAATCACTTTAGTTTAAAGCATATAGCTTTGTTTTATAAGGAATGCACATATTGAAGCTGAATTTAAGTTTCCAGGATTGTACCCATCTAAATAGCGTAAACTGTTTCTTGCAGGTGAGTCATTCGGAAGAGTCCTTGCGAGAAAATATTGGTGCATTTGTGAATGCTCTTTTGCTTGCAAAGCCTGCTGGCTTGAAAAAAGGCAAGTTGTGTTGCTTAGTTTTTTTGCTAATCTGTAGTTGATGAATATCAATACAAGTTCATTCATCATTGAACTTAAAGTTTTATTACTTTTACGAAAAATGTTCCCATCAACTGAATGACTATTCTGCCAGTCGTCGTTGCATTTTCTTTGGTTTCCCTGACTGAAATTATCTGTTATTAATTGCAGCCTCAAAATATGCTGGATATGTAAATTCCTTCCACATATGTAGCACGGTAATTCTTATAACTTTTGTTCTGATCATCGTAATATCTGAATCTCATATTAGCATAGCTATAAATCATTGAGCTCACTTAAAATGATTGTCAAAATCTATCGGGGTGTTTGGGCCAAGGGGTTGGGAGTTGGGGAGTGTGGACTTGGGTCCCAGTTCACAACTCCAATTTTATGCCTTATTAACTCTTTATACTATGGGTTGATGAGTTCACGACTCCACTTCTTGTCCCAAACACTTCCCAGGGATCAGCTGGGATTATGCAATAGTATCATATATTAGTTTATAATTCCAAACTTGATGAACAGGGATCATAGAGGTCTTTTGGGCTACAAAAATTGTGATTTGATCACAGGCTTTCTTTCATTGCAACGTTAAGATTTTATTTTGATGTTTAGAAAGTCTAATACTTATTGCTACTCGCTGGCATCTTCACTTTGTCAAATTCCTACAAATGCTAAAAATAAATGTGGCTGCGCTATTTGGATGAACCAGTCAATCAGATGTATGAAAATTTCTCATCAGAATATATGAATGTCTTTGCATGAAACGTAGAAGTCCAACGGCTCCAAAAAAATCTCATAATACTATTTTACTATAAGGGGGTACTGAATAATTCATCTGTAGCATACATATTTAAAATAGTTAAGGGAATATCGGATGTTTTGACCAATGATAAATCTTATAAATATGTCTGAAAGATTGAGGAAAGGACATGAGCCAGTTGAATACTTGGGAAAGTTATGTTGTAATTCTGATATCTCTTACATTTCAATACATTTGGAGCTCTATCGGTAGGCTCTTTTGATGTCATGCAGACGGCAAATATTTCATTCTTAGTCTGCAAATCATTTGTTTAGAGTACATGTTCATAAATGGAAGTGATGGTTGCGGACTTTTGTGATACACATATCTTCTATATGGGATCTTACATCCTCTTTGTTGCCAATATTGAATGTCTACTAAATGGTGAAGTAATTAATTATTCTTGTAATGTGCAGATGGGTCCCGGATTCCCAATTACGATACAATCGTTGTCCAAAGTTGCAGATCAATACAACAGAAAGTACTTAAGTGGCGTGATCCGATGAAATCTCTAATATAGGTCTTTTCGTAGCCATTTTTTCATCTTTGATCTCCCTTTCCCCCAATTATAATTTTATTGATACAAAGCATGAAGTAGTCTAGATTTGATTAGATTTTTTTCAACCATTTATGAAGGACGTTCCATCTTTTTGTGTCCTGAGGTAGAAATTGTTAGCTTTTACTGAGTAGCAGCAGAATCATTTTGATTTTGGCTTTGCTCTGTTTGTTGTATTTACTTGATCTTCTGGACTCTTGCAGTTTGTTTATCATTGAACTAGCTTGTGGTTTATGTGGTCTTCAGTACTCCTTGTGACTTTTAAGACTCATTACCTGCTTGTTCTGGAAAATAAAAGGCAAGTTTCCTGACAAATATAAAGTGGGGATTTGAGGGAGAATGGATCTCTTCATTTTTCTTTTTCATGTTAAATGAATCTGTCATTAGTTCTCTTCTGATCCTAGAAATTGAGGTACTACTTATATTGAGTTTGCATTTGTTTTACTTTTATCATCGGACGTTAGGATACTGGAGTTTTGAATATTTATAAAAAAGATTAAACTATCATTTTGGTCTCACTACTTTGAAGTTGATTTAATTTAGTGTTTTATTTTTTTTCATATGCATTATATACATTTATCTTTGAAAGTGTTGGGATATTATATATTTTTGAAAGGTCTCGTGTATTCTAAAAGTCTTAAACCTTGTTTACTTCAAGGTAAGAGCCGCGGTAATCAAGGTAATGAGAATGAAGATTTTCATTCTCATTGGTGACATTTAGTAGAGTGTATGAATGAAATTAATTGGTGTGATTCACCCCAATTTCGGAATTCTTATCCTAAACGGAAGGAGTATTATCATTCCTCTCCTAAACTCTCATCATTCTCCTTCTCATTCCTTTCGATTCTTTTGAAGATTTTCAATCCATTTTTTTATTTTTTATTTTTTATTTTTTTTTACAATGACTGAGGATTGAACCTTATAACTTCTAGGAAGAAGATTATGCCAATTCCTTTGGTACCCCTACCATTTCATTCAATACTTTACGAATTTTTTTGGACACCAACTACAAGTTGGTCGAGTAGATTATCATAGTCTACTTCATGTTGGAAGCACCAAATATAGTAGTAGTGTATACAATTATTTAAACTTACAACGAAGTGTAGTAAGTATTATTTCAAAATCCTATTTGCTATAGTATTTACCATTTATCACTCATTCTTTATTTTTTTTTCTTAGCTATTGTGAAAGTATTTCTTACTCAAACAAAAATAGTTTACATTCTAAATGCAATCTATTAATAATTCAAATTTAAATAGTTTGTATTTCAAATATTAACTATTATATATTGACTATCATAACTCACCAACTATAATAAAATATCAACTACAATAACCAATTTACTGCTTCAAACATCTATATTCTTACCATTTCCCTTTATAAATGCAACCAAAAGCTTTTTAAAGTTATTTTATAATATTTTTTTGAATAAATATTCCGTATTAATTTTGTAATTTAGTATTATATTGTATTGAATGTTTGTTTTAGAAGTGCATGATTTCTTCTATTTTAGAAAAAGAGTGTTACCTCCATAAATTTTAACAGTGCCATGAGAAACAATTTCAACATAATTTTTCATATTGATCTTTTCTTTAGAATAAATACTAACATGTCAAGGGGAGAATTTCAACTTGAAGCGGGTGTTTGGCACGTTGGGTTGGAATGTTTATGTTTGGATGTTGAATTGAGTTGAGTTAGTCTCTATTTGGTATATAGAGTTGAATTGAGTTTGGGTAATTGGTGCACTTGAATGAAGTTGACTGTTTCCAAATTTAAAAAAAATTTTAACACAACAAATACTTTTTTTTTCCCTCTTTTTAAAACATAACAAATTTCTACAAAGTATTCATTGTAACGACTGTCTTTTAGAATGGAAATTGGACCACTACATATATGCATAAATCTCAAAATGGCATTTTTTCAAAATTTGACCAAATTTCAAAGAATAAAATATATATTTTTTTTATCATAAAACTATAAATAAAATAAAATAAAATAAAATCTTTGTTTGAGGTTCTCCTTACTTTAATTTAAAATAAATTAAATAAAAACAAAAAGAAAAAAAACGAATGAAATATTCCAAGAATCTAAAGGTTTAATTACAAAGTCAAAACTTGCAAACATAAGAAAGACATATGTAGAAGTGTTATTAAGTCCCAAGGCTTGGTCATGGATTCTTCTTGTCTTTCGTCGTTCTATCATTTCCTTTGCCTAAAAAAAAATATAGATAACAGAGTGAGTATAAAAATACCTAGTAAGTGATCCACTACTGGGTCTACCAGTTGTAAAAGTTAGTATTCTTATCAAGACAAAGGTGTGCGTCCTGACATAGGCATAAGCATAGGTAGAAGGGGCGAACCCGAAGATGCGTTTTCGTAGGAAGTGACTTCGATGAGACACAATAACATAATTGTAGGTGGCGATCCCATAAGGACGTCGAAACATATTTAGGGGATGATCACAGTCCGATAGGGGTGCTAACGGTCACCATCAGTCCAACATGTATCATACATCGACCAAGATCATAACAAGTCATAACATATTATAATAAACATAGTAACGTATATTATGAGTTTTAAGAACAGTCTCAACAATTCATCCATCAATCAAACATAACATAACCTTCACATAATACCATATTTCCGGTAACATAATCACAGGTTTTCAGAACACCCTCAATAGTCCAACCGTAGCAAGTTATAGCTATTCAACCCATCAAAATAGAAACATGCTTTCAACGCAAACACAATCTTAACACCAATTTGGATTCGAGGGTGAATCGATAGTAAATCAATTACTTCAATTAAACCCAAATAAAATAGGCAATTCAATCCTACTATTGGTCTGTCTAGAATCTTGGATTAAGTCCCTGCCAAAGACCACGTTAAGGTTTTATTTCATCATTTAGGACCCTTAACCTGAAGGAACCATTGAAGGCACTTAAGCGGAAATGGGATCAGAACCCAAAATCCCAAATTTATAGAATGTTTAAATTTATAGAAAACAAACACAAATTATGCATCTAATCATAAAAATACAGCATGCTTGCACTAAATTACAGAAAAGTAAAATGGGTTTTAGAAATCCTTACCTTTGAAGATCGATTCTTCAAAAAAGAAACCCTCGAACCAAAAGGAAACCACCACGAGAAATCCACTGTATTCTCTGGATGAGAATCTAGAAGGTGTGGACTCTGGTTATTTTGGAAGTGAAGGAAAAGGAGAGAGCAGGAGAAGAAATTTTTTTTTACATAATGTTTTTGTGTGTGTATTTGCTGTGAAAATCAAAGGGAGAAGACGAAGATGATCAAATCTATTCCACCCCCTGTTCTCACTAACGTAGTAGAGAGATTATATCAAATATAACATATAACCTATAGTTTTCATAATGTATCAAATACAATATAACCTGTAATTTCAATTCTCTCTCACCCATGGCTTTTAATATAAATCACATTTATATTAATTTTAATTACATGAATCCAATTTACATAATTAATATTTGAATCATATTCAAATATTTATTTCCTTTCAAATAAACTTTATATTATAATGCATCAAATACAGTATAGTAATTATATCATATATAATTATATTAAATTAATTATATCACATATAATTAATTTCATCAATTAATTTGAACAATTCAAATTAATCCAAAAATCAATTCTAATTAATTCCCATTGAGCTACAGAGGGGACATCATGGACCTATAGCTTGAAGCTCCAACGATACTTAAATAATTGATTAAACTTTTTAATTAAATTATTCATCATCCGTTAACGGTTGGGCACCCCACTAAAGACCGAAAACTATACTCTAAAAATTTCGTACTGTAGATATATTTCTGTGTCCATTGGATGTAACCAATCAATATTGTATGATGACCCTTCACATATTGTTTGTAAGTATAACTTGGCCAAAATTACCGTTTTCCCCTATAGTTACATCTAACTCCTTAAGTACCACTGATCCCTTTAATGAACAATAAATCATAGTCCAACTATGACTAAACCTCTCTTGGGCTAGGAGATGGTGTAGCGCCACATTGTTCAAGCCCTGGAATTAGTCCTTAAGAAGCAATTTATCTACTTACCCCGACGTTTGGAAAGGAATGAATTTCTTCTTGTGTAATTGTGTTCCCAACTCCCCAATCAGACGAATCCCTAAAATAATAGGCTTGTTAAGTCAACGATCTGACCATTCTCATTTATACAAATCAAAGGACTACTTTCGTAAGTAGGAGTTGATAACTCACTCAGGATTTAGGTCATGTTATCTATGGTCATCCTGGTGAAATGTAAGTCTCTATTATGAATGACGTTGTATAATAAGACTAAAAATTTCGTGGTCCGATCTTCTACAAACTCCTTTGTATAGAATTCTTCCGCTCACATGTCTCTACATGAATGATTAGGATCAGATCATTTGTAACACTTTACAACAGTTGTAACATCTACAAAGCAGGTCGTACTCGTAGTGTCACCAGGATAAGATATCCAACCTTATCCATCTACTACAGACCATTTAGGTTATTATTTAAACATGATCCACCCGTATGTCTCTACATACATATTTAAGCCATAAGATAATCTTGGATGTTAGTTTATTGATTTGTGGGTTTAATATAACTAAATATCAAACAAAACATTACATATTTTATTAGATAAATAAGACACTACAAGATTTAGGGCACCAACTCTAACAATCGCCCACTTGACCTAAAGCTAGTAGGCTGTACAATATAAAAGTCAAACTAATATATATAAAGTACAAACAATAAACTAGGGTATAACATGCCCAATACAAATCTCCCACTTGTCCTAATCAAAACGTTGCCTGTCCCATAGATCCATTCTTTGCAGGTGACCCTCAAATACTTTAGCCGTGAAGGCCTTTGCAAACGGATCATCAACGTTGTGCTTCGAAGCTATCCGCGTGACGTTCACGTCTCCTCGATGCACAATCTCTCGAATGAGATGATACTTCCGCTCTATATGTTTCCTACGCTTGTGACTCTTAGGCTCATTGGAATTAGCCACAACACGATTATTATCACAATAAAGTGTGATGGGCTTTGACATTTTTAGAATCACTTCTAGATCAGTCAGGAATTTCTTAAGCCATACAACTTCTTTTGCAGCTTCACAAACCGCTACGTACTCTGCCTCCATGGTGGAGTCAGTAATGCACCCCTGCTTGATGCTCCTCCAGACTATTGCGCCTTTGTTAAGAGTGAACACTGATCCTGATGTGGATTTCCTAGAATCCTTATCAGTCTGAAAATCAGAGTTTGTGTATCCTGTAAGGATCAGATCCCTAGAATCATACACAAGCATGTAGTCCCTCATTCTCCGTAGATACTTGAGGATATTCCTAACGATTGTCTAGTGATCATATCCTGGATTAGACTAATATCTACTCATTATCCCCACCCGCATAGTAGATTTCAGGTCTAGTACATAACATCGCATACATTAGGCTGCCAACAGCTGATGCATAGGGGATCTGTCTCATTTCCTCAACCTCTTGAGGTGTCTTAGGACACTATTCCATAGACAATATAATTTCATGCCTGAAAGGTAATAAACCTCTCTTGAAATTTTGCATCAAATACTTGATAAGCATTTTGTCAATGTACGATGCTTGAAACATAACTAGCATTTTGTTCTTTCGATCTCTAAAGATCTGAATTTCCAGAACAAACTGAGCCTCTCCCAAATCTTTCATTTGGAATTGGGTCGCTAGCCAGTTCTTATCTTCAGTCAGTAGACTTACATCATTCTCAATGAGTAGGATATCGTCTACATACAATACTAGAAAAGCTACTGAACTGTTAATGATTTTCTTGTAAACATAAGGCTCATCAACATTCTGATCAAAGCCATAAGATTTGATCGCAGTATCAAATCTTATATTCCAAGATTAAGAAGCTTGCTTCAATCCATAAATGGATCAATTAAACCTGCAAACCTTTTGCTCTTGACCTTGGGTTATGAATCCCTCAGGTTGCTGCTTATAAATGGTCTCCTTAAGATTATCATTTAGAAAGACAGTCTTGACGTCCATTTTTCAGAACTCATGGTCATAATATAAGGCAATGGACAGGAGAATTCAAATAGACTTTAACATAGCAACGGGTGAGAAAGTTTCTTCATAGTCGATTCCCTCAACTTGGGTGTAATCCTTTGTCACTAGTCTAGCCTTGAAGGTTTGCACCTTCTCATCAGCATCCCGTTTTCTCTTGTAGATCTATTTGCAACCTATAGGTTTTACCCTACCAGGTTGATCTACAAGATCCCAAATTGAATTAAAGTACATAGACTCCATTTCGAGATCCATAACTTTAATCCACTCATCTTTGTCAATATCCTCCATTGCCTTCTTGTAAGATAATGGATCCTCAACGTTCTATAAGCTACCAAAGCCAGAATTTCTGTTAAACCCATATAATGAACAGGCGGGGTCGAAACCCTCCTACTACGTTGAGGCTTCCTCAACACTATTTGACCTACTAAAGATGATCCAACTTCAATAACTTTTGTTGAGGTATTGAGTTCTTCAACAACTCTTGTTGAAATTTCAGTAGTTTCTTTGGAAATTTCATTCAACACTATTTTACTGCGGGGCCTATTCTCCCTTATGTGATCTTTTTCTATAGAAGTAGCGTTTGTCGACACAAACACTTTATTTTCCTTGGGGTTGAAGAAGTATCCACCTCTCGTTCCTTTGGGGTAACCTACAAATATGTACAATTTTGAACGAGATTCCAGTTTCTTATAATTTGCCTCAAGCACATATATTGAGCAACCCCAAATTCTGAAATGACGTAAACTAGCTTTACGGCTATTCGGTAACTCCAAAGGTGTTCTCGTAACACTTTTGGATGGAACACAAATCAAAATATACGTTGCAGTATGTATTGCAAAACCCCAAAACGAATCAGGTAAGGAAGCGTACTCATCATAGACCGAACCACGTCTAACAGGGTTCGACTTCTTCTTTCTGATATACCATTTTGTCAAGGTGTACCAGGTGCTGAGAGTTAGGATACTATTCTATGCTCTATCAAATAGTTTTGGAATGTAAGATCCAAAAACTCTCCACCTCGATCAGATCGAAATGTCTTAATTGTTCTATTCAATGGATTTTCAACTTTAGCCTTAAACTCTCTGATCTTTTCAAAGGATTCAGACTTATGTTGCATTAAATAAACATATTCATACCTTGAATAATCATTAGTAAAGGTGATGAAATATTCGAACCCTCATCTTGTTTTTACATTCATCGGACCACAAAGGTCTGAATGTCTTAGCTCTAAGAATTCTTTGGCCCTGTGACCTTTTTCAGTAAAAGATCTTAAAGTCATTTTGCCTTCAAGGTATGACTCACACGTAGGTAAATAATTTTCTTCTAACTCGTTTAGAAGTCCATCCTTTTACCAATTTCTCAATCTTATTGAGATTGATGTGTCTTAATCTCAGGTGCCAAAATTGGGCATTTTCTTTAGGAGAAATTCTAATTCTTTTATTTTGAGTTATCGCAGTTTTAAACATTTCAGTGTTAAGGAGGGCTTTAGTTGCTAACGGTCTTAGCACATAAAGATTGTTTTCCAACTTAGCATAACAAATATTAATACCATTATTTGAAATAAATACTTTATTTACAGAGAATCAAATACTGTAATATTGTTCTAACAGAAGTTAAGTTCCTTTCAAACCAGGAACAACATATACATTTTCAAGTAAAATATATTTATTTTGTAAAGTCAATTGGAGACCTCCCACTGCCACAACTAAGACGACGTGCTCAGTTCCAACTTGCATCGTCATCTCCCCACCTTCCAGTTACCACTAGGAACTAATTCCCTGAAATGAAGAACAAACATGATTAGTGGCGTCCGAATCAATTATCCAGGCTGAATCATCATTCTCCACTAAACAGGTTTCCAAAACAAGCAAATCATATTTACCTTGCTTGACCTTCTTATTTTCTGTCAAGTATTTGAGACATTTTATCTTCCAATGTCCCTCTTAGTTGTCGTGGAAACAGATTCCCTTTGCAACCTTGGCCTTCTTGCCTTCTGGACAGTAGCTGGTAGGTTAGCTTTCCCTTTTCCACATTTCTTCTTTTTCCACTTTTTGGTGCCGAAAGAAGAAGACACAAACTTCGTCCCAGAAGTCGAATCTCTGAAGAACTTCTTAGAGGATGAAGCAATATTTGCCTCACCCTTTCGTTCCTTGGTTTTCATCAAGGATTGAAAGGTCTATAGCTCATTGAGCAAGGTGGTCAGATTGTAGTCAATCCTTTTCATAACAGCATCGTTACGGAACTGTAGGAAACTTTTAAGTAAAGTTTCCAAGATGAAGCTAACCTGACTGACTTCATCGATGACAGACCCATTTATCTCCACCGTGTTGAAATGAATCATCAGGTTAGAAACATGTTCACCAATAGATGCCCTTTCTTGCATACGGGCATCGAAGATGTATTTGAGAGTGTTGTGCCTGAACTATGCGGACGGTTGTCCGAACATTCCCCTCAGGGACTCCATGATCTCACAGGCCCTAAGCATGAGCTCATGCTTCTTGGCCAAGATTTTGGAAAAGCTTGCCAAGATGTATGCTTGGGCCTTTGATACGCACTCAAAAAGTGCGTTCTTTGGGCTTAGAATTTAGTTGGTTTTATGCTTAATATGATATATTTGATGCTTTTTATGTTTAATTTTAGGAAATCAAGAAATTGGATCGGAAAAAACAATTTTTGAGGATTTAATGGCCAAAATACCCCAAGAAGGTAGAAACTTTGACCTAGGGCAATGATCATCAGGAAAAATAGAGAAAATGGGCAAAATCGTAAAGACTAGAGGTAGAGCAACGCTGCAACCCGAGAGCATGTGAAAACAGGATTGTTCATGCACAAAAATTGGATCCCAAAAGGAATTGAAGGAACCATTGAAGGCACTTGAGCAAAAACGGGATCGAAACCAAAAATCCCAAATTTACAAAATGTTTAAATTTAAAGAAAACAAACACAAATTATGCATATAATCATAAAAATACAACATGCTTGAACTAAATTACAGAAAAGTAAAATGAGTTTCAGAAATCCTTACCTTTGAAGACCGATTCTTCAAGAAAGAAACCCTCGAACCAAAAGGACACCTCCACGAGAAATCCACTGTATCCTCTGGATGAGAATCTAGGAGGTGTGGACTTTGGATACTTTGGAAGTGAGAGAAAAAGAGAGAGGAGGATAAGAAAAAGTTTTATAGAACACTTATGTGTGTGTATTTTCTGTGAAAATCAAGGGAAGAAGATGAAGATGATCAAATCTGTTCCACCACCTGTTCCCACTAATGTAGTGAAAAAAGGGAGGGAGTTACAACTTCCTCCTCAAATGATTTTTCAAAATAAAAATAAATAAATTTAATTTATTTTAACAAATCAATCAATTAATATATATATTTATAAAATAACTACCTTATCATATAATAATATATTAAACTATATGTTATATCAAATATAACATATAACCTATAGTGTCTATATTGTATCAAATACAATATAACCTATAGTTTCAATTCTCTTTTACATATGACTTTTAATATGAATCACATTTATATTAATTTTAATTACATGAATCCAATTCACATAATTAATATTTGAATCATATTCAAATATTTATTTCCTCTCAAATAAACTTTATATTATAATGCATCAGATATATTATAGTAACTATATCATATATAATTAGATTGAATTAATTATATCATACAATTAATTCCCTCAAATAATTTGAACAATTCAAATTAATCCAAAAATTGATTCTCATTAATTCCCGTGGAGTTACAGAGGAGACCTCATGGACCTGTAGTTTGAAGTTCCAACGATATGTGAATAATTAATTAAACTCTTTAATTAAATTATTCACCATCCGTTAGCTGTCGGACACTCCAGTAAGGACCGATAGCTGCACTTTTCGTACTATAGATATATTTCTGTGTCCATTGAATATAACCAATCAACAGTAGGATGACATTTCATAAATTGCTCGTAAGTACAGCTAAGCCAAAATTATCGTTTTGCCCCTATAGTTACATCTAACTTTTTAGGTACCATTGATCCCTCTAATGAACAATAAATCATAGTTCAACTATGACCAAACCCCTATTGGGCCAGAAGAGGGTGTGACACCACATTGTTCAAGTCCCGGAGTCAGCCCTCAAGGGAGCAGTTTATCTACTTACCTCGATGTTGGAAAATGAATGAATTCTTTATTGTGTAGCCGTGTTCCCAGCTCCTCAATAAGATGAATCCCTAAAATGGTAGGCTTGTTGAATTGGCGGTCTGGCCACTCTCATCCATACAAATCAAAGGACCACCTTCATAGACAAGAGTTCACAACTCACTCAGGATTCAGATCATGTTACCTATGGTCATCCTGGTGAAATGTAAGTCACTATTATGAACGAGGTTATATAATAAGACTAAACATTTTGTGGTCCGGTCTTATACAAACTCCTTTGTATAGAATACCCCTGCTCACACATGTCTCTACATGAATGATCAGGACCAGGTCATTTGTAGCACTTTACAATAGTTGTAACATCTACAATGTGGGTCCGTGCTCGTAGTGTCACCAGGATAAGGCATCCAACCTTATCCATCTACTACAGACCATTTAGGTTATCACTTAAATATAATCCTTGTATTGTTGAGTTGGCGGTCTGGCCACTCTCATCCATACAAATCAAAGGACCACCTTCATAGACAAGAGTTCACAACTCACTCAGGATTCAGATCATGTTACCTATGGTCATCCTGGTGAAATGTAAGTCACTATTATGAACGAGGTTATATAATAAGACTAAACATTTTGTGGTCCGGTCTTATACAAACTCCTTTGTATAGAATACCCCTGCTCACACATGTCTCTACATGAATGATCAGGACCAGGTCATTTGTAGCACTTTACAATAGTTGTAACATCTACAAAGTGGGTCCGTGCTCGTAGTGTCACCAGGATAAGACATCCAACCTTATCCATCTACTATAGACCATTTAGGTTATCACTTAAATATAATCCTCGTATGTCTTTACATACATGTTTAAGCTACAAAATAACCTTGAATGTTAGTTTATAGGTTTGTGGGTTTAATGCAACTAAATGTCAGATAAAACATCACATATTTTATTACATAAACAAGATGTTTGTACAATACAGTTACAAACTATAGGACCCTACGAGATTTAGGACACCAACCCCAACATGTCCATGCTGTCAATTCACTATAAAATGTTCCTAGGAATATATCCAATCAAAACTTAAAAAAACAACTCAAGGGATGTTAAAGCATTAGAACTTACCCAAATTTCCAAATTCAACCCTTAATAATGCCAAACAACTTGGTAAAAGATTCCAAAATTCCTCCGGAGCTTAAGTCTAACACCAAAGGCCCATGAACAATAGTAAATCAAACCATAAGTTAGTGGGTTTTCAAGTCTAACTAAATCCCATACAATACGAGCAATAACTAATCCCAAAATATGCAGAAATAGTCCAAAAATTGAACTCACTATGGTTGGTCAACAACTTGACTTCCTTCAAAACTCCAACCTAAAACTGAAATTCGATGGGCAACAACTAATTAGTGCCAAAATACTATGGGTATCAAAGATCCTCAAAGAAAACCCCTAAATCTTGCCCAAAATAAATCAACTCTTACCCCAATTCATAAATCCAACAATGAACGACCACCATCGACGACTGGTGAGCCTGACGTGGCTACAGACGGTGGCTTCGACGAACGACTATGATGGTTGAGCAGAGCTGTGAACAATGAGACGTGCAGATAACAAGATTTAAGACGCGAATTTCAACGGTGAGAGGAGTAATGTGAACAAACACATGAGAGAGAAATGCCAAAGTTGAAAAGACGTGAGAGGGAATAAATGAGGGAAGTTGAGAAATCATGAGATTTTGGGATGAGAAAACGATGGATTATTAAACTCACCGTTTTTTATTACCAATAGACCAAATGTTGGGTGAGTTTTTCTTGTCCATTCAACCCAACTCAACTTAGGGGGCGTGGGTGTTTGGGGATCCAACTTGGAGGGGGTTGTGTGGGTTATAACAACTCACTCAATGTTTGGGGCGTGTGTTAAAATAATAGACTAAGTGTTATTTTAACCTTCTATTTTGCTATAGTAAAATTAGTTATAATTCATAGTTATAATTCAGTGGTTAAAATAAACAACTCTCCCTCCATCCAATGTTTCTAATGACTCCACCCACCAACAACCACCTCCAATGATCAATTTCAACACTCACCACTGACGACTAACTCCAACAACCACCTCCGATGACCAATTTCGCCGATCACTTCCGACGTTTAATTTTGGAGATGACCACTTCTGATGACTACCTTTGACGACCAACTTCAATGATTACCTCCGACAACCACTTATGTGACTAATTTCAGTGGCTAACTCTGATGATCACTTTGGTGGCCAACTCTAGTGAAGCCCACCTTCAACTTGATCTAATTTCAATGAACACCATCTCCAGTAACTAGTTTCGACGGTCAACTCGAATGATCACTTCTGGTAACCATCTATGCGATTAATTCTAGAAACTATCTCAAGGATATATG
This sequence comes from Benincasa hispida, assembly GCF_027475165.1. NCBI lineage: Eukaryota > Viridiplantae > Streptophyta > Magnoliopsida > Cucurbitales > Cucurbitaceae > Benincasa > Benincasa hispida. Next base: position 97,093,057 of record NC_143478.1, on the reverse strand, counting down.
TCTCAACTAGCTGAATTATAATACTCACCATGCGCTATCTCAAAGAAATTAAAGCGTCAAGCTTCTACTGCAATAGTTATTCACATTTATGGCATAAGTTCAAAAGTTGATTCAATGACAATCTAATAACATAAAATCTGAAGAGATTGAACGATGTGAAATTCTTTCTCACCCAAAGTGTGAGACGTTTTCAACAGACAAATGAAAAGAGAGATTAGTACATTTGGGTTCACAAGAATGATCCCAAAATTTTTGTACCACACCTATTTATATTCTACCTTACCCCAACCTTTTTCTCAATTAGGGTTCTCTCCATTTTCTCAATTTGATTATGAACCATTTTATTATTTTTATTTTTCATAAGTGTTAATATTATATGCAGTGTGTATGATTTTCTTTTGCTTTTGATGTGTCAATGAAAACAAAAAAGTGAAGAACAAATTCAATTTCAATTCTAACTTTAATTTATTGGTAACCTAACTAAGATTGAAAAGAATATTATTTACAATTTGATTAGAATGGCAAATTTTGTACCACCTAGTCATATTCCACCTAGTTTATACTTTTTTTTTTTTTTTTTTATATGGTTATTCCATTATCATCTGCGTAAGTGTTTAGTCCTTTTTCTTTCTTTTTGACGTTATACTAAAGTAAAGATATATAATGAAGAATAAAAAACTTGTAATCAATCTTATTCCAACTATTTAGTGACAATGACATATGTCCGAAAAAAATAATTCATTAGAAATCATTTTAATTTTGGAATCACTACAATTGAATTTTAAAATTCAATCACTTTGAACCATCATAGTTGGTTTAGTGATAGTGGGAACATAAAAAGAAAAAAAATGTCAAAGGACTAAAGAGTTATGAGTTCAATTCATGGTGGCCACCTACTTAAGATTTAATATCTTATGAATTTTCTTGATACCCAAATGTTGTAGCACCAGACAGATTATTCCGTGAGATTGTCAAGATACACGTAAACAGATACTCATGGGATATAATAAAAATTAATCATTTTAAGGATTTGAAGCTCTAATTATCTATAACATTTATGCTTTTGTGTTGGACACACTCATATTGCTTTAAAAAAGCACATATACTTGAAGCAAAAAGTGAACCGATTTAGCCACACAAAATGTTTATATATGCCTACCAACACAAAATCATAATCAGTCTTAATGAATATAACTTTTAACTTTTATTATTTTTTTAATATTCAACCTTTTTTTTTAAGTATAAAATATAATATTATTATGAATATTATAATAATAAATAGATGCATATTGCTTAGTGTCTCAAAGTAATGTGTCATACTTCATATTGTCTATGTGTCTTGTAATTATTCATGTTTGGTGTCCATATAAGTCCACATCCCACTCGCCACTTTATCTATAAATAGTGACATTTGGTGGATCTTAAAATTACACATACATTGGTGAGAATTCGACTTCAAAATTCCATTAATTTACATATTATCCAATTTTATAATTTTAGTTGTTTTATTTTATATATTTAATATTATTATATTCGTGTTCCTATTGTGCTCCTCAATTTCACAATACGTTATCAGCATAGACTCCGTTTTTTCCCGCTAAAGGTAGGTCCTAAAGGTATGTCGGTTTTCACTCTTCGTTATAATTAATAAATTTAATTTTATTTTGCATATTCAATATCTATTAAATTTCTAATATAAGTACAATATTTTATGATAGTGCTACCATGACAAATCTCACAAAATAGAATTTTCCGCCCTTGATACTAATGAAAATAATTATTTGTTATGAGTACTTGATGCTAAAATTCATCTGTATGCTATGAACTTGGGAGAAACAATTAAAGAAGGAAATACATCATCCAGTCAGGACAAGCAAAAGCTATGATTTTCCTTCGTCATCATATCTACGAGAGATTGAAAATGAAGTATCTTATAATAAAATATCCCTGTATCTTGTGAAAAATTTGAAAGAGAGGTATGATCATAAAAAAACAGTTATTTTTCCTGAAGCTCGTTATGAGTGGATGTACTTGAAGCTACAAGATTTCAAATAAGTAAGTGATTACAACTCTGCATTACTTAAAATCAGTTTAAAATTGTTGTTATGTGGAGAAAAATTATTGATGCTGATATGTTAGAGAAGATATTTTCTATATTTCATGTCTCGAAAATATGCTTGCAGCAGTAATATTGAGAGAGAGGTTTTAAACAGTATTATGAATTAATTTCATATCTTCTCGTGGCCGAACAAAATAACGAGTTATTGATGAAAAATCATAAATTTCGACCAACCAGAACGACACCATTCCCTAAAGTGAATGCTGTAAATTTTAATAATAATCGTGGTCGAGGTCGTGACTGTGGCAGGGGAAGAAATAATTATATTTTCCAGGTAGTCGTTTTAATCATGCAAATTTCAAAAGAACCACACAAAATGATTATCACAAAGGAAAAACTCCACATGATAAGAGTTCAAAAAGTGTTGGAAATAAATGCTTTTGATGCAAAATGACTGGACATTGGTCACGTACCTGCCGTACGTCAAAACACTTAGTTGACCTCTATCAAGCCTCCCTGAAGGAAAAAGAAAAAAATGTGGAAGCAAATTTTGCATACCAGAATAATGATATATTTTACCAATCCCATATGACAAATTTGGATGTGGCGGATTTCTTTGAATCTCCTGAAGAGAAGATTGGCATAGTTGATGGAATATCAAGTGTTTCTTTTGATTTTGAGAATATATAAACTTAATGTTATTGTTTTCTTTTACCTATATTTATGTTTTTTTTATAGTAATTTTTGTATATTTTAAGTGTTGTTTTTCTTATTGTAATTGTTTTCTTTTAATGAAGAAACATGAATCATTCTCATATGTTGGGCGATTAAAAAATGAGCAAAGAAAATCTATGTCTGGTAGACAGTGCAACTACATAGATAATACTTACAAATAAAAAATATTTTTCCAAATTGACAATGCTGAAAGCAAAAGTAAATACAATATCAGGTTCTGCAAACTTGATCGAAGGTTTTGGAAAAGCAAATATCTATGAAGTATAGACACAGATACGACTACACGATACAGATACGATCGGATACGGATACTCATCAATTTTTAAAAAATTAAGATACGGATACGCCTAAGGATGCGTCATTTTTTTAATATATATATTTCTAAAAAACGAGGATACTGATACATTGAAGATACATTTTCTTTTTCTTTAAAAAATCTAGGATATAGATAAACTTAGCATACAAGTTAATACCAATAGCACAAAATATAATACAAACATTGAAATACAATATAAAAAAAGCAACATCTAAGATATTGAAGTACAATAGTTAATAAAATGCAATAGAAAAGTGACTCATATTGCAAAGAAGAAGAAGAAGATTTGAGGGAGAAGTATGAAGATAAACAAAGAATTTCTTCATTGAATTGTTGAAGATATCCTAATGGTTTATATTTTGGTGGATTTTGTGGGGACTCAAATGTGAAAATGGAGATTAGATGATTCTAGTCTAGGGTTTGGTCTGTTATTTTTTTTTCTTTTAGTTTTGGACTTGACTAGTGAGTATTTTAAATAGGTTGCCTAGTTTTAGATTGGGAAAGATTAGATGAGTTGCTTGTCTTTTTTCTTTAAAAAAAAGTACGCATAGAAATAGATATGTCAAATCGCGTGTCAGATATGTACTTGGGAAGTATCTAAAAGTATCGGTATCCGATACGTGTCTGATATGGATTCTTTGTCTCATATGAAGTATCTGTGCTTTATAGACAAATATTATTTTGCCTAGAGGAACAAAATTTACAATTGACAATGCATTGTTCTTTAGTCAATTAAAGAGAAATCTTCTAAGTTTTAAAGATATACGTTGCAATGGTTATCATATAGAGATTGATAGTAAGAATAATGTGGAATATCTATATATCATATCCACTGTCTCAAATGAAAAATGTATATTGGAAGAGTTGTCTGCTTTATCTTCTGGATTATATTATACTCATATACGAGTAATTGAAACATATGTAACAATGAACCTGAAGTTCATGAATCCAGACATATTTACAATTTGACATGATCAATTGGGTCAACCAGGATCTATAATGATGAGGAGAATTATTGAGAATTCAAATGGACATCCATTGCAGATCTAGAAGATTCTTCAATCTAATGAATTATCATGTGATGCTTGCTCCCAAGGAAAATTGATAATTAGACCATCACCAGCTAAAGTGGGGATTGAATCGTGATAACTGGTAGAAATGTCGGTTATTATAAGCCTTTTATTTAGAATTATGAGAGCTAACAAGTAGAAAATGCGATGATAATACTTGGCATTTACGAAAAATTGAGTTTTGCGTCGATTAACATCTAAATCCTCACTGACCCCAATATTATGCGTTATTCCATGCCAAAGTGTCTATTTTTGTAGCTATCGCAGGAATCAAATACATGCGTTGGAAATAAGCAATCACAGACAAACGCATGTGCTGAAGCCAGGCGATCGCAAAGAAAAACGCATGCGCTGAAAGTTGGATCGCATGCGTCCATCGCATGAAAGTTGCGGTGATCAAGCGAACACGGTGATCATTTGGGAATTGCGGCCACAGAGTGACAACCATAATAGAAGGACGATCATAAGATGTATAGGACGTTGATGCTTCAGCTGAATCAAGCTCGGACGTATATCTTGGGAGTATCAATGAGATAAGACGATGTGACTTTGCCCATACCGCTACAAAAGCATCAGTGAGCCATAATGTAATCATGATAACTGTCAGCATTTAAACTCTATAAATAGCCTTTGGACCTTCATTTCAAGACATCCGAACTTCTGCTTTAAGGCAGAGGTTTGCGATCACAAATGAGAGCTTGAGCAAGATTTTCAGTGAGAATTCTTCACCTCCACAAACCAGACCGAGTGACGGTCGGAGCTTTCGCCGGAGATAGAGCTTGAGAGAGACATCTCCACCATTCATCTATGGCACCATCGGTAGTCTTGACGTAGAGTCCTTCATTTCTCTTCTAACCTCTGTATTGTATTACATTTTAGCTTAAGATATTAAGACATTTTGAAATCAATGCATCTCTTGATTCCTTCAATGCCATCTTCTTCATCATCTTTATCTTTATCATCATTTACCTTCATCGTTTATTTATCAAAGGCGATTGCATACTTAATCGTGTAGCCTAGAGATAGGACGCATGTACCAACCCACCGAGAGGTGTGCATTGTGCGAGTATAATGAGTTAATCCTCTTTGCTTGGTGAAAGGCTATAGCAATGTTTGTCTATGGGTTGTTGCATTGCTTGTCTATAAGTTAAATAGCCGCGTCTAATTGCTTGAGAAGGTAAGAGATGGAACGCATTAAAGCAAAGTATGCATTGTTCTTAGAGATAGGCACAATCTTATGCTTGACACAACCATGCACTATAGAGATATAATCATGCGGCTGACCACCGAGAGGTGTGCGATGTGTTAGTGCAATGAGCTGGGATTACTCAGACAATTTAAGAAAATAAACATCACATGCGTTAATGGTTGTTGTGTATCTATCTATTCTTATCGCAAGTCTTCTATTGCTCAATCTATTTAGAAAGGAGTAGGAGTAGTGTGTAAATCTATTAAACCTCTTTTTTTATTTTTCTTTTCATCGCCTCAAACGCATTGCTTCACAAGTATTATTGAGTGACAAGTCCCTGTGTTCGACCTCGGATTACCCGAGAAACTTGCGTTCGCGTTATACTTGGTGTGAGCGTAAGAAAACTTGTGATAGGAACGTGTAGTCATTGCATACCAGATTAATGTCTTATCATTCCGACGCATGACCTCAGATGCATGGGCGTAAATGCATAACTTAGGCCATATCTAACGCATGATTGCGTGCACAACCCCATCCGTCAATAATAAAATTTTTCCTGCCAACAAATCGCCTATATTTTTAGAACAAATTTATGGTGATATATGTTGACCTATTAACCCTGGACTATTTAGATATTTTATGATGTTAATAGATGCATCGAGTAGATGGTCACACATGTGCTTATTATCAAGTCGAAATCTTGCATTTGCAAGATTACTTGCTCAAATAATTAAGTTAAGAGCACAATTCCTGATTATACAATTAAGACCATTCGTCTTGATAATGCTGATGAATTTACATCCCAAGCTTTGGATAATTATTGTATGTGAATTGGGATAGGTGCTGAACATCTTGTAGCTCATGTTCATACACAAAATGGTTTAGCAAAATCATTTATAAAACGTTTACAATTAATTGTAAGATAATTACTTATGAGAGCTAAGCTTCCTTCACCTGTATGGGGACATGTTATTTTGCATGCAACGTCACTTGTATACATTAGATCAGTAGCTAGTCATAAGTACTCGTCATTAAAATTAGTTTATGGTCATGAACCAAACATTTTCCATCTAAGAATTTTTAGGTGTGCAGTATATGTTCCAATTGCTCCACCACAACACACAAAGATGGATCCTCAAAGGAGGTTAGGAATATATGTTGGATATGATTCCTCATGAATTATTAAATATCTTAAACCCCTAACGGGTGATGTATCTACTGCACAATTTGTTGATTGTCATTTTAATGAGACAAATTTTCTAATATTAGGGAGAGGAATTAAGAAATTGAAAAAAGAAATTACATGGAATGCATCGTTATTGTCTCATTTAGATCCCCGTACAGATCAATGTGAACTTGAAATTCAAAAAATAATTCATTTGCAAAATATAGCAAATCAATCACCAGATGCATTTATAGATGCAAAGAAAGTAACTAGGTCACATATACCAGCTGCAAATGTTCCATAAAAAATTGAGATCTCAACACAACAAGTTGTCACTAATGAGTCTAGAACACGCCAGAAGCGTGGTAGACCAGTGGGCTCCAAAGATAAAAATCCTTGAAAACAAAAAATAATTAATAGTTTGGTTGAGGATATAAATACCCACGAAGAAATTCTCGGCATGATTAGTAAGGAAGGTGAAATACCTAAAGATTATAATGAGATTTCAATAAACTATGTCATGTCAAGAAAAAGATGGAATCGTACTAATGTAATTATTGACAACATTTTTGCGTATAATATTACTCTTGATATTATATCTGAAAATGAGGATCCTGAACCAAAATCTGTTGAAGATGTCGACATAGAAAAGATTGGCTTCAGTGGAAAGAAGCAATCGAGACAGAATTAAACTCACTTTCAAAAGGTCAAGTTTTTGGACCAGTAGTCCAAACACCAGAAGGTGTTAAACGTGTGGGATACAAATAGGTATTTATGAGAAAAATAAATGAAAATAGTGAGGTCACAAGATATAAAGCAAGACTAGTTGCACAAGGTTTTTCATAAATACCTGGTATTGATTATGAGGAGACATATTCTCTAGTGGTGGATGTAATTACACTGAGATATTTAATTGACTTGACTGTGTATCAAAGTCTGGATATGCATATTATGGATGTAGTCACAACATATTTATATGGATATCTTGATAATGATATTTATATGAGAATCCCAGAATGATTTAAGGTATCTGAAATATATACATCAAATTCCTGGGAATTGTATTCAATAAAATTACAGAGATTACTATATGAATTGAAACAATTAGAACGGATGCAGTACAATCGCCTGAGTGGATATTTGTTGAAAGAATGATATCAAAATAATCCAATATGTCCGTGTGTTTTTATAAAGAAATCAAAATAAGAATTTGCTATTATAACTGTATATGTTGATGACTTGAATATAATTGGAACTCTTGAAGAGCTTTCAAAGGCAATAAAATATCTTAAGAAAAAATTTGAGATGAAAGATCTCGAAAAAACAAAATTTTGCCTTGGTTAGAAAATTGAGCATTTAGCAGATGGAAAATTTTTGAAAAGATTTTATATGGACAAAGCATATCTATTAAATATTCCAATGGAAGTCCATTCATTGGATATAAAGAAAGATATATTTCGACCCCAAGAAGATAATGAAGAACTTCTTGGTCCTGAAGTACCATATCTTAGTGCAATTAGTGCACTTATGTATCTTGTTAATAATACAAGACCAGATATACATTTTCAGTAAATTTATTAGTTAGATATAGTTCTTCTCCTACAAGAAGACACTAGAACGGAATTAAGCATATACTCCGTTATCTCCGAGGAATAATCGATATGGGTTTGTTTTATTCAAATAAATCAAATTTTTGATCTAGTTGGTTATGCAGATTCTGGATATTTATCTGATCCAAACAAAGCTAAATCTTAAACAGGTTATCTATTCACATGTGGAGGAACTGCTAATCATGGCAATCGGTGAAACAGACTATAATGACCACTTCCTCAAATCATGCTGAAATTCTTGCAATTCACGAGGCTAGTCGAGAATGTATATGACTAAGGTCAATGACTCAGTACATTCGTGAAACACATGGCTTGTCTTCTAATAAAAATCTTCCAACAATATTGTACGAAGACAACATAACTTCCATAGCCAAAATCAGAGGATATATTAAAGGAGATAGAATAAAATATATTTCACCGAAACTTTTCTACACTCATAATCTTGAAGAAAATTGCGACATCATTGTTAACAAATTTGTTTAAAAGATAACCTGACAGACTTATTTACAAAGGCATTACCAACTGTAACTTTTGAAAAATTGGTGTACAACATTGGAATACGGCGATTCAGAGATCTTAAGTAATGTTTTCGTGAGGAAGAGTAAATATATTGTATTCTTTTAGGAGTATGTATTATATGAAATATGTACTTTTTTTTCCTTCACTAGGGTATTTTTTTCCATTGGGTTTTTCCTAGTAAGGCTTTAAAGAGGCATATTTTTCATATATATATAGGCATCTAAGGGAGAGTATTATGAATATTATAATAATAAATAGATGTCCATTACTTAGTGTGCCAAAGCCATGTGTCACCCTTCATGATGTCCATGTGTCTTGTAATTATTCATGCTTGGTGTCCATGTAAGTTCATATCCTACTTGTCACTTTGCCTATAAATAATGATATTTGGTAGATCTTAAAATTACACATACATTTGTGAGAATTCTACTTCAAAATTCCACTAATTTACATATTATCCAATTTTATAAGTTTAGTTATTTTATTTTATATTATATTTTATATATTTAATATTATTATATAAATATATTATTATGTTATATTTTTTCTATATCCATGTTCCCGATGTGCTCTTCAATTTTACAACAAATACTTTTTTTTTTTTCTCATAGTGATTAAAGCATGAAAAGCAAAAGAATAGACAGAAATCAGAAAGAATGGACCAAAACCAACCCAATTAAGCTTTAGTTTAGAACAATAGTATGAAACAAATATGGAACAAATATAAATAATTTATATGTCAAATTCAGAGATTCTCTCTGCATCTGATAATTTGTTAATTATTTATCTTATAATTTTAAATAAATAGTGGATTAAAATACTAATTAGCTAAAGACGTTCAGGCATACTTCCCCTAATTAAATCATATATCTACCAATCATGTCTTGGAGACAATATTTTAAGGCTTAATTACAATTATTGCTTACAATAATGGTGGATTGGTCTTTCAATTTTTATAAGAAATTTGAAAGGCAGCCTCATGTGCAACTGAGATGTGTTACAAACCCATATGCTTTAATTTAACTTATTGTTTAGTAAAAGATTAAATATTACATTGAGCTAAAATCATGAGTCAATGCAAAATCCTAATTAGTAACACCACTTAAATTGAATAATTATAGTCATATGGAAATACATGACAAACTATGAAATAATTATGAGTATTTTCTTTTACTTGAAACTATTTTTTAAACATACTTAGAAAATCTCATTTCAAACAGATCTTGTCATTAGACTTTAAAATTGAAGTTTATGAAATAGAGGTTTCGTCTAGATCTTTTGGTACTTCCCTATAATTAACTCTCATAGAGTCACCATTCCCGACCTAAACGATGCGATGTTCTTCACCCTCGACGGTCTTCGGCTAACGAACTTTGGTAGCAGCCCTAGTTGGAAGATGCTTGCTTAGTAGCCTTCATTTACTCCCATTGACAAGGAGAGGATGATTAGATGGAGGGGAAGGAGATGGAGAAAGAGAGGAAGACATCTTATTTGTTATACTTAATTTCAAAGGCACATGTATTGATTTCCCATTGACATATTATTTGTTAAGGAACAAATGTAATGATTTTCTAAAACAAATTAAAAGCCACATGCCTTGGATATATAACAAATGTTTGTTGGGATTTGATGATGTTACATTTGAAAACAAATTAAAAATAGATAGATGGCACATGCCTAAGTTTTTGTTTTTGTTTTTGTTTTTTTTAATTGTGTTCGTTTTCTCACCATTTCTTTCTTATATGCTTTCATTTAGTTCTCAAAACTTTGCGCCAATTTATAAATTATAAAACAAGAACCAAATTAGGGGTGAGGAAATTAAACCTCTAATTTTGAGATTGATTGTACAAACACTATGCCAACTGAGCTATACTCTTCCAATCAATTTTTCTCTACTTGAACTATTAAAATCTCCATTTTAATATTCCATTTTTTTTTCTTTTTTGAAATAACTATTTTCGTTATGTTTTTTTTATTGTTTAATTTTGTTGTAAAATTGTTTGACAAATGAATGACGTGGCCTTAAATATGTGTATCAACATGCTAATGTAGACATGTAATATAATCAAATAGGCTGGCTGAAATGAGTTTAGGTTAATGTGACATTGAAAGTACAACATATTGAGTAAATCTTGTATAATTTATAAACATATTATTTATTAGTAAAATAAAGAGTTATTTTATTATAACTTAGACTTGAGTAATTCAATCCAATAAACTAAGATTCGAGATTATTTTATGTAATTTGAACAGCATGTGGTTGAAGTTTGACCATTTTCAAGTAATAAGGTCTATAGTACATGAAAGGTTGACTACCTTATCCTGATAACAGTATAAATACAACTCACTTTGTAAGTGTTACAAATGTTATAAGTGTTACAAATGATTTGATTCAAGTCGTTCATGTATGGAGGGGGTATCCTATACAAAGAATTTGTATAAGACCATACCCCGAAATAGTAAATCTTTCGTTGTAACACTGTTGACTGAAGAGATTAACATTTCATAGGATGACCATATACAACTTGATCTCAATCCCGAGTGAGTTATGAGCTCCTTCCTGTGAGGACGTCCTTTGATTTGTATGGGCGAGAGTGGCCCATGTTGCTAACTCAATAAACCTACCATTTTGGGGACATGATCGAGTGGAGAGCTAAGAACATAACTTCACAAGATAGAATGCACTCCTTCCTGACTTTAGGGTAAAGTAGATGGGTTGTTTCTTTAAGTGCAAAATTCGAGTCTTGAATAATGAGGTCTCTCCCTCTCATTGGCCCAAGAGGGATTTTATTTATAGTTGGACTATTCATTAGATTATCAGTGGGACTTAAGGAACAAGAAATAATTACAGGGGTAAAATGGTAATTTGACCCAATTGTAATTACGAACAACTCGTGAAGGATCGACTTATTTGTAATGGTTATATCCATAGACAAAAATATATCTACAGTGTGAAGAGAGCAACTATGGGTCTTTAGTGGAGTGATCCATAGTTAATGAATGTTGATTAATTTAATTAAAGAGTTTAATTAATTAATCTAGAATCATTGAAGCTTCTAACCTGTAGGTCCATTAGGTCCCTTGCTAGTTCACTAACGGGTAAATACAAGGACTAATAGTTTTAGAAGAATTTGAATTGTTTAAATTTAATAAGGGAACGTGCATTATTTGTATGAGATATGATTAATATAATGTATCTAGATACATTATAATATAAAGTTAATTTTGAATGAGATTCAAAATTAATCTTTACAAAATGTGAGAACTAATATTTGAATGAGATTCAAATAATGAAATATGAATTGCATTCATACTAAAACTATATGTTAAAATTTAATGTGAATTAGATTCATAAAAATTATAGGTTATAAAATTCACATAGCTTTATAAAGTGATTGTTCTCTGTTTCTTCCCTTCCCTTCCAAAAGGAAAAAGGTTCTCACAAACCTCATTCTTGTCTCAAAAGCATAGTGGGAAAGCCCTATTGATGGTGTCGTGTTCGGATTGGGAGAGAACATGATTTCAAACTTTGGAGAAGATTGAAGAAAGGTCTTCACTGATAATTGTTCTTTTCTCTTTACTGATCTTGAAGTATGTTTAATCTATGTTTTTTGTTTCTATTTTTCTGTGTTGTAATCATTAAATTAAATTAAAGTGTTCACACGCCTCCGCACGAGATTCAATCGTCTCTTCACAACGAACTAATAGTTATAATAATTAAGGACCATTAATAGTTATATTTTTTTTTTTTTTTTCCAAATCTAAAGATTAAAATAAACCTTTGGAAATGGTAAGAATCAAAGTAAAATGTAGCTGAAAGATTAGTTTTTTAACCAACAAGTATCATTACATAAATGATAAAAGTTACGAAAAACTTTTCCAACCAAAAGATCATACAATCACCAATAATAATGGTCATTCATCCAAAGGATTTTGTTTGAAACCACAACATTTCCATCATATCATTATGTTGATTCAAGAGAATCAGATCATAAAAACTAATATATGTAAGTGATCTTAGAAGATCCATTTTATTTGGATCCAAATAATGCAAAAGTGGCATTCGAGAGAGAGAGCAGCGAATATTATAACAAAATTATTTGAAGTCCATCGATGTGCATCTCAATTCTCATCCAAGCGTTTCAATCTCAAACTGTCACGTGACAATTTTTTTTAAAATATTTTTTATATTATAAAGATTAAAATTTGATGAAAGAGGGTCCAACATTATTTACAACCACTGACTTATGTTCTTTTTCTCTTGGGATTCCCTTAAGTCAGCCAAATTTCTTCTATAAATAAGCAAGCATTCAACATAGTTCACTCTCCAACTACAAAAAGACAAACCCCAAAAACCAATAACAGAACAAACTCAACTTTTTCTTTTTTATTTTTTATTTTTTAAAAAAAGCTTCTCCTCTCTTTTTCTCTCTTTTAAAACATTTGTTCTATGGACACAGAGGAGACTCCATCGACACCGGTAACGCCGGGGACGCCCGGGGCTCCGCTGTTTGGACGAGTGAAGGAAAATCGGCATGGAAGTGAGAATGGTAAAAGATCTCTTCTCAAAAGCTGCATCTCTTTCAATGTTGATGATAATTGGGGCACTGAAGAAGGAGGCTTATCTAAACTAGTCTCTTCTTGTTCATTGCCATACCCTCCTGTCTCACTTGCAAGGAAGGTAACCCTATATATATATATAAGCCTTTTAGTTTCTAAAGTTTTAAACTTTACACTAATCCACATCTCATCAAAAAGTACATAGGTGCAATTGTTTAACAACAGTTTATCACGTTACACACTCTCATTTTAAAAAAATATATATTGATTTTTTTTGCTATGCAATTGAAGTAGATGAGTGAAACTCAAGATATGCACTCCAAGTATTACTCTATTTTCAATAGCATTTTATCTTCTAACGCCTCTAACTTTACATTATGGTCGGAACAATATAGAGAAGGAAGAAGAGAGTAATTCTCACTCCGTCATGAGTCCATAATATTAAAGTTTCATCGATATGACGATATTTTTAACAATAATTCTATGTTTCCATGGGTTCAATATGACATAATGGGTGAATCAATATTTCCATCATATCATAGAAAAATCTACAAAACATAAAAAATAACCAATAAAATGTCACTAATGTAAGTATAATATAAATGATAAATATTTTAACTTGTTTAAAAATTATAAAATTTTTATTTATTAATTTAAAATTTTTATTTTATTTTTTATTTTTTTGCTTTTATAAATTTTCCAGAAATATCTGTTGAAATTGACAATTCATCGATATTTTCAACCAAATTTCCAAAAAATTAAGATTTCGATACTTTCGTGAACATCTTTTAATTTAAAAGAGAATACATTAAAAAGAAAATGATATCCTTTAATTGATTTTGTCTTGCTAAATTTTTAGAATCAATAGATTATATATATAAAAGTTGCCTCCATCCTGTGGATAGGTGGGAGCGGAGTTCATAGGCACTTTGATCCTCATCTTTGCCGGAACCGCCACGGCCATTGTGAACCAAAAGACGGAAGGAACCGAAATGCTGATCGGCCTGGCAGCCTCCACCGGCCTTGCGGTGATGATCGTGATCTTGTCCACGGGTCACATCTCCGGAGCCCACTTGAATCCGGCCATCACCATTGCTTTTGCTGCATTGAAGCAGTTTCCATGGAAATATGTATGTAGTTGGCATGATCTGTGTACCTTCACCCGTCGGTTCAAGTTTTTTAGTCAAATTCTGAATGAAAATCAATCTCTTGATGATATGTATTTAATAATTTGCAGGTGCCAGTGTATATTGGAGCTCAAATGGTGGCTTCTTTATGTTCTTCTTTTGCATTGAAATGGATGTTTGATCCCATAATGGGAGGAGGAGCCACTGTTCCTTCATGTGGATATGCCCAAGCTTTTGCTCTTGAGTTTATCATTAGCTTCAACCTCATGTTCGTCCTCACCGCCGTCGCTACTGACACTCGAGCTGTGAGTTCTTCTTTTTTCTTCGTCTTAACGGAAAAAGGAAAAGAAAAAAAAAAAAAAACCGATAAGATACAGATTGTATTACATTTTTAGCATTATAATATTGTGAATCTGAATCACACCAAATAAAATTTTTTAATTAGGTTTTAAGGTATTATTTTAAGAAAAATACTTTAAATTGTCGGATCATAATTTGTCACATACAAACCTTTTCTTACCATTTTTTTTAAAGTTTTTAATTGCAATAATCTTAATTTTTTAAAAAAATATTAAAACATAGAACAAATTCCTCCCTACTATCATTAAAAAATTGCTCATTGCTTTTAATAGTGACATGTCCGAAAAGGTCCCACGTTAAAATGTTATTAAAGTTACCCATTACAAGTGTGGTTAAATAAATTATCTTTGGGGCAAATATGATATTTCGTAATTTTTAGGTTGTATCCATTAAAATCTTAAATTAATAATTGTATTAATTTAAATTTTGTACTTTTGTAAGTGTATTAATCTGCACTCTTCCTAAATTTTGTTGGGATAATATGGTGTGAAACTTATGACTTGAGTAACTCTATATTTTTATAAATCAATCAATTTATACTTTTGAAAATCATCCAAATCAACTATGCATTAAATTTCAAACATGTGTAGACTTATTGTTGGATTTATAAAATGGACGATTCTTAAAAGAAATTGTGACTATGAGCCTAATGTATGGCTAGGGGTTGTTCATGCAATTATAAATGTCACATCGGGTTTTCCTAAATTGAATCTAATGAGAGTGTAAATTGATACATTTACAAAAATTCAAAGTTTAAATTAATACAATTAGTAGTTCCAAATTTAAATTAATACAAACTTTAAAGTTTAATGGTATAAATTGATATTTTTTGTGGTTAAAAATTTCAAATGATAACTAAATGTTTGTGTGTGTATATATATATATAATTATAGAATTACAATGGTGGAAAAGTGAAATATTGAAAGAGAAGAAGATTAGCCCCAGTAAATTAATATGACATTTCTTTTTAAAGGTCGAATTCGATCTCTATCGATTTAATAAATGAAGATTTTCAAAAATAGAAAAATAAGAAAAACTATTTATATGAAATAATAAAATTTAAATCTTTTTTATAGAGGTCAATAGAAGCTGATAGAAGTCTATCAGTCTCCATCAATATTTCTTTTTACTATTTTTGTAAATAGTTTAATATTTTTTTATATATAGAAATTACTCTGAAATAAAAAGAATAAAAAAATTAAATAAAATTGAAGGGGGATGACTTGGAATTAAAAATGCAGGTGGGAGAGTTGGCGGGAATCGCGGTGGGAGCAACAGTTATGCTCAATGTACTCATTGCTGGGTATGTCCAAAACTTTCCCAATAAATTAAATCTAGGAAACGATACTTTTTTTAGCCCCGAATTTTTTAGGATAAGTGCATTTGATCCCTGAAGTTTTAAAATAGTTATTTTAGTTCCTAAGCTTTTAATAATAGGTTTAAAAGATCTTCTTCATTAACCGAACGGTTTAAATTAACCGATTTGTCCGAGTATATTATTTAAATACTAATGTGGCTTGCTGACTAAATTGATGATTTGGATTTAAGTTCGTCTACAACTTTATAAAATGAACTAAACTTCACGTCATTTCTGTCTTTAGTCTCGTGAAACTTGTCTTGTGAAGTAACTCAAACTTCATGAGACAAATTTAAATCAAAGTCTTCAACTTAGTCAGCAAACCACATCAACATTTAAATAATCTATTTGGACAGATCTGTTAATTTAAATAGTTCTGTTAACGAAGAGGGTCTTTTAAACATATTATTGAAAACTTAAGCATTAAAATGACTAATTTGAAACTTCAGGAACCAAATGCATTTATTCCAAAAAACTTAGGAACTAAAAAAAAAATTTCCCCTTAAATCTTTACAATTATTTTTAATTCTCCTCCTTATAATTTTTATTATTTTTAAGATTATATATATATATATATATATATATATGTATATGAACTTCAGTATGTAATAATTAGTTTTAAAGTTTTCACTTTGAAGTTGAATGATTTCTTTTGTCTTTTATTAAGAAACTTCGAAACTTAATTATTACATACTGAAGTTTATGAATCAAAATTGCAATTAATTAAAAAAAATAAAGAAATTAAATTATTACAAATTGAAATTTATGCTAAATTATTATAAAGTAAAGCTTCAATTTTAAATTATTTGATTGTTGTCAAATTAAAAATTTCATCGATGTATTTCAAATAGTGTATCTTTGGATTATACTTTTTTTTTTTTTTTTCAATTAATATAAGTTAGAAAAACCACTAATCCTATGATTACCTTAAACCCGAATTTTCTACTTATCAAGATAAATATTCACTCATTCTTATTTCACATACCAATAATCAATCCTTATGTCTATTTTAATCTACCCATCCTAATTGCTTAGACCTGATTCATCGATGATTCATATTTTATGTCATTCATTTGCACAAAATCGAATCTAATTTATCTACTTGATCCTACCAAGAGATTAAATCCTAAGTAAATAGTTGTGACTTTAAATGCAGTCCTTCATCCCTTTATTTACATTGGTTCTTACTGATCAATTTACGGTATAATTCAAAGCTTGAGAACGTAACTAGTTCTTTTTAAAACTTTTCGAATAAAAATAGCCACTTTACTTAAAGTACAAAGACATAGTATGTAATTTAATACCTAATTAAAAAGTAAAATAATGATATGAGATTGAAATTAATTTATGGATAAAAATCACTTTTGGTCTATGAATTTTTATAGTAGCAATTTATTTTATGAACTTTAAATTTGTAGCGATTTAGTTTCCATGCTCTCAATTTTGCAACAATTTAATCTCTAAACTTTAATATGTAACAATTTAATCTTGTGCTTTAAAATCTAATCCTTATCATGAAAATTACTGTTAAGATTAAGTGGAATTTCGTACTTAAGTTAATCAAATAAAAACTAATTAAAGATCTAATATGTTCATAAACTACAAAGTTGTTACAAATTTGGAAGCATAGAGACTAATCGTTATAAATTGAATTAGAGACCAAAAGTGATTTTCACCGTATAAAATAAATTTGAAAGCACATTCACTTCATATATGATACAACTCAAACTGGTAATGACTTATCCAACTCAAAATAATAGATTGCTCATAAAAATGTAGATATTCCTGGATAATGCAGTTAGAACCTGAGTTAAACGGATGTCAATTAAGTGGCTACTGTTTTAAAAAGGAAATAGTTGGTAATTTAGAGCTAATTTAGAGCATCTTATGAACAACCCCAACTTCACTAATCAACAAACAAACTAAAAGCTTTTCATTTTAATTATGCAACAGACAAGCAACTGGAGCTTCAATGAATCCAGTAAGAACACTGGGGCCAGCCATTGCTGCAAACAACTTTAAAGCCGTATGGATTTACCTCACAGCTCCCATATTAGGGGCATTGTGTGGAGCTGGAATCTACACTGCAGTTAAGTTGCCCGACAAAGATGGCGATTCACGCTTGCCTTCTACTGCAGGAAGCTTCCGAAGATGACAACAGATTGATCTCCCGAGCTACCTAAAAAATCCGGAAAACATGTTGATCATCAAATCGTTGAGACAACTTCGAAATCAGGAAAGATTGATAAGATAGAAAAAACGAGACCAAATGTATGTTCAGTAGTAAATACACAACACAATGTCTATGGACAGGCTGCAAATATTGATCTTGTGTATGATAGTTAAGTTAACCAAAGGATTTCCAGATTTTAACCAAAGGAAAAGAAACTCCCAGTAATGGTCATGTAATCTGGAAATGAAACCATGGCAGTCATTTGTAAACTAAACTCACTTGGGGTAATACCTGGAAAGCTATGACCTATTTCATAACCATTTGATTTCTTTGGCTTCTGATTATTAAAAATTAAGCTTTATAACACTACTTCTGTTTATGAGTTTTTTGTTTTGTTATCTACTTTGTATGATGTTTTCAAAACCGAAGCCAAATTTTGGGAACTATAAACATTACATTTTTAAAATTTGTTTTTAGAATTTGGAATTTAGCTATGAATATATATCTTTTTTTTAATAGAAACAATTGCTTTCACTGAGAAAAGAGGACCAACAAGGTATGATGTTGCCTATGGATAATTATAAAAAGTATTCGAAATCAAAACCTAGAGAAACATGAAACCTCACTAGGAATCAAACATCACTAGGGTCCCTCCCCGCTCCTCTGAAAATCCTATTATTTCTTTCCCCTCAAAGCTCCAATAATAAAGCACACACTCAAGCTAACCACAAGAGCCACAAGAAGTGGCCCTTCTCCCTAAAAGGCGGATGGGAGACTATGAATATGAATGTTCCTTAAGAAAGATAAAAACCGATGTAAAAGAAATTGTTTGAAATTGTGAAAAAACAAGCACAATTTTCAAAAATTAAACACTTAAAACAAAGAGGTTATCGAGCAAAGAACGAGGCATATATAGAGAGTAGAGTGTTTTCTCCATATACAGTGAGCTCTCAGGGACTAAACTGATACTACAACATCCAATTGTCAAAAAACTAGTAGGATTTTAGTAAAGAGGCTGGATATCATTATTACTCAAAATGGGAAGGAAAAATGGGCTAAACCTTGAAGATCCTTTGATGCTATGTTGCAACCACCTACCAAAATCAAATTAACATATCGCAAACTAAGCAATTAAACCAACACGAAATGTAATGCAACAAGAAGCAATCTACTCCTTTCTTAATTTACACTCTTTACCTACAAATATTCATCATACAGTAACTGAAATCTAACATCTCTTCAACAATTCCGTTGAAAAGAAGCAAGCCAAAGCCATCCAATGATGCCAGATAATCTCAGGAAATGCAGAATCCATAACCCAATTATAAAACATTCTCATCAGAATTAAAGAAAATGAAACCACGTTAAATTCACCTCCAACGAACCCCTCTGTTCGTCAAAATCGCTTCGATGATCAAGACCTCAATCGAAGTACATCCTTCACTCACTTTCTTTCATCAGTAGTCGAAAAGCAAAACCTATCAGACCATTAAAATGTCCCGATCAGGGCTAGCTTCTTTGTCGCCGCTGCTGCGGATCGAGAATCTGAGGGTGTGAAGAAGGAAAGAAGCGATCAAGACGCCGATCAGATCGGCAATAGCGTCCCTGGTGGAGGCTCCGGCGGACTTGAAGAAGCCAAGTTCGTCGGCGACCTCTTTGGCGGCTCCGGCGAAAAGAGAAACGACGGATCCGATCAGAATGGAGTGGCGACGAATGAATGGATAGCGCGTGTGAAGGGCCAGTGAAGCGAAGAGGATTGTGAGAGTGAAACAGAGAAGAAAATGGTAGAGCTTGTCGGGGGCTAACCATGGATCATCGTCGTCCTCCATTTGCGCTCTGATTTTTTGGTCCAACGCTCTGTGTTTTGTTTGACAGTTTGCGACTTTACAGAGAAAATTGCCAAGTCTCAACATAAAAAATGTCATAGTTCTAAAAACATCGGTAATGACCGTCGTGGACATGTGAAGTTACAGATTTGTCCTTCTTTCCTTGAGTGTTTTCTTTCTTCTTTTTTTTTTCCCTTCTTCCTCTTTTTCTTTAAGGAACAATCAAACAAGATCCAACAAACAATCAAACAAGATCCGACGAACAACCAACTTGTGCATGTTGGTCCTTAATTCAGTGCCCAAATGTCGAAGAGCAAGACCAACAGAGAACGAGAGTTCGAGACAACTAGAAGAGAGAAATCTGTGAGAAGATGAGAGAACAATAGAATATCCATTTCACATGCATGTGAAGGTTTAGTTTTGTTTTGGTAACTTCACTCGAATTTAACATCATCAAATAGTAAAAAACCTTGTTTTCAAAAAGTGGGACAAATCTCGTTTTTTCCCTCAATTTGGGTCATCCGTACAAAAAGCCTAACTTGACAACACCCATTTTCCAAAACATATAATTCAAATGTTTTAACATTTCCACATATCATTTTTGTATTTTCATGGACATGACATTTAAACCTTTTTTAATATTGTGATTGAATTGAACTACCATTGGTGCAACTATATAAAAGTGAAAATATGAATATCTGTTGAAAATAGAGCTTTTAACCTAGGGTCATTTATGTAATTTTGTAAGACCCCTAGGGTTTCCTATTGTCTATTTATACAGTGTGTCCCTGTGTATTCAGTGTATCAGTTTTAAAACGAATAAGAAAAGTAAATATCGTGGTTTTTCTCCCTGTACTAGGGTTTCCACGTAATCTTGTTGTTCGTCACTTCCTTATTCTTTATTTTTAACATGGTATCAAAGCACGGTGACGAAACCCTAGCCGTTATGGAAGAGAATCAACCTCAATCCTCTTCTGCATATGGGTCTTCGAGTTTTGACATGAAAACGACAATCTGAGCAGCTGTAAAAGAATGTTTTCGGGATGCCCTACTGGAATTAATTTCTACTGTCCAGTTGCAATCCTCGAAAAATCGCTATCAGCTGATCGGATCTTTCCATGCAGAAACGAGTCGAACTCGAGAATCGTAGGTGTATCCGGTCACGATCGGAGCTGGAGCTGGCCGCGAAGAACAGACGACTCACGATTGGAGCCATCACGGTCATGGCAGAGTTGGTAGCCTTGAACGTGAAGAGCAGGTTAGCCGCAAAGATCTGATGACCTTCGATCGAAGCTATCAGGGCAGAATCGATAGCATCAGAGGCGAGGAGCAGAGGTATCGATCTGATTTGATTAGGGTTGGTACCGGTCTGGGTTGAACCAGGGCAGACCAGCGATGGACAGAACCAGACCCGATTTTTTTATTTTAGCTCCGACCTGAGATTTCGACCCGATAGTTCTTCAGCCCACTTTTTTGCGCCAGCCGATCCTATTTCAGCCAATCCAGCCCGACCCGGTGATCCAGTTTCCTTCACAGCCCGACCCGATGGTTCTTCCACATCCAACAACCGAGGTCTTGAGTAGCCCGAGCGACCAGCACCTATTTCAACCACTTGTAGTTCAACTCGTTACCCAGACGATGTGAGATAATGGTTGGCTTACCTACAATAGTAGATTTCTGATTTGGATACGATGTTCAATGCAAATCCTCAACCGATTTATTCAGAAAATCCGGTAAACTCATTACCTATTGTGCCTAATGTTTCCTACTTATCTGGTTCGATAGGTAATTCTGCAGGATTTATCGTCGGGAAAAAATTAAATGGCCGGAACTATTTCTCTTGGTCTCAATCAATCCGGATGGCCTTGGAAGGGCGTTACAAGTTCGGATATTTGACAAGGGAAATTCCAAAGTCGGCCCCAGGTGATCCACAAAAATGAATTTGGAAAGGAGAAGATTCGTTGTTACGATCTGTTTCGGTGAATAGTATGGAACCCCAGATAGGAAGACCGCTATTATATGCTACAACAGCCAAGGATATTTGGGAGGCGGCGCAAGATCTATATTCTAAAAGACAGAATGCCTCTTGGCTATATACACTCCATAAACAGGTCCATGAATCCAAACAAGGGTCCATGGATGTTACTTCTTGTTTTAACAAACTGTTAATGCTGTGGCAGAAGATGGACTTGTGTAGAGAGATTGTTTGGAATTTTCCACAGGATGGGGCCCAATATTAGAAGATTGAGGAAGCAGATCATGTTTATGTGTTTTTTGCTAGATTAAATCCAAAGTTTGATGGTGTTCATAGTCGGATATTGGGCCAGTGCCCGATTCCTTCACTTCGAGAAGTCTGTTATGAAATATGGCTGGAAGAGGATCGGTTGTGTGCCATGAATAATACCATTTCTACTACTGATGCAGCCTCCTTCGTCGCCAAGCCGTCCGATACTGATGGTGATAAAAAACCTCTTCTTGTTTGTGAACATTGTAAGAAGCTTTGGCATACGAAGGACCAATGTTGGAAATTACACGGGAAGCCCCCAAATAGCAGGCGACGACAATCTCATGATAAATCTAATACTAGTCATGCCCTGGTAAGTGATTCAGTAGATGAACAAACTCAGAAGTAATCTTCTAATGACGGTAAACATAGCTCGAGTACAGTTAGGGTGAGTGCAATTGCACAGCCAGGTAATTTTCCTTCTTTTGGCCTAATTAGTATAAATGGTAAGAAACCATGGATTGTGGATACATGGGCTACTGATCACCTTACGAGTTCCTCAGAGTTATTTATGTAATATAATCCAAGTGCTGGTAATGAACGTATTCAAATTGCAGACGGGTCCTTTGCCCCTGTTGCAGGAAAGGGCAATATCTCTCCGTTTAATGGTTTAATCCTACGTGATAACTTACATGTGCCTAAAATATCGTATAATTTGTTATCTGTCAGTAAAATAACAAGAGATTTGAAGTGTAAGGCGATTTTCTCACCAGATTCAGTTTTATTTTAGGATCTGAAATCGGGGATGACGATTGGCACTGCCCGGCACGATAAGAGACTATACTTCCTTTCTGACGAAGCTTCCTCTAGGAATGATCACCAATCTGGGTTTATGTCTTTAAATTTCTTTGTTTCTGAACATGATGTTATGTTATGGCATTTTCGCTTAGGACATCCGAATTTTCAATATATGAAGTATTTATTTCCTCATTTATTTCGTAATGCTAGTACTTTTTCTTTTAATTGTGATGTATTTATTCGTGCCAAGCAACATCGTGTTTCTTTCCATTCTCAGCCTTACAAATCCTCGAGTCCTTTTTCTCTTGTTCATAGTGATGTATGAGGTCCTTCACCGGTTACTACTTCCACGGGAAAACGGTGGTTTGTCACATTTATAGATGATCACACCTGTCTCACCTGGGTTTTCCTTCTTACTGATAAATCTGAAGTTTCATCTGTTTTCCAATAGTTTTACACAACTGTCGAAACTCAATTTAAAACAAAGATTGGGATTTTAAGAAGTGATAATGGGCGAGAATTCTTTAATGCCTCATTCGGAGAGTTTCTTGATTCTAAAGGTATTGTTCACCAGAGCTCGTGTGCTTACACTCCGCAACAAAATGGAGTAGCTGAGCGTAAAAATCGGCATCTGGTTGAAGTAGCCCGGTCTCTTATATTATGTGCCACCCTTCCGTCGTACCTCTGGGGAGATGCAGTTCTCACTGCTGCTCACCTCATTAATCGGATGCCCTCTCGCATTCTTAAGCTTCATACTCCTTTAGAATTGTTTAAAGAGTCCTTTCCTACTACCCGATTGATTTTTGATGTTTCTCTTCGGGTTTTTGGTTGTGTTGCTTTTGTTCACTCCCATGGTCCAAACCGCACGAAATTTACTCATCGTGCTTAGAAGTGTGTCTTTGTTGGATATCCACTCCATCAATGTGGATATAAGTGCTATCACCCGTCATCTCGAAAATACTATGTCTCCATGGATGTCACCTTTCTCGAGAATCAGTCGTTTTTCCCTATTAGTCATGTTCAGGGGAAGGACATAAATGAAGAGACTAACTGGTCATCTTATGCTATTCCTTTAGAGTCAACGTCCATTCAAACCTTGTCTAACCCTAGTCCTGAGCATGATAGTCCGGTCCTTTCTACCAATCAAGTTCCTTGGAAAACGTACTACAGGAAGAATCTCAAGAAGGAAGCAGTGTCGCTTGTTGAACCAGAAATACCGGCTCCAATGCAGGAGTCAGACCCGCCATCAGGTCCAGGTATGTATATTCCTAATGATGTTGATATATGTATGGAGACTGATGAAGGTAGGCACAACAAGGGGGAAGGGAGCAGTAATACTAAAAGAGTGATAGAAAGGGAAACTGCAGAAGATGAAATGATTGAAGCTGCAGAGGATGAAATGGTCCGTGCTAATGATGATGTGGAAGATACTACTGAAGTTTCTGATACACAAATAGTAAATCATGGTGAGGAGCCTGAAGAGGTGAAAGAACGTGATGCATCGCTTGATCTTCCTATAGCCCCGAGGAAAGGTACCCGTTCATGTACTAAATACCCTATACATAGTTACATGACGTATAGTAATCTGACATTCAAGTTCAAGGCTTTTACTACTAGCTTGGACACTGAGGTGGTTCCAGATAACATAAGTGTTGCAATGAAAAAACCAGAATGGCAATCTGCTGTTATGGAAGAAATAAGAGCTCTGGAAAAGAATAAAACTTGGGAACTAGTGACTTTGCCTGAAGGGCACAAAACAGTTGGATGTAAATGGGTGTTTACTATAAAGTACAAGTCAGATGGGACGATTGACCGGTACAAGGCTAGACTCGTTGCAAGAGGCTTTACCCAAACATATGGAGTAGATTATTCTGAGACTTTTTCACCTGTGGCTAAAATTAACACGATCTGAGTGCTTTTGTCAGTTGCTGTGAATAAAGATTAGCCCCTACACCAACTTGATGTTAAAAATGCGTTTTTGAATGGAAAACTTGAGGAGGAAGTCTATATGAGTCTCTCTCCCGGTTCGAGAGTCAATTAAAAAATAAAAGTGTGTAGATTGAGAAAGTCACTATACGAATTGAAACAGTCTCCAAGGGCCTGGTTTGACAGGTTCACGACGTTTGTGAAAGCACAAGGGTATGTTCAAGGGCATTCCGATCACATTCTTTTTATAAAAAGATCAACATCAGGGAAGATAGCCATTCTTATTGTCTATGTTGATGACATTGTTTTATCTGGGGATGATGATGTAGAGGTCACGAGACTAAAAACAGAGATGGCCAGAGAGTTTGAAATTAAAGACCTCGAGAAGCTAAGATACTTTCTGGAAATGGAAGTGACTCACTCAAAAGAGGGTATATCAATTTCTCAACGAAAATATACTCTGGACTTGCTAAAAGAAACAAGTATGATTGGGTGTAAACCTGTTGACACGCCAGTAGAATACAATGCGAAACTCGGTGATAAAATGATAGAATTCCTGTTAATAAAGAAAGGTATCAGCGGTTAGTTGGGAAGTTGATATATTTGTCTCACACAAGACCAGATATTTCGTATGCAGTAAGTGTTGTGAGTCAATACAGGCAAGCTCCTTGTGAGATTCATATGATAGCAGTTGAACATATTCTTCGGTATCTGAAAGGAACTCCTGGTAAAGGCCTAATGTTCAGGAAAACCGATAAACGATCTGTTGAAGCTTACACTGATTCTGACTGGGCAGGGTCTGTTGTTGATAGAAAATCTATGTCTGGGTATTGTATGTTTGTCTAGGAAAATCTAATCACCTGGAGAAGTAAAAAACAAGGAGTTGTTGCTAGAAGTAGTGCTGAGGCTGAGTATCGGGCCATGAGTCTAGGGATTTGTGAAGAAATCTGGTTGAAGAAAGTATTATCTCCAACAAGATAATGAGCTTCCAATGAAATTGTTTTGTGATAATAAAGCTGCCATCAGTATTGCAAACAACCCAGTTCAACATGACAGAACTAAACACGTGGAGATAGACATACACTACATTAAGGAGAGGTTGGACAGAGGAAACAGATGCATCCCTTATATTCCTTCAAACCAACAAGTTGTTGATGTACTTACAAAAGGGTTATTAAGACAAAATTTTAATTATTGTGTAAGCAAGTTGGGGCTTGTCGATATCTATACTCCAGCTTGAGGGGGAGTATTGAAAATAAGGCTTTTAACCTAGGGGCATTTATGTAATTGTGTAAGACCCCTAGGGTTTCCTACTGTCTATTTATACAGTGTGTCCCTGTGTATCAGTTTTAAAACAAATAAGAAAAGTATTTATATCGTGATTTTTCTCCCTGTACTAGAGTTTCCACGTAATCTTGTTGTTCTTTTCTTCCCTATTCTTTATTTTTAACAATATCTATCATTTTTGTTATGTCCCTAAGTTTTGAATCTAATTTCTATTTGGTTTAATCTTCAAAATGTTTCGCATTTAGTCTTTAAATTTTGAACTTGACTTAAATTTAGTCCATAGATTTCAAATTGTTACAATTCAACTTTTTATATTTGTGTTTTTGTTTAATTTGGTCACTAAATTTCAAAATCTATACTTTTAATCTCGATTTTTACTAAATACTAACTTTAAAATAGTAAAAATTAGTGAAAATAAAAGTGAAATTAAATTTAAAAATTGAATTCATGATTATCTTAAATAATTAATAGACATTAACGTTAAAAAGTGAAAATGAACACATAGTAAAAACTTGAAGGTTAAAAGTAAAAATATTAAAACCTAGAAACTAAATTGAAACGAAGCTTAAATTTTAAAAGTGAAATTATAATAATTTAAAATCTAAAAACTAAATTAAAATTAAATTCAGAACTTAAAGCCTAAATACATACTATTTAGAAATTTAGAGACAAAAAAATTAGACCAAAAATTAAGAGCCAGAAGAGATATTTTTCTCCCTAAAAACTCTCAACATTTTTATCACAAAAATCTTTGAGAACCAACAAGGACAAAGAACGAATTTTTAAAAATAATAAAAAAATAAAATCTTTTTTTTTGTTCTTTTTAGTTCAACATGTCAGCTTAGAATTTGTTTTTTCCTAAAAGAAATTTAAATTTTTAAATCTAAAAAAATGAACTAAAATATTTGTAAAAATAAAAAAAAATTATTGATAAACTATTATCATCTATCACTAATAGATACTTATGGTAGTCTATCACTAATAGATTGATATTTTGTTATATTTTAAAAATATTTTCAACAATTTGACATTTAGAACAATTTTCCATTACTTAAAGGTATATGCAAGTTGATAATCTAAAAAAAAAAAAAAGATTATTTTTGTCTAATTAATTGAGCTAGGCTATTATTATCATAATAATTAAGCTACACTCAAACCAAGTTATTTTTTTGATTTAAATATAATATGGACGAGATTTATTATATGTAACTCATGATTAGTCGTACAAAGTTCAATAATATAAAAAAAAACTTCAAAATTTAAGGTACAAATCTTCAACTGAATTTTCTATAATTTCCTTTAGCCGAAGAAATATAAATGGAAGATCAAACCTTCACTTAAAAGTAACAAGTATTTTCTCCCCAAAAATAAACTTTGGCTTGTATGGATTCGATTCTAAATGCTTAAAAAAAGTTTCTAAGCGAAGAAAAAAGAAAGTATTTTCAAAAACTTAAAAAGTCGACCCAAACACATGCACACAATTAAATATTTCTGCACTATATCATCAATCAAATAATTATTCCAGAATCAATATACAAATATACTCGAATCCTATCACCATCACCATACTTGCGAACAAAATTTAAATATACAAAAATACATTGTCAAGTCAATGAGGTGTTTCACATTTTCACATGCTGGATGAGGGATGCAACCTTGGCCTCACAAAGCACCAGAAAATAATCACGAAAGAAAAACAATACGCATGTACAGATGTGCTAACGACTGAAAAGTCTGTGGTTCGAATCCTCCACCCATATTATACTCAATACAAAAAAAAAATCCCAGATTTATCTCTGTTGTTGGTGATATCACTAAATATAACAAAAATACGACAGTAGTAATAGGAACAACTTCATTTCCCAGGCACGTCGATAGATTATTTATATTGTACCCTCACACCCCCACAACCCGACAATTGATTAAAGTTCAGTGACATTACGAAAAATATTTAATGAATTACTGGGAAAAATTGTTACAAGTAGAGTCAATAGAAAAGATGAGCTGGACCCTGTAGAGGAGTATGAAAACAACAAGCATGTAACAAATTCAACACAGTTGCCAAGAACATAATCACAACTCACTTGGTCAACCAGTAGATGAAGATCAGAAATGTGCATATGGACGCAACAAGAGAAAGTATGATTGTATCCATTGACTTTTTCCTCTTTATTGCTCCAAGAATATGATTTACCTGAACCATCATTGAAACTAACTCAATGAAATACATAACAAGGATCTATGCATATGTATGCTGATGAAGATTTTAATATAGATTCAGTGAAAATAAGTATCTTTAGTTTGTCACTATTTGAAAGTTGGTTTGGATTGACTTTAAAAAAAAATGTTTCAAGCACTTAGAAAGTCAGTCTAAACATGCCCTTATTTTATCTGCAATGGACGTTCTTCCCACCAAATGTGCATTATTCTCTATAAAATAATTGGGTTGAAAACTATTATGTTGCCTATAGAAAAATAGAAAACAGAGTAACAATAATTACTTACCGATGGGAGGCGACTGCTAACATTACTAAGCTTTGAGTTGATGCCACCAAAGGTCGATCGCTGGAAGACAAGTGCACCTAAGGTTGCTTGAGCTTGTGAAATCACATTATCCATCTGTAACACCAAAAGTTCAGAAAAAAAGTTAAAAACCAGATGCTGGATTCCAATATGTAAGTAACTAATACGGAAAACATGAAAAAAAATGACAGGTTACAAAACGTGATAAATTACACATAACTTTCTCATTCCTACAGTAACTAATACGGTAACAATGTTAATAAACAAAAAATGAAACTCTGTCAAAGGTATCCACAAACCAAACCTTCAAGTAGAATATACTGGAATTGAAGTTCATACAAATAATTATGATAGGAAAAGATACCTGTCCTGTGCTACGGCTAACCGATGCATGCTCCCTTAGAAGAGTTTGTTCTGCAGTTCCCAAACCATCTTCCAATTCAAGTCTTGAACGATCAAACTCCCTGAAGTCATCTAAAAGTGAAGCATGTTCTTGCTTGGCTCGGAGGCTGGAGCGAAGACGATAAAACTCCTGCACTAAATCAACAAAACTTGGTCTTACAGTCCATGTGTGACATAATCACAACAGACTTCTGGCAAAACAATGAAGACTAAAAACATCAAGAGAAAGAAAGAAGAAACTTGCAGAAGCTGGACTAGCTTCTTAGCTTGGTACTTGCTACAGAATAATTATACACCAGGTGTCACAAAGAAGTCTAAAGAGTTCCAACGGTTACCCTCATAATCATCACTCCTCACATTAAAAAATATCGGTAATCAAAGGGGAGAGAGATAATCAATAAGGGAAAATAAGAGTTTGTGTGTGTCGTATCTAAATTCAATTTCTTGTTCTCAAATTTTATTGAATTCATTGGAAATAGTATTTGGATCCTGTCACCCTGTGACCTAGAAAGTGAATTTTTAAAACATGCATGATACATCTGTTTTTAGTGTTTTTAAATTCTAAATTTGCTACCAATCACATATTCAATAACGGTGAAGCCTGAATGCATGGGATCCAACTCCACTGTCCATTAGATCCCTTGTGTTGTAAATTCCTGTTTTTGAATCGCCTAAGTTTTGTTCCAATACCACCATTACAAAAATGCCAACCAACCAAATCCATGGGTTCACTGTTGTGTAATTGTGCACAAGGAAATTCTTACAAACTAACAACTTATCTAAAAGAAAGACTAGGGTGGAGACTCGCCCCAAAAGAAAAAAAATAGTAATAATAAAAAATAATAAACTATTAGCATTTCTTCCCTTCCAATGTGAAAAGATCAACATAGCTACTACCCAAAAATTTTAAAGACAGTACCTGCGTAAGATCTTGAAGAATTTCTTGATGTCTAGTCAATGTATGGGAAACCATTTCAGAACCACCTGATGAAACCCAAGCTTGCATCTGTGAATTCACTTGTTGTAACTGCTTTAACAGACGTTCTATCCCAGATTCAACATCACTATCAGCTGTATCAACATTCGTAGAACCCTTTGTTGAAACCAGTTTTCGGAAAGAATTCATTTGCTCATCCAACTGAGCTTCAAGTTTCCTCGCCTGTAGTAACATAAGAAATATTATCATTACAAAAGGAAAAAAATAACAATAGCAGAAATGAGGAAATATTCAATGAAAAAGCATACATTCTCAAACATGCAAAAGAACCGAGATAGAATTGTCAAGGCAGAACAATATAGTCCAACTTCATTACAAAATCCTCAAGCATCAAGAAATTTTCTTCATTATAAATTAATCAATTTTATAATCTTATTACAAACAATCCCAATTTAAAAAAATAAAAAGGGCAGAGGAAGATTATGGGATAGACCCGGACTCTCAATTCTTTAGAAACGCTTATCCATGTGTATAAAATTTTTGCATATCATTTCCAGAAAAACAGAAAGCACAAAGAAGCATAAAAGAATTATACCGAGAATTATAATCCTGAGATTAACGACTTGGGACCAAATTGACATCTCATATTCCAAAATCCCAATCCTCCGCATTCAAAACTAAAAAGCTATAGATCATGAGCTAAAAGTCAAATCAAATCATCGATCTTTCATAATTCTTCGAATCACACACAACGAAAACGGCTGATATTCACCGTTTTTCAAACGACAAGATTCAAGGTTACCGACAATCAGAAATAACGCCAAGAACACAACCGAATAGAGAAAAGGCCAATAGAATCGAAGAACCAAAAAGAAACAAGAAGTAAAAGGTGAAATCAAACCTGTTTGCGAAGGGCATCCCACGAGCTAGGAATCTCCATGGATGTGGACATCAATTATTGATGACAGTGGCCAAAATTTGCGAATCGAATCCCTCTCTTGTCGAATCTCTCCAATTCCTCCTCCTCCTCTTCTTAATGAATTGGTGAAATTTTCCGCTTTAGAGGATGAAGAAATGGGTTCGTTCAGAGACGAGACAGATCGTCTGCAAAATCAACCGGTAAGAGTTCTTGACGAAGCAAAAATAAATGCAATTTTGCGTAAGCTTTAATCCAGAAAAAAAAAATAAAGAAAAGAAAAGAAAAAAAAATTGAGATCCTCTACACCGTTCTCATTTTAAAACCTCTTGTATTAATTGGCTTTCCGGTGAGTCCCCAGTGATTAATGTAAGCGGCTGAAAATTTTCGTTTTGACTTTCGTTTTAAATAATCGCTTGAAGTTCTCCATGAAACGTCGTCGTCGAAGGCGGTTGATGGTTTGTCGTCACCTGTGTGGGTTTTCTACCTGGGCTGGGCTAACTTTTCTTTTTGGGCTTTGTTTAGGCCCAATAAACAAAATTGGGCTAACAAGATGAACAACGAATTTTAACTTTTAATTTGGAAAAATAACAAACCAACTTTTCTTTTGTAAAAATGGTAAAATGAATTAAAATAATAATAAATTTGAAATTTTAAAAATCCAAAATACCCCAAACATGCAAATGAGATGTTACAAACCTTCATTAAGAAATTTTATTAATTATACTTTAATTAAAATCGACCAAAATTAACAATCTACCTTTTGAATGGGTTGAGACATGTGAAACCCCAGACTCATAGTCTCCAAAAGTAAAAACTATTTTTGCACCAGTCACTTCTAACCTTGAACGGCGTGAGCAGCAGTGTCGGGTGACAACAATCACGATCGACAACGATGTCATTCTAAAGACAATCGTTGGATGTTAACGAAAGGGGACAAGCTTGTAGAGGCTGGTTACAACGAACGACATCAATTGATAAAATATAGGAGGGAGAGGGAGAAAGATGGCATGTAGTAGCTAACGGTAGCTGGTTGTAGGTTAGAGTTTATGGGTCTCACAGGAGGAAGGAAAATATGGAGTTTACATTCAAGATAGTTCTCACAAATGAGAAGATAGGGAGAGGGGAGCATGCAATACTTTTAGACTAAAAATAGCTTTCCCCCCCTTTTTTCAACTCACATAAACACATACATAGACATAAGTTCTTAACCTAAATTTGACTCTGACTTCTCAACCTTTCTGAATTCAAATCTTTAATTGAATTTCTCAAACCAAATAAAATAAAATAAAATTACAAAGTCAAGATTTTAGAAAGTAATATAATATGAGATTTAAAAACTCAAATCAACATTTGAAGATGGAACATTTCTTTAAATACAAATTTGAAGAATTTTCAAATTAATAACTAAATACTAAACTTCAGGTTTAAAATAAAATTATAATAAATATATTGATCAAGCAAAATTTAAAAATAAGAAGAATAGGTGAGAAACACAATAAATATATCATTCTTCTTGTTTAAAACGAAATTTTATTGAAAATAATGATAAAAAAAATTTATAAATTGTTTACAAAAAAAATTATAATAAAGATATTGATAAAAATAATCTTACAATCATATGATTTAATTAGGATTAATAGAAAAGAAATTTATGAAAATTAATATAACATGAGATTTTAAAATTCATATAAAAATTTGAAGATAGAAATTTTTTTAGATATGAATTTGGAGGATTTTCAAACTAAAACCCGAAATTCATGCCAAAATATCTATATGCAAAGAGGAAATCCATCCACATTGAATATTTGAAACCAAACTAAAATAACCAGAATTGTGTATTTGATGAATTTATTACAGTATAATTAGCGAAATTGATGGATTAATTACAATGTAATTAAAGAAGTTGTTAAGGGAATTTTTAATAGTAAGCAAGTATATAGCTTTCTTTTAACGCATCCTTGCCGCTAAAAATAGATCCTTCCTTTATGGTAAAATTTTGCTGCACGAGAATCCAAATCTAGTAAGTTAACGATATCAGGCATGTTATTGGAGGTTTTGGACGAGGAACCCAATATGTAGTGTAATTGAAGGATTTGATTGACAGGATCGAATATTGTCGACTATAAAATAAATATTATTATAAGAGGATTCTAACAACCGTAATACATCTTGATCCTCCACGATTCTAATAATGTTAGGATTGCTACAACCTCACAATATATTGTTAACCAAGAAATAATATATTCAGAAGTTGGAAAAACCTTAGATTGGATCAAACCGACAAAAGGTTAAAAGGTGTGTTTGAAGCAACATAGATTTCAATATTGAAAAGTCATGAAAAACATGTTCGAACAATTAATTACAGTTTAATTAATAAAGATACTGGATTAATTACAGTGTAATTAAGAAGGATGAAGAGACATTTTAGGATTTTTGAAAATTGGACTCACGTGTCATTCATGTATTTTGCTATAAATTTAAAAAAATCCATGTTTTACTAATTTTTCAAATGATAGTGTAATTAGTATTGATTGATTATTCCAACAAAATTTGGGACATGCATAACGTAAGGATGTACATACTAGGATTGCAATAAAGAACCAAAAAATCAAAAAACCAAAATGAACTAAACTGATTATTAGTTTGATTTAGTTTTTTAGTATAAAATTGGACATCTTAATTTGTATTTAGAGAAAACTAAAAAGTATTGGTTTTGATCAATTTTTTTATTGCAAAAACCAATCAAAACTAAACTTAGAGTAAAAACTCTAACATTAGCTACCTTTTAGTATTTCAATTATTATGGTGATATATTTTCTGTTTAGAAAAAAGACCAATTATTATGGAGCATATGTGAATGTTTGTTATTAGAAAAGTGCCAAAAAAAAACAAAAGTGTTAAATTTTAATTTATAAAACAAGAAATAGACCCAATTTTAATTTGAAAATAACAAAAATGATCAATTCAAAATAAATGTGAGAATAAAAATAGAAATTTGGAAGAAAAAAGCAACAAAATCTTAACATTAATTTGATAATAAACATAACCGAAATAAAAATCAATTCATTGGTTTTGTTATTTATTGGACATTGGTCTGCATCATTCTTTATAAAACTGATTGGTTTAATTTGGTTCTTGGTTGGCCTCAAAATCGACAAAAATCGAACCAACTTTCACCCCTAGTATATACCTTCAAAATACGCTTTGAGTATGGGACATTGTAGGGATATACATAGGTTGATTGGTGTCGGTTTTTAGAGGAAACCGACACCAAAAAGCAACTAGTTGGTTTGAAGGTTTCTGGAACCGAATTGCAGGAACTCTGCTTTGAAAACTGGCCGACAACCGGTCGGGTCAGTCGGCTTGGTCAGGTTTTTTTTCCTCCCTCCTCCTCTCCTCCTTTTTTTTCCCTCCTCCTCTCCTCCTATCCAAATTATAATGACTTCGTTTTGTTCAAATTTATTGAAAATTGACAAGCATACTTGGTGTTGGTCATTGACTTATACAAATACATATTAAGTCATGTTCTCAATTTCTTCTTCTCATACATATTGCATAAGTTAAAGTCTGAAAGACATAACATCTAGCTACCAAACAAGATAAGAAATACATATTACATACTACATATTACATATTACATGACATAAGTCCAAAATAACATAAGAAATACACACCATGACACCACATAACATAAGTCCAAATGAAAAAAAGAAATACATAACAAGTCCAAATTAAAAAGAAAAAATACATAGCAAATCCAAATTAAAATTCAATCTAAGAAGTCAAAGTCGAAAAGCCTTCAAGGTCTTCAATATCTTTTTCCTTATCTATGATAATTCTGAATCCTACAAAATTAGCCAATGTACAAAAATAATAATAATAAGTCAATATCATTTATGATTTCTCAATTCTTATCTTAATAATTGTCAAAAAGAAAAAGTAAAACCAATGCAATACCTTCTTCAACCGTTGAGTCTTCCTCGAATTATTTGTAAAGATCAATATCTATCGATTTAGAACTGAGCCAATTTTGAGTACATATAAAAGCCTTGACCGTTTTAGGAGCCAATGAAGAACGTGATGAGTCAATTATACGTCCTCAAGTACTAAAAACGGACTCAGATGCTACCGTCGATATTGAGATTGTTAATATATATTTACTTAGTACACTAAGAATCTCAAACTGATGACTATTATGCTTCCACCAATTAAGTATGTTAAAGGCTGGATCATTCTTAACAAGAGCTTCAAGCAAATACACATCAAGTTCATTCTCCTTATCAAAATGGGTTGTGTCAACACTTGAGAATCTTGAAGGAAATCCATACTTTTCCTTTACACCCATTGTTTGAACCGAAACCCCATCCCTAGCCATATTAGCAAATGCACTATCATTCCCATCCCCACAAAAAGAAGATGAACTGTATGCATTAAAGAGACTTCTCAAAACATCCTCCACTTTATTTGTCATATTTTTAGCTTCAGTTGGCTCTAACAACTTGTTGAAACAATATGATAAAAACCTTAACTTATATCGTGGATCTAACACAACAACAACATACGGTAGCAAATTAGTCTTCTCAATATTTTTCCAATATTTATCAAACTTAGCCTCCATGCTCTTAACCCCATCTCTAGCTAATGTCAAGGCACACTAAACTCTTACAAACAATCTTTTCAATTTTAATACACTTCTTAAATTTCATAGCTCGTACAAGAGAAGACCTCACAAATCTAATGGCATTGCGAATTCTACTAATGCACTCATAATACTCCTTAAATGCATCACACAATAAAATTCAGTATATGGACACAACATCTAATATGCAAACATTCACCTTTCAATAACAACCCACTACTAAATCTCTTAACAAGATAAGCCACAGCTGTATCATTTGAGCTTGCATTGTCAATAGTCAGAGTCATAACTTATCAATACCCCAACTCTTTAAATTCTTTTCAATAGTCCTACTTATGGTTTCACCTCTATGATTTTCAATGGTAGTAAAATTAAGAATCCTCTTATGTACCACTCAGAATCAATGAAATTGGCAGTTAACACCATATAATTCATATTTTCAGAAGTCCAACAGTTAGTAGTGTGAGAAACCTTATATTTTTGTGTCTTAAACATGTCCTTCAACCGTTTTTTCTCACTAACATAAATCTTAAGCATATCCCTAGCCATGGTTGTTCGTGATGGAATAAGAAACTTAGGCTCATACAAAGCAATCAATTTGTTTATGAATCTTCGAAAACCAATGCCCTCCACAAACCTAAAAGATAATTCATCTAAAGTCACTATCTTAGCAAGGGCTCTCCGACAATTTTCCAAAGTAAAGGACTCATAAACAAGTTTTGAATCAGACTCACCAATAGCTTCTTTGGGTTTGAATACTAATTGTGCTTGTCTTAGTTCTCTCTTTCTCTGATATGGATATTTCTTATAACTTGATAAATGGTTTTTCAAGGTTCCATTACCATTTCGTTTAGAATGACAAGCATACTTTATCCCACAATATTTACATTTAGCGTAAGGGTCATCAGGATCACAATCATTAATTTTCTCAAAATGGTCCCAGACAATAGAGGTTTTAGTATTCTTACGCTTCTTTATTCAACTACTTGTTGTTGCTTTGATTGTGACTGGAACCTTTATTAGATCTTGATCCTGAACTATTGCTGAATTTTCTGGTGTATCCATATCTAGCCTATAAAACAAACATTTTCAAATTTTATTAGAAAAATACCACATTAAAATTGCAACATTATTTAAAACTAAAAAAGTAAGCTCCAAAATAGAGACTAGAGTGAATGAAATGAAATGTACTCTTCAGAAGAATCCAACTTAAAGTTGCAAACGAACAATGTTGGTGGTCACGAAACACCGAAAGCACACTATTAAAAATAGGTCCGTCGGACACTCGAACTAGATCTGGAAGCACGAACGTCGGTTGCAAACGAACTAGATCTAGAAGCTTAAAGTTGCAAACGAACTGGATCTGGAAGCTTAAAGTTGAAAATGAGCAGTGATCTAAATCTGGAAGCACGAAGTTTAAGCTTAAAATGCCATGAACTTCGGACTGAAACTGGAAGTTTAAGCTTAAAGTGAATGTGAAACACAACGCTAGAACTGGAAGACGAACGCTGAAACTAGATCTCGAAGCACGAACGCTAGACCAAGCACGAATGGAGAAAGTACGAATGTCGGATATGGAAGCACGAATGGCAGAAGCAGTCGCACAAACTTCAAGCGTGGTGGACTGGTCGTGAAACACTGAAATTTTGACTGATCGCCCTTAAAACGGTCAACTTTGGCCGGTCGGATCGATTTTTGGTGACTTTGTGTACACCTCTAGGACATTGGATGATTGTTGAAGAATCAGTGGTTGTTAAAGGACCCAAGTGATGAAGAAATCAAATGCAACAGAGTTAAGGATGAACAAATTAAGATAGGACTATGTATATACCTTGCAAGCATGGTCGAAACAGTGACAAAATAAACAAATACAAAGATTAACATGAATCAATAAAATTTACATATTCTATTGTATAAATTGTTGAAGGAGATGAAGATAGAGCTCAAGATTGAGTCATAAGGTTTCGTGGGAAGATTTTGAACTTGAGCTAGTTTTATGGGAAGATAGAAGTGAAAGACTGTGAAGTCCAAAGCGAGATCGGTCCCAATTTTAGTTTTTCAGTAAAATACAAAAATTATAAATTATTCATTCTAAAAGAAATTTAATTTTACAACATACTTTTCAAAAAAAAAAAAAATACAGTGAAAAGAATAATAGGGTTTTGAAAATCAAACCTCTTGAAGACAAGATTCTTCATGAATTCCTCCTGAAATGGCACAAACTCTTCAAATTACTTAGACCTCGAGTCCCAAAAACAATAATTCCTAAAAGTCAAACGAATGTACACAACCACAAGAATTACCAAGATGAATGATTTAGCAGTGAGAACCCACAAGAGTGTGTGGGACTTTGTGTTAATTTTTAGGAAGAAGGATAGGATATTATTTTTTAGATGAGATTTTACCTGAGCAAATTGTTTTTTTTTTTTTTAAAAAAAAAAACTCTCTGTTCTGCATGCAAGACTAAGAAGAAGACCATTCTTTTTTTTCAACCCCCCACAATCCACGACGAAAAAGAGAGATTTTAGGGGAGGGAGTTACATAACTCCCTCTCACTTTTATTTTAAAATAAAATATATAATTATATATTATATATCAATATATATAAATATAAAACTAATTATACATATATTAACAATTATATATATATATATATATATATATATATATATATATATATATATAACTTTATGTTACATCAAACATGATATAAGGTTATTAATCTCTAAAAAATCTATAGTGATTATATAAATCTAATTATATTAAAT
This sequence comes from Benincasa hispida, assembly GCF_027475165.1. Classification (NCBI taxonomy): domain Eukaryota; kingdom Viridiplantae; phylum Streptophyta; class Magnoliopsida; order Cucurbitales; family Cucurbitaceae; genus Benincasa; species Benincasa hispida. The sequence continues at coordinate 97,054,568 of NC_143478.1, read as the reverse complement.
TTTAACCTATAGTTTTTATATGAATCCTTTCAAAATAAACTATATATTATAATGTAACAAATGCATTATATTAATTAATTTAAATTAATTATATCATATATATTTAAATCCCTTAATTAATTTGAACAATTCAAATTAACTCAAAATTAATTTGATTCTCAATTATTCTAGTTGAGTTACCAAGGGGACCTTATGGAGCTATAGATTGAAGCTCAAATGGTAATTGAATAATTAATTAAATTACTCAACTTCCATTAACTATCGGTCATTCCATTAAAGACCAACGACTGCATTTTTCGCACTATAGATATTTCTGTGTCCATTGGATTTAACCAATCAATTATGCGATGACTTTTCACAAATTACTCATAAGTACAACTAGGTCAAAATTAACGTTTTGCCCCTTGTAGTTATATCTAATTCCTGAAGTATCACTGATCCCTCTAATGAACAATAAGCCATAGTCCAAATATGATTAAACCCCTCTTAGGCCAAGAGAGGGTGTGATGCCACATCGTTCAAGTCCCAGAATAAGTCCTTAAGAGAGCAATTTATCTACTTACCCTGACAGTAAGGAAGAAGTGAATTTCTTCTTGTGTAATTGTGTTCCCATCTCCCCAATCAAATGAATCTCCAAAATGGTAGGTACATTGAGTTGGCAGACTGACCACTCTAACCCATGCAAATCAAAGAACCTCCTTCATAGGAAAGAGTTCACAACTCACTTAGGATTCAGATCATGTCACCTATGGTTGTCTTGGTAAAATGTAAGTTTCTATTATTAACGATGTTATATAATGAGACTATTCATTTCGTAGTCTAGTCTTATACAAACCTTTTTCGTATTGAATACCCTTGCTCACATGTTTCTACATGAATGATTAGGATCAAATCATTTGTAGAACTTTATAACAATTGTAACATCTACAAAGTGGGTTGTATTTGTAGTGTCACTATGATAAGTTACCCAACCTTATTCATCTACGATAGACCATTTAGGTTATCACTTAAACATGATCCGCCTGTATAACTCCACATACATGTTTAAGCTATAGAAGATAACCTTGGATGTTTGTTTATTGGTTTCGTGGGTTGATGTTACTAAGTGTTAAATAAAAGGCCTCAAATTTTATAAATAAGCTGTTTGTACAATATAATTACAAACTACAGGATCCAGAGATTTAGAGCATCAACCCCAACAATCTTTTACTTGTCCTAAAGTTAGTGGAATGTACATCATAAAAGTCATACTAATACCAAAGTACACAAAACAAGAAACTAGGGCATAAAACACTCCTGCTACAAAATCTCCCACTTGCCCTAGATTAGATGCGACACGTCTCGTAGACATATACTTCGCAGGTGACCTTTAAACACCTTAGCCGTGAAGGCCTTCGCAAATAGATCAACAACGTTGTGTGTCGAAGTTATCTGTGTAACAATCACGTCCCCTTTATGCCCAATCCCTTGAATGAGATGATACTTCCACTCTATGTGCTTCCCGCTTTTGTTACTCCTAGCCTCTCGAGAATTAGCCACAACACCACTATTATCACAATAAATGGTGATGGGCTTTGAAATGTTTGGAATCACTTCCAGATCAGTCAGGAATTTCTTGACTACAACCCCTCCTTTAAAAGTGAACACTAATCCTAAAGTCGATTCCCTAGAATCCCTATCAGTCTAGAAGTCAGAGTCCGTGTATCCTATAAGGATCAAATATTTAGAACCATACACGAGCATATAGTCCCTCATTCTTCGAAAATACTTGAGGATGTTCTTAACGGCAGTCTAATGATCAAATCCTGGATTAGACTGATATCTACTGACTATTCCTACTGCATAGCAGATGTCAGGTTGAGTACATAACATCACATACATCAGACTACCAACAACTGATGTATAGGGGATTCGTCTCATTTCCTCAACCTTTTGAGGTGTCTTAGGTCATTGTTCCTTAAACGATATAACTCCATGCCTAAAAGGTAGAAAACCTCTCTTGGAGTTCTGCATCGAATACTTGACAAGCATTTTGTCAATGTACGATGCTTGAGATAGAGCGAGCATTTTGGAGCGAGCATTTTGTTCTTTCAATCTCAGTTCTGAATTCCCATAAAAAACTGAGCCTCTCCCAATTCTTTCATTTGGAATTGGGTCGCTAGCCAGTTCTTAACTTTAGTCAGTAGACCTACATCATTCCCAATGAGCAAGATATCGTCTACATATAACACAAAGAAAGCTACTGAACTGTTGATGAATCTCTTGTAAACACAAGGTTCATCAATATTCTAATCAAAGCTATAAGATTTGATCGCAGAATCAAATCTTATATTCTGAGATCAAGAAGCTTTAGTTCATAAATGGACTGATTAAGCTTGCAAACCTTTTGTTCTTGACCTTGGGTTATGAACACCTCAGGCTGTTGAACATATATGGCATCATCAAGATTGTCATTCAGAAATGTAGTCTTAACGTCCATTTTCAAATCTCATAGTCATAATATGAGGTGACGAACAAGATTATCCGGATAGACTTCTACATTGAAATAAGTGAAAAAGTCTCCTCACTCCCTCAACTTGAGTATAACCCTTTGCCACAAGTCTAGCCTTGTAGATTTGTACCTTCCAATCAGCCCCCTGTTTTCTCTAATAGATCCACCTTTGACCTATAAGTTTTATCCCATCAGGTTGATCTACAAGATCCCAAACCGAATTGAAGTACATAAACTCCATTTTGAGATCCATGGCTTTGATCCATTCATCTTTGTCAACATCTTCCATTTGCCTTATTGTAAAACAATTGATCCTTAACATCACCGTCAGCTACGAAAACTAGGGTTTCTGTTAAACCTATATAACGAATAGACGGGTTGCAACCCTCCCACTAAAGGAACTCTTATACAAGAGTACCTATGAACAGAAGCTGATCTTTCCAATTTCATTGTGACAGAATTTCCACACATACATTTAACATACAAATATGCATTGAAAACATTAATTACTGGCATGCTATAAAAGATAAAATACAAGAGATTGAGAGACTTACCAGTTGAATACTTTCTTCAGAAATCTTGGTCTCACCGTGAATGAACTCCTCTCGCTCTTTCTTGTCCAGCAAACAATCGCCCAACAGCACCACAGTCGTCTACACGAACAGCAACGCACGAACAACAACGAACGGGGACAACACCATCACTCAGAGCCCTCAGTATTCTCGGAGTGAGAATCTAAAGGTTGAGCTTTGATGGAATTGGTAGAGGGGAGGAGGAAAAGCTATCGTGTACTACGAACAAGAAAGTGGGAGAAAAGGAAGATTATTGTATAGTTGGGTGCTTAATCGTTTAGGGCGGGGTACACGATCATGTAGTAATTACTAAGCGATCGTCTATTAAAAGGTAAGCGATCGTTTAGATACGCACAAGTGCTAAACGATTGTCTAGAAAAGGTAAGCGATCGTTTAGGAATCGCGGGTGTGCGATCATTTAGTTAGGCAGGCGCTATCATATAGGCTCTCAACATTAAGCGATACAAGGCTTTCACATTGTGAGCGATTTAGCGTGTCTTTCGTATATATTTCAAAATGAAAAAAAAATCATTTTATTCTTCAGTTACTAGAACTGAATTCAACTTTCTTTCACACGAATTCGGAGAAAACTTCGACCAATTATCTCATAACTACCTAATTAATAAAATAATGAATATAATCATATTATATTATTAATCTATATTTTGATATCATATATCAACTGTAATGTTTTCTCCTCTACTTGATATAAATCATATTTATATCCAATTTCCTCCAAAATAATGTATCTCATACATTTAGTGAATCATATCATATATAATTAACCAGTTCAATTATATCATATATAATCGAACTCTCTCTTCTCAATTTGAACATTTCAAACTGACCCAAAAACTTATTGTCAACTTTTATCCAAGCTACCAAGGGGACCTTATGAACCTATGGCTCGAAACTCTTACGGTACGTGAATAGCTGACTAAACTCTTTAGCCATGAGATCCACCATCCGTTAACTACCAGGTATTCCACTAAAGACTGACAGTTGAACTCTTCTTACCACAGATATATTTCTGTGTCCATCGGATATAACCAATCATGAGTACGATAAATTTTCACAGATGCTCGTAAGTACAGCTGGGCCAATTTATCGTTTTGCCCCTATAGTTACATATCACTCCTTAGGTACCACTGATCCCTCTAATGAACAATACAACATAGTCCAACTATGTGTGAACATCTCTCGAACCATGAGAAGGTGTGTGGCACCACATCGTTCAAGCCCTGAAATTAGCCCTTAAGGGAGCTATCTATCTACTTACCCTTACTTCGAGGAAGTAGTGAATTCCATCTTGTGTAGCTGAGGTCCCAGCTCCCAAATCAGATGAATCCCCAAAGTGGTAGGTTTGAGTCGACAGCCTGGCCACTCGCACCCATGAAAATCAAAGGACCGCCCTCAATGGCAAGAGTTCCTAACTCACTCAGGATTGAGGTCATGTCACCTATGCTCATCCTAGTGAAGTGAAGTCTCTATCATGAATGGTGTTATATAACGAGACGACACTTCATGATTGGGTCTTATACAAACTCTTTGTATAGGATGCCCCCACTCGCATGTCCCCTACACGAATGATCAGGATCAGACCATCTGTGGCAAGTCACAACACTTGTAATTATTCCACAAAGCGAGCCGCATCCGTAACGTTACCAGGATAAAGTTTCCCTCCTATATCCATATATTACAGACCATTTTGTTTATCCCTTAAAACATGATCTAGTTGTATGTCACCACATACATGCTTAAGTTACATAAAGACAACTAGGGATTTTAGTTTATTGGTTTGTGGTAAAGAAAATAAAACATTCAGATGAGAAAAATCAAGAAGTGAAGTATCATATATTATACATCACAAGCGTTCGTAGAAACTTTTTACAAACTACAAGACATGAGACATTAGAGCATCAACCCCAAGACAAGGTTCATCAACGTCTGCAAGCCACTACATACTCTGCCTCCATAGTGGAGTCAGCGATGCACCCTTGCTTAGTGCTTTGCCATACTACAGCTCCTCCGTTAAGAGTAAAGACTGACCCTGAAGTGGATTTGCGAGAGTCCCTATCAGTCTGAAAGTCAGAATCCGTGTATCCAATAAGAATCAAATCCCTAGATCCATACTCGAGCATGTAGTCCCTTGTTCTTCAAAGATACTTGAGGATGTTCTTCACTGCGGTCCAGTGACCTTGGCCTGGGTTAGACTGATACCTACGACTATACCCACAGTGTAGTAGAAGTCTAGTTTAGTACAGAGCATTACATACATCAAATTGCCAACGACAAATGCATATGGGACCCATCTTATTTCCTCAACCTCTTGAGGCGTCTTAGGACACATGTCCTTAGACAAAGTGACTCCATGCCTGAATGGTAGTAGGCCCCTCTTGGAGTTCGATATCGAGTTCTTGAGCAACATCTTGTCAATGTACGATATCTAAGATAGTGCTAGGACTTTGTTCTTACGCTCCCGAAATATTTGTATACCCAGAACAAACTGAGCCTCTCCCAAATCTTTCATTTGGAATTGGGTCGCTAGTCAGTTCTTAACTGAAGTCAATAGGCCTATATCATTTTCAATGAGTAGTATATAGTCTACATACAACAGTAAGAAAACTATTGAAGCGTTGACAATCTTCTTGTAGACACAATGTTCATTAACGTTCTGGTCAAAGCCATACGACTTGATCGTAGTATCAAACTGTATGTTCAAAGATCTAGACGCCTGTTTCAGCACATAAATGGACCGATTCTGTTTGCAAACTCTTTGCTCTTGACCTTGGGCGATGAATTCCTCGGGCTTCACCATGTAAATGGTCTCCTCAAGATTGCCATTCAAAAAGGCCATCTTGATGTCCATTTGCCAGATCTCATAATTATAATAAGCTACAATGGACAGGAGGATGCGTATCGACTTTATCATGGTAACAGCGAGAAAGTCTCTTCATAGTCGACTTCCTCTACCTGGGTATAACCCTTTGTCATAAGTCGAGCCTTGAAGGTTTGCACCTTCCTATTAGCACCCCGTTTGGGCTTGTAGATCCATCTACAACATATAGGTCTTACCCCATCAGGCTGATCTACAAGATCCCATATTGAGTTGAAGTACATCGACTTCATCTCGAGATCCATGACTTTGACCCATTCATCCCGATCAACATCCTCCATTGCCTTCTAATAAGACAAAGGATCCTTAACGTCGCCATCTACTACCATAGCTAGAATTTTCATGAAACCTAGATAGCGAATAGGGGGGTTCGCAACCTTCCCACTACATCGAGGTTCCCTAAACTCTTGAGGTGGAGCCGACCTATGAGATGAATTGTCATCAACAATCTTGCTGATGAAAAAGTCCTTCAACAACTCTTGTTGAAGTTTTAGTGGTTTCATTGGAAAGCTCATGTAACACACTTTACTATGTGAACTGTGCTCCCTAATATGATATTCCTCCAGGAAAGTAGCGTTCATGAAAAAAAAAAAAACACTCTATTTTCTGACGGATCATAAAAATAACCTCCTCGTGTACCCTTAGGGTAGCCTACAAAGAAGCATAACCTCGACCGTGGTTCCAACTTTTTGGGATTCGTCTTAAGCACATGTGCAGGGCAACCCTAAATGCGGAAGTGAAGTAAACTAGCTTTACGTCCGTTCCACACCTCCAGAGGTGTTCTCACAACACTCTTAGAAGGAACACAGTTGAGTATGTATATTGTAGTCTCCACTGCAAAACTCCAAAACGAGTTCGGTAAGGTAGTGTAACTCATCATCGAACGAACCATGTCTAACAAGGTTCTATTTCTCCTCTCTGCTACACCATTCTGCTGAGGTGTACTCGACACTGAGAGTTGAGAAATGATTCCATGTTTTATCAAATAGTCCTGGAATTTCGAGTCCAAAAACTCTCCACCTCGATCCGATTGAAGTGTTTTAATCCGTCTATCCAATGTGTTTACAACTTCAGCCTTGAACTCTTTGAAATTTTCAAAGGATTCAAACTTCCGTTGCATCAGATAAATATACCCATACCTAGAGTAATCATCAGTAAAACTGATAAAATACTCATAGCCACCTCGAGCTTGCACATTCATAGGACCACAGAAGTTAGAATGTACTAACTCAAGAGGCTCTTTGACTCGATAACCTTTTCTAGTAAAAGGTCTTTTAATCATCTTACCCTCAAGGGAAGATTCACACATTGATAAAGAATTTTCTTCTAACTCACTTAGAAGTCGATTCTTCATCAATCTCTCAATCCTATTAAGATTGATGTGCCCTAATCAAAGATGCCAAAGATGAAAATTTTCTTTTGGAGAAATTCGTTGATGTTTAAATTGAGTTACAACAGATTTAAACAACTCTGTGTTATGGAGGGAACTTACGGCTAACGATTTTAGCACATATAAGTTGTTTTCTAGATAAGCTATACAAATTTCAACACCATCTTTATGAATAAACACTTTATCCACTTTAAAAGAAAGTGTATATTTACATTGTAACAGACACTTTACAGAAATAAGGTTCCTCTTAAGTTTAGGAACAACATATACATCATTTAAAACAAAAACCTATTACGTAAATATAATTGGATGCCTCCCACTGCCATAGCTGAGACGACGTGCCCAGTGCCTACTCGCATCATCATCTCACTAGCCTCCAGTTGTCGCCAGGATCTAATCCCCTAAAAAGAAGAACAAGTGTGATTAGTGGCGCCCGAATCAATGATCCACGCAAAATCATCATTCTCCACTAAACATGTTTCTCGTATAATTAAATCATATAATCACATTGCTAACAAAGTGCAGAAAGCTTTCTGGCAAAGAATGCAAGATTATGCTAACCTGACTGCCTTCATTGATAGTAGACCCATTCAACTCTGCCACATTGAAGTGGGCCATCATGTTAAGCATATGTTCAAGAACAGAGGTGCCTTCCTCCATTTTAAAGTTGAATATGTATTTAAAAGCCTCATGCTTGAGCTGTTCAGTCGGTTGTCCAAACATCCCCTACAGGGACTCCATGATCTCACATGTAGACCATGGGCTCATGCAACACGTCATTAAAACTTGCCAAGATATAGACTCGAGCCTTCTTATTTTCCCGTGTCTATTGCTCGTATGGCTTCCGAACATTTCGAGCGGCATTGGGAGCTGGAATAGGAGAACAGACCTCCATAAGGGCAAACATGAGATCCTTGATGATTAGTATCGTCGTGATATTATGTTTCCATGTCGAAAAGTTGTCGCCAGTAAGTTTCTCGGTGCTAAGCAAAGCTAAAGTGGTTGTAGCCATTTTAAAAACTTGTTGCTGAAAAACGAACAAACTTTTATAAGATTTTGCTAAACCACATTTTAACTAATTAATTTTAGCAAAACAGTTTCAAGTACCCTAAGTGTTTAAGACTTTTATTTTGTAATGATGCTCTAGCGAGGCAGGACAAACGTCACTGGTGAGGTGATCAGATGCCCTTTCACTGGGATGAGACATTCTCAACCATTAGGTAGAACCAACTCTTGGAACTGAACCTAACAACTACCATTTATTTGGTCAAGAACTGTTAACCCTTAACAATTCTGTGTAAGTGTGACCCCTCGCTTTCGGCGCAAGAGTCCCCCCTAATGAGCCCACCGTAGGGAAGAAGTAGATTAGGACAAGAGACTAAGCAACCTTATCCTCTTTAAGAAGATCAAATAAAGAAACGCGCAAAAATGCCATCCTATAGGGGGACACTCCCAGGGTGCCTTAAGGCGATGCACAGAAACTTTATTTAATCCAATGAGGGAGACCGTGGGATATGCTGTCATACTTCCTGCTCCCACTTACAATGAACATTCTCTCCATCCACCTTGATATTGACCTACCCAAACACCATCCTTTAGGGGGACACTCCCAAGGTGCCACGATGCCGAGGGTAGATCTCACGGTGTGGACTATAAAGGAGAAATGTGAAAGGTTTAAATGAAGCATCATATGCCCCAAGTACCCCCCATTGAATGTTCTACCTAGGGGTTCATTAACCTAGACAATCCGGCTAATGATTTTAGTCTAAGTCATCTTTTTAAGTCCGCTCATAAACAACTTTTGTATATGAAATAAACAAGTTCAAGTAGTCACATTTAAACACTTTAATGGACTATCCTTAACTTGCATGCATGCATTAAATCTATCTAATTCATCTTTCTAGGTAGGTTCCCAGGTAGGGGTGTTACGTTTTCGTCAACTTAAATACCTAGCCTAGACAGAACCCGCCTTAGACAAAAGGTCCTTTATAGATAGATTTGCTACACTTTAACCTTTTATTAGTCAATTTAATCCTATTAAACTGATTAAAAGATTAAAGCCTAAAGATTGCTAATCATATTAGAACCGTGATCTTAGGTCTATGTCATCCAAGTTTTAAACATTTGAAACATTGGGTTTTATGTCCTAAAAATTGCAGTTTGTAAAATGATAAACATTTTCTATTATCAATATACTTGTTATTGATCTTATAAATTGTATGAAAGTCTAAATCCAATAAACTAAGACCCATGACTATTGTATGAGTACTTGAACTTTATATGGAGACATAAGAGTGGATCGGGTTCGAGTAAATAGTCAAAATGATCTATGGTACATGAATGAGATTGGGTACCTTATTCTGATAACACCATTGGATGCAGCCTACTCTGTAGTTATTACAAAGAGTTGTAAAGTGCTACATACAATGTGATCCTAATTCATACATGTTATGACATGAGAAGTGGGGGCGTCCTTTGCAATGAGTTTGCATAAGATCCGGACTAAGAAATAAATCACTTTTACTTTAGAACGTTGTTTATTGTTTAAGACTGACTATTTCACTTGGATGACTTAGGTAATTCAATCTTAATCCTGAGCTAACTATGAACTTCTGTTTATTCGGGATTGCCCTTAGAATTGCATAGTTTAGGGTTGGCTCAACAGCGCCGGTTCAATAAGACTCCCATTTCAGGGGTAAGACCGGATAGATAGTTGGGGACATAGGGTACAAGACGGAGTTCACACCTACCCGATTTAGGGATAGGAGAAAGGTTGTCCTCTCAAGTACTGAATCCACGTCTTGAATAAGGGGCCCTACCCTCTCACTAGGCTGAGAGAGTTTTGTTTGGTGATTGGATCACAAACCAGTTGTTCATTAGAGGATTAGTAGGGACTTAAGGAATAAGACGTAATCTCGAGGGTAAAACAGATCTTTGACCTAGCCGTTATTACGAACAACCTGTGAAGGGTCGACTTGCTAATTATGGTTAAATCATATGGACATAGTATATCTACAGTGAGGGGAGTGCAACTACGGGCTTTAGTGGAATGACCCATTAGTTAACAAATGGAGATTAATCTGGTCTAATGAGTTTAGCCAATTAATCTCGAATCGTTGGAGCCCATGATCTGTAGGTCCGCGAGGTCTCCCTACTAGCTCGTAACGGACTAGCTCTAGAATAGCATAATATGTTAATTTGAAACGTTCAAATTAGAATTAAGGAAATTAGTAATTATATGAGATACAATTATGTTTAATTTTAGAATTATAGGAGAATTTATATATTTAAATATGATTTAAATATATAAAGATGGATATGTGTTAAAATTAATTTAATATTTGATATTAAATTAATTAAGTTTTATTTATTAATTAATTAATTTATGAAATTAATTAATTTTTTCATTTTTTAAAATCAAAATAGATTTATTAAATCAAATTTTGATTTTTAGATAAAATTGAAAAAGAAAACAAAAACACATTTAAATGGAAAAATGGATTTTTCCATTATCCATCACTTTACTAGCTCACTCATGAAGCAACTATTTGGCCTTGTCTTCTACAAGCATGAGCTTCAACTCATGCAGCTCTTCTCTTTGCATGTTGATCTGCAATATAATAAAGAGATTGGAGTGAAAATCGGGCATGCAATCTACAGAATTTTGAGAGAAAATTCGATTTGAAGAAGGGTTCTTCAATAAATGTTGCTGCAGTGAGCTATTCTCCTTCATCCCTTGATTCAAGCTTGTTTTGAGTCCCACAACTCAATCTAGAGTACCAAGAGAATAGTGGGGAAGATCTTGAGGTGGTCTACAACAAGATATGAAAAAGATTGTAGTTGGAGATGGAGCTTTGAAGAAGCTCTTCAAGAGGTATGTCTTGAAACCCATTTTTCTGCAGAAGCATGCTTTATATTATGCCAAAATTAGTGAATATGAATGCTTAGATGATCCTTATGCTTCCGCTGCAATTGATACAATCCTACATGAAAACCATGAATTAAACCTAAGTGAGCATGCATGTCTTTCTTATTGCTTTTAGTTCTAATTTCTCTTTAACCTTTAAAAAGAAACAACTAAAACACATTGCACATAAAAAGGTATTTATAACGCTTATAAAGTAACCTATGTGTCATGCATCATGCAATGTCCGGTCATCAGTATACATAACTTTTATATACATGTATTAATCAAGCAAACATGCTTTCCATACACTCTTATACTATAACAATTATAATATAAAGATGATGCATGTCAATGCTTTTTATGCATGCATAAATATAACTCTTGTATTATAAGATGTATGAGCATGCTCTTACGTAATTTAAATCATGCTTCTCTAAATTATGACATTTATAATAAAGAGATGATGCATGACCAATGCATAACCTAAGGTGGGATTTTATATATGTGCATACCATATGACATATCATAAACATACATCTCATGTATAAACCAAAGATTAATGGACTGGGATGAACCTTCAAAAAACCGAAATGAAAAATTCTATCTATTACATTTTTCCATCAAGAAAACCGATTCACAGCCAAACCGGGTCTTCAATCGCCAGGTGAAGCTCCATCGTTTAGTAAATGCCTCAAGGTAAATGATTGCTTAGCGCACACTAGACGATAGCGCAAAAAGCTAAAGGATCGCTAGACGACAACGAGACCGCGAAGCCTGATCGTTTAGTCGATCCCTTAACACACGAATTGGTAAACGATTTACCGTGTGTTTACTCCGCGATCGTATAGTCAGTAACTAAGCGATGAGGCTTGTCGAGCTATACGATCGTCTAGTGCGCGTGCACGTTAAACGATACTCGAGCATTCGATACTTAGTGATTGCCTACCCCATCGTCTACACGACCTGACCAACTTTTGATCGTCTTCTTCCTCGAAGAACAGAAACCCTTGTTCCGAACTTCTTCACAAGTGACTTAAAATTCAAACTAACTTTGAATTACAGACTCGATAGCAATTAATTATACCCAAAAAAGTAGGGGCCTTTATAATTAACTTAAAATGTAAAAGAATTAATCAAACTGAGGCTTTATCCCAGAAAACTCCATTAATCCACACATCCACAAACGAATTAACACTCAAAACAGAGAGTAGATATGTTGCACCCATCGAGAATGTATATGCAATTCTTTGCATCAATGAAATTGGAATATCAGAAACCTTGCTCTAATACGAATTGAAGGAACTCTTACACAAGAACACCTATGAGTGGAAGCGGATCTTTCCAATTTCATTGTGATAGAATTTTCACACATGCATTCTAACATATAGATATGCATTGAAAACACTAATTACTGGCATGCTTTTAAAAATAAATTACAAGAGATCGAGAACTTACCAGTTGAAGACTTTCTTCACAAATCTTGGTCTCACCGTGAATGAACTCCTCACGCCCTTTCTCGTCCAGCAGGCAATTGCCTAGCACCACCATGGTCGTCTACATGATCAGCAACGCACGAACACTAAGTAACGAGGATGATACCACCACTCGAAGCCCTCAGTATTCTTAGAGTGAGAATCCAAAGGGTGGACTTTTATGGAATTGGTAGAGGGGAGGAGGAAAAGCAATTGTGTACTACGAACAAGCAAGTGGGAGAAAGAGGGGACTATTGTATAGTCGGGTGCTTGATTGTTTAGATCGGGGTACATGATCGTCCAATAATTGCTAAGCGATCGTCTATCAAAAGGCAAGCGATTGTTTAGTTACACTCGACCCGCTAAGCGATCGTCTAGCAAAGGTAAGTGATCGTTTAGATAATCGTGGGCGATCGTTTAGGAAGCACGGGTGTGCGATCGTTTAGTTAGGTGGGCACTATTGTATAGGCTCTCAACACTAAGCGATACAAGGCTTTCACACCGTGAGCGATTTAGCGTGTCTTTGATGCGTTATTTTATTAAGTTGGAAAATGGATGATATGCATTGGTGGAATTACGTTGTGCACTCAAGTTTCCCCAGCGGAATTCAAGTGTAAATTCTTCTGAGTTTCCTGGTAAGTCTAGGGTCGATCAAAGGGACTTGTGAAAATAGTTTGCGTTGATAATTTTCTTATGAAAACTGTGTGGTAACCGATAAAATAAATAAGGTGGTTGGTTTGTTGGTTGCGTTGATTAAAAATAAATGAAATAAATGAGGCGGATTTGAGAAACGAAAGTTGCGTTGATAGATGCAATGAGTATGCGATGAACGGGTTGAGAAGATATTTAGCTAGTGTTACTTGGGAATGCGTCAGACTATGTGATCATGTTACTACCGTGCACAACAAGTCATTTTCCAATGTAAATGCGATGCTCCTCAATCTAGGACGCAAGTGTTGCATGCAAAATGTCCATAGAGCTTATTCCTAAGTCTCTACTCTTGGCCTATGCGTTGATGCAAAATGCATGAAACAAGGTGACCGCATATAATCATATCTTATTGCTAAGATGCATGCGATGCGTTGATAATAAATAGTGCTCATCCTAAGCGCCTATCTCTCGTTTATGCGTTCTAATATGGCTTTCCCAAACCTAGATTCTGACCGGACCTTCCCAAGTCTAGATCTTGTCCTTAGACTATCGTCCCGAGTATCTCTAATAGACGAATGAAGCATACATAAATAAGATAACCACAAAGAATGAAGATTCCCTCGTTGTGCTAGCTAAATGCTTCTCAGCCCATTCAACTAATTTATGTACTCATGCATGAATCACAGAGAGTGAACAGATATAGAGAAAGAAATTCCATTATTATAAATAAGCTAAGTACAAAATGCTAATGGAAGTTAAGGTAGAGAGCCTGGTAGCAATTCCTTATTGACCGAGGCTTTTTACACTGGGATCTCTATTCTGAACTAGAAATATTCCCGCTTTTGCAGGAGTCGGCCCTTTCTCTGTCTTGGAGCTTCCGGTGCTTTCCCAAGCTCGCCAAAACGATCTACCTGCACACCTTCTTCCCCGCTCCTGCCTTAAAAATGGAAGAAAACTATGGACAGAGGCGCGAACTTGTAAAATAATGAAATTAATCGATTACTTAACCCCCCCCTCTAAAGAATGCACTTGGTATTTATAGGAAATCAAAAGTGAAAGGCGGCCTCTCTCTCCTGGCTGCACAGATGGGACAGCTTTAATTCTTGACTGATGTGCCGGATAATTGTCACCGATAAAGCTGGATGTACTTTGTGACCGTTATCGGCTGTCAACTTAATTTGGATCCGACTACCGTAAGCTTTCTGTCCCATCGATCTTAATTGTCCTTTCGTTCGGATGCGCCCACCTTGTTGCAGTGATTCTTCTTGGGTGAATGTTTGCGAACACGATCAATGCAAAGTCTTGCGGTGAAGTTGCACTCAACCAATGTATTCCTATGATTGCATTCTTTGCGTTGCGTTAATGCATTATTCTACAAAAAAAATATAAAGATCAATTGCTCTAATGCGTTAAATGCATGCGACCACAATATTATAGAATTTATGCTTAATGGACGCAATTTAACATATTTCAGCAACGCATCCAACATTGTTTAAGGATTTAGCACTATGATAACGTGCATTTTTGCCCGTTATCACACCCCCAAATTTAAATAATGCTTGTTCTCAAGCATAAACTAAGGATTCCTTTAGCAAGTTAGCCGTAGAGTTCTTTCCCTAGATTTCTCAAGGATACTTCGTTCAAATCCTATATGCCAAAATTTCCTTAAGTCTTATTCAAATCTCTTCCTAAAATACTTTTAAGACTTAGGGATTACAAGCTTATGTTTCAAAAGGACTTTACTGAATTTCGGAACATCGCATGATTTATTTCAGAAAGAAAATTTTCCACCGGGGTATCAAATGATTTATCCTTGCACAAAACTTTTCTTCATTACTATTTTTTTTCTGACTTTGCGCCAGTCCGAGTGCCTTGCCTTCGTTTTGGCTTGCCCCCATGGGTGTCATACAGACATTCAACTACGAGCAATGCACTCTTTCTCAGACTAAACTCATACCAACTTAGCAGTGGAGTTGCGGTCATTTATTTATGCATTGATCCTGGCGACTTACTTTCGTTTTGGCTTGCCCCCACGTGTGTCATGCGGACATCCAACTACGAGTAAGTACCTTCACAACTTAACTCGTATCAACATGGGTTTCCCATTGCGTTGACAATGGAGTTGTTATTCAATTTTTTTTAATAGCAAGGTTGAAAATAAATACCATAAATACCTCACCTCCAAATTTAAAATACGACAATGTCCTCCTTGCCAAAAGAAATTAAAATAAGTCATACGATGGTCATAGAATGCGTTGTAAAGAAAGTTTGAAAGAAAGCTAGCAAAATCATAACTTCTACAAATATTTCATGAGGTGACTATCTTAAGATTTAAGTTGACTATAGTATAGGTGAAAGAGATAGAAGCATAGTTTTCATCATTGAAATCATAATTGGAGAAGAAACAATATGCGGTAGACTACTAAATTTATCTACTCGGAAAATGATTGCGGTAATCAGGGAGGATGCGGTCATAAAACTCTGAAAATTAAAATGCAATGATAGTGCAAAATTTGAAATAAAGATAAGAAAGAGTACACCCTCAAATTTTGCGTTGTCGCCCGCTTTGAGTATTGATGCATCCATCCCTGTGGCGATCTTTGCTTCCGTGGATTGCGGTGATGGAATCAGAATATTTGCTTTTTCTTATAATCTCTCCGCAATCCTGTGCCTTAATCCTTGTAAACAGATAAAGAGAGGGTTAAATGATTTCAAAACAAAACAACAAGGTTTTTTATTTTTTATTTTTTATTTTTAGAGAAAGAATAAGTAAAATACAGATAGTAGTCACGTGACGAAGATTTAAATGTTCAAGAGTTGAGTACGGGATAGTCTGGGTTTTTCAACTTTGCGGAGGCTGTTTCTGACTGAAAATCTCCTCCGCAATATGCTTTGATCCGTTCTCCATTAACTTTAAATGTTCGACTGCCATCCTCAGTGATTAATTCCACCGCACCATGTGGAAATACCTCTTTGATGATGAAGGGACCGGACAACCGTGATTTTAATTTTCCTGGGAAGAGCTGCAATCTTGAGTTGAAGAGTAAGACCTTCTACCCGATTTGAAGGTTTCTAGCGCATATGTGTTTATCATGCCAACGATTGGTGCGCTCTTTATAAATCTTCGCATTCTGATATGCGTTGATCCTCCATTCATCTAGCTCGACCAACTGTAGTTTACGCGCTTCTCTTGCTTTCTGTAGATCGAAATTCAGTTTCTTGACCGCCCATAATGCTTTATATTCCAGCTCCAATGACAAGTGACACGCTTTGCCGAATACCAACGCATAAGGGGACATACCTATAGGTGTTTTAAATGCGGTCCGGTATGCCCATACCGCTTCATCAAGCTTCATTGCCCAATCCTTTCGTGAAGGTTTGACTACCTTCTCAAGTATCAATTTAATTTCCCGATTGGACACTTTAGCTTGGCCATTTGTTTGCGGATGGTATGCGGTGGCCACTTTGTGGAGGATATTGTACTTGCGCAGCAGCTTCTTTATATTGTGGTTGACAAAGTGTGATCCTTCATCACTTATGATGGCACGGGGAGTGCTAAAACACGTGAAAATATTTTTCTTCAGGAATTGGGAGACTACTGCCGCATCAATTGTGGCCCATGCAATTGCCTCTACCCACTTGGAAACATAGTCAACAGATAATAAAATATAGTGCTTATCGTTTGAAGGAGGGAATGGTCCCATGAAATCAATCCCCCATACGTCGAATAGTTCCAGCTCCAAGATAGTATTCATCGGCATTGCGTACTTCCATAAAATGTTGCCAGTGCGCTGACACCGATCACATTTCATTCTGTAGTCAGCAGCATCCTTAAATAACGAAGGCTAAAAGAATCCACTTTGTAAAACTATGGCTGCAGTACATTGACCTTCAAAGTGCCTTCCATAAGGTGAATCGTGGCACTGTGACAATATGTGTTGTTGAGCAGCATCTGGTACGCATAATCGAATGATTTGGTCTGCACCTCTTTTATATAGATTCGGTTCATTCCAATAATAGTGTCTGCAAGTATGCCCAGAATTTTTCCAACGCAAAGATCTTATACCCGCTTGCGTCGCACATGATTTTGAACGATAGTGTCCAATTCGGCGCAATTAAGATAGGTGTGGTAATCAGTGCATCCTTTAAAATTCGAAATGCGTCGAGGCAATTGTTGTCAAATTCAAACTTTCTGTTTGCCTCTAGTAATGCACTCAATGGTCTTACTATCTTAGAAAAGTCTTTAACGAATCGTCTGTAGAATTCGGCATGCTCAGGAAGCTTCGTACTAACTTCACGTTGGTTGGAGGTGGAAACTTTTCAATTGCGTTAATCTTTGCTTTGTCTACCTTCAACCCTTCTCGAGAGACCTTGTGTCCCAACACTATACCCTCTGTCACCATGAAGTGACATTTTTCCCAATTGAGCACCAGGTTCGTGTCTTCACATCTTTTCAGAATTTTCTCTAGATTGGCTAGGCAGACTTCATAAGTTTTCCATAAACGGAGAAGTCATCCATAAATATTTCTAATGAGTCATCAAGATAATCTGAAAAGATTGCCATCATGCACCTCTGGAACGTACTTGGCGTATTGCAGAGGCCGAACGACATGTGGCAGAAAGCGAATGTCCCATATGGGCAGGTGAATGTGGTCTTGTCTTGGTCTTCAGGAGCTATCATGATCTGGTTGTACTTGGCGTATCCATTAAAGAAACAGTAAAAATCATTCCCTGCCAATCTGTCTAGCATTTGATCGATGAATAGCAGAGGGAAGTGATCCTTCTTTGTGGCCGCATTCAATTTGCAGTAGTCCATACATATGCGCCATCTAGTGATGGTTCTTTATGCTATTAATTCATTATTCTCATTGGGGACTACCATCATTCTGCCTTTCTTCGGCACACATTGCATCAGGTTGACCCACGTGCTATCTGCAATGGGATAGGTAATGCTCACATCCAACCACTTGATAATCTCTTTTTTGATGACCTCTTTCATTGCAGGGTTAAGTCTGCGTTGATTCTCAATGGTTGCTTGTGGTTGTCATCAAGACGAATGTGGTGCATGTAGTACGCGGGGCTAATTCCTCTGATATCAGCGAGGGTCCAGCCAATTGTTTGCACATGCTTTTTGAGAATACTCATCAATGCATTCTCTTGATCTGCGTTAAGTGCAGAGGAAATTATCACTGGCAGCTTCTCATTCTACCCCAGAAATGCGTACTTCAGATGTGTTGGTAGGGTTTTTAGTTCAAGGGTTGGTGGCTCCATGAGAGAAGGTTGTGTTATTTTTCTTTCTTCCTTCGGCTCTTCTTTTTGTGTTGCGATCGATCCTTCTTCTTTGTTTGTTTTTGCTATGATCGCATTGCAGGTAGCTACGGATGTTTTGGCATCCTCTTCTTCATACTCTTCATCATACTTTTCTTCTTCAATCAAATTCATGTCATCATCAAAATCTTGTAGGTCTTCCTCATCAGGAAATTTCATGGCACGAATTATATTAAATTTAAGCTTCTATCCGTTTATGCTCAAAGTGATTCGCCCTTGTGCACATTAATTTGAGCACGACCCGTTGATAGGAAAGGTCGCCCCAAAATGATGGGCACATATTTATCGGCCTCATAATCCAGGATGATGAAGTCAGCTGGCAAAATAAATTTATCAATTGTGATTAGCATGTCCTTCACCTTACCCTCTGGATGAACCAGAGATCTGTTGGCCAGTTGGAGAGTCACGGATGTGGGCACAAGTTGCCTCACATTTAGTTGTCGAAAGATTGGCAGCGACATCAAATTTATGCTGGCCCCCAAGTCACACAGGGCTTGCCCAATATAGAGTCCTCCTTTGGAGCAAGGAATAATGAAGCCCCCAGGATCGCTCATCTTTGGTGGGATAATAGATTTGGAACTTTACGTTAGAGCCACCGTGGAAAATTTTCCAGCGTCTCTTTTCTTGGTTACCATGTCCTTCAGAAACTTGGCATAGGCAGGCATTTCCTCAATCGTTTCACTGAAAGGAATGTTAACATGTAATTGCTTTAACATAGATAGGAAGCGTTGGTATTGTACCTCTTCGTTTTTCTTCTTCTTTAGCCTCTGAGGGAAAGGTGGTAACTGGACTTTCATGATTCCCATTTCATTTGACTTTGAGGTTAATGCAACCTCAGGTTCTACTGCTTCATTTTATTTTTCTTTTTCTTGCGTTGCCGCAATCTCAGGTTCAGCTGCGATAGAGGTTGATCTGTTTTACTCTTTCTTTTCTTCCTCCACAGTCTTTCCACTGCGCAATGTCAGAACCTGACATTGCTCCTTACCTGAAACCCCTGGGTTGCGTGGAAGCTCGGTTGAACTTGGCAGCGCCCCTTGCGGTCTACTTTTGAGCTCATTTGCAATTTGGCCCATTTGCAATTCAAGATTGCGGATGGACGTAGCCTGACTTTGAAGAACCGTCTCATTTTTCTCTATATATTGCTTCAATAGGCTTTCTAGGGAAGAAAATTGCGGTGGTTGTTGTGAGCTACTTGCTTGGTTACTCTGTTGACCGTTGCTACGTTGAAAGAACCCTGGTGGCCCTTCTTTTTGTGCCACAGATTGAAAATTTTGTTATTGATTCTTCTAAGTAAACTTTGGGTGGTTTTTCCACCCAGGGTTGTAGGTGTTGGAAAGGGGTTGTTTTTTTATAAAATATACAGATTGTGGGTTTTGTGGACAATCTTCCATCGCATGCCCATCACTGCAAGTCGCACACCTTGCGGTGTTTTGACTTATTGCGTTAATTTGCTCACCTTGCGGTGTTGGGCCGTTGATCGTCATTCATTGATCAAATTTATCATTGCGGTCATTTGGTTTGTAATGAAATAATAGCACCGTTATTTGCGTCAGAATCTTTGAGTCTTAATCTCTGGTCGCTCTCCCTCCAGTCTTCATGATTCTTGAAGATGCAATCCAGGATATTCTTCGCTTCATCATAAGTCTTGTCGAGCAGACCACTAGCTGCTGCCGTATTGGCAACGGTCTGCGAAGCAGGATTCAAACCATGGTAGAAAATTTCCATTTGAAGGCAGTCTGGCAGCCTATTGTGTGGACAATCTCGAACCAACCTTTTAAACCTCGCCCAGGCATTGCTGCTTAGGAAAGCGGGTTATAGCAAGCCAGTTTAAAAGCGGGCTGACGGACAGTTTGAAAGTTTCCCAAGGAAGGAGCGATTCATCTATATCTTGTTCAAAATTAGTAATAAGCTTTCTCCATCTTGCGTTCTCGATAGGTGGGAAATACTTCTTCATAAACTTCTCCACCACTTGTTCCCAAGAAGTGATCTCTTTTTGTTCGAGCGAGTAGGCCCATTTCCTAGCCTGATCACAGAGAGAAAATGGAAACAACATTAGTCGAACCTCCTCAGCAGAGATGTTCGGGAACACAAAAGTATTTCAGATTTCAATAAAACTTCGGAGGTAGGCATGCAGATCCTTGCCATGCCTTCCTTTGAATTGACCTGCAGCCTGGATCATCTGCAGCATCACCGGTTTCATTTCAAATCTACTTCCGTCTAAGGTAGGCCTCATGATTCCCGGAGAGAAATTATAGAGGTTTAGCAATGCATAGTCCCTAATGGGCCTATTGCGATCGTTTGCCAACATAATTAGATTTTCCATGACATTATTATTGTTTGGTGCTTCATTCCTAGGCTGCTCCGCCATCTCTTCTTTATCGGGTTGTGGTTGCGGATGGAGGTCCCTTAGTCTCCTTCGAAATGTTCTCTCAATCTCTGGGTCGTAGTTCGCCAGAGATTGAGAGTTTTGCAAAGAATTCACAAAAATTACCGTTAACAACTATTTTGCCGAAGTACCCGGCAACGATGTCAAAAACTTGATGCGTTATTTTATTAAGTGTGGAAAATGGATGATATACGTTGGTGGAATTACGTTGTGCACTCAAGTTTCCCCAGCGGAATTCAAGTGTAAATTCCTCTGAGTTTTCTGGTAAGTCCAGGGTCGATCACAGGGACTTGTGAAAATAGTTTGTGTTGATAATTTTCTTATGAAAACTGTGCGGTAACCGGTAAAATAAATAAGGTGGTTGGTTTGTTGGTTGCGTTGATTGAAAATAAATGAAATAAATGAGGAGGATTTGAGAAACGAAATTTGCGTTGATAGATACAATGAGTATGCGATGAACGGGTTGAGAAGATCTTTAGCTAGCTTTACTTGGGAATGCGTCAAACTATGCGATCATGTTACTACTATGCATAACAAGTCATTTTCCAATGTAAATACGATGCTCCTCAATCTAGGACGCAAGTGTTGCATGCAAAATGTCCATAGAGCTTATTCCTAAGTCTCTACTCTTGGCCTATGCGTTGATGCAAAATGCATGAAAGCAAGGTGACTGCATACAATCATATCTTATTGCTAAGATGCATGCGATGCGTTGATAACAAATAGTGCTCATCCCTAAGTGCCTATCTCTCGTTTATGCATTCTAATCTGGTTTTTCCAAACCTAGATTCTGACCTGACCTTCCCAAGTCTAGATCCTGTCCTTAAATTACCTTCCTAATTATCTTTAATAAACGAATGAAACATACATAAACAAGATAACAACAACGAATGAAGATTCCTTCGTTGTGCTAGCTAAATGCTTCTCAACCCATTCAATTAATTTAGCTACTCATGCATGAATCACAGAAAGTGAACAGATATAGAGAAAGAAATTCCATTCTTATAAATAAGCCAAGTACAAAATGCTAATGGAAGTTAAGGTAGAGAGCCTGGTAGCAATTCCTTGCTGACCGAGGCTTTTTACACTAGGATCTATGTTCTGAATTAGAAATATTCCTGCTTCCGCAGGAGTCGGCCCTCTCTCTATCTTGAAGCTTCTGATGCTTTTCCAAGCTCGCCGGAATGATCTACCGACACACCTTCTTCCTCGTGTTGTCGTAAAAATGGAAGAAAACTATGGACAGAGGCACGAACTTGTCAAATAATGAAAATAATCGATTGCTTAACCCCTCCTCTGAAGAATGCACTTGGTATTTATAGGGCATCAAAGGTGAAAGGTGGCTTCTCTCTCCTGGCTGTACAGATGGGACAACTTTAATTCCTGACTGATGCGCCAGATAATTGTCGATAAAGTTGGATGTACTTTATGACTGTTATCGGCTGTCAACTTAATTTGGATCCGACTGCCATCAGCTTTCTGTCCCATCGATCTTAATTGTCCTTTCGTTCGGATGCGCCCACCTTATTGCGGTGATTCTTCTTGGGTGAATGTTTGCGAGCACGATCAATGCAAAGTCTTGCGGTGAAGTTGCGCTCAACCAATGTATTCCTATGATCGCATTCTTTGCATTGCGTTAACGCATTATTCTGCATAAAAATATAAAGATCAACTGCTCTAATGCATTGGACGCATGCGACCGTAATATTATAGAATTTATGCTTAATGGATGCAATTTAATATATTTCAGCAACGTAATCCAACATTGTTTAAGGATTTAGCACTATGATAATGTGCATTTCTGCCCATTATCAGTCTTTCGTGTATATTTCAAAATGGAAAAAAAAATTCATTTTATTCTTGAGTTACTAGAACTGAATTTAACTTCCCACTTTTGCACGAATCCGGAGAAAACTTTGGCCAATTATCTCATAATCTCCTAATTAATTAAATAATGAATATAATCATATTATATTCTTAACCTATAGTTTGATATCATATATCAACTATAGTGTTTTCTCCTCTACTTGATATAAATCATATTTATATCCAATTTCCTCCAAAATAATGTATCTCATACATTTAATCAATCATATCATATATAATTAACCAGTTCAATTATATCATATATAATCGACCTCCCTCTTGTCAATTTCAACATTTCATACTGAACAAACAACGAATTCTCAACTTTTATCCAAGCTACCAAGGGGACTTTATGGACCTATGACTAGAAGCTCCAATGGTACGTGAATAGCTGTCTAAACTCTTTAGCCACGAGATCCACCATCCGTTAACTGCCAGGCATTCCACTAAAGACTGACAACTAAACTCTTCTTACCACAGATATATTTCTGTGTCCATCAGATATAACCAATCATGAGTATGTTAACCCTTCACAGATGCTCGTAAGTACAGTTTGACCAATTTACCGTTTTTTCCCTATAGTTACATCTCACTCCTTAAGTACCATTAATCCCTCTAATGAACAATACAACATAGTCCAACTATGTGTGAACATCTCTCGGGCCATGAGAAGTTGTGTGGCGCCACATCGTTCAAGCCCTGGAATTAGCCCTTAAGGGAGCTATCTATATACTTACCCTTGCTTAGGGGAAGGAGTGAATTCCATCTTGTGTAGCTGAGTTCCCAGCTCCCAAATTAGATGAATCCCCAAAGTGGTAGGTTTGAGTTAGTGGCCTTCCCTCACACCCATGCAAATCAAAGGACCGCCCTCAATGGCAGAAGTTCCCATCTCACTCAGGATTGGGGTCATGTTATTTATGGTCATCCTAGTGTGAAGTCTCTATCATGAACGGTGTTATATAATGAGACGTTAACATTTCGTGGTCAGGTTTTATACAAACTCTTTGTATAGGACGCCCCTGCTTGCATGTCCCCTACATGAATGATCAGGATCAGACCATCTATGACAAGTCACAACACTTGTAACTATTCCACAAAGCGGGCCACATCCGTAACGTTACCAGGATAAGGTTTCCCTCCTATATCCATATACTACAGACCATTTTGGTCATCCCTTAAGACATGATCCACTTGTATGTCACCACATACATGCTTAAGTTACACAAAGACAACCAGGGATTTTAGTTTATTGGTTTGTGGTAAAGCAAATAAAACATTCAGATGAGTAAAATCAAGAAGTGAAGTAAGTATCATATATTGTACATCACAAGCGTTCATACAAACTACAGGATACGAGACTTTAGGGCATCAACCCCAACCCAATGTTCATCAACGTTCGCAAGCCGGTATGTACTCCGCCTCCATAGTGGAGTCAACGATACACCCTTGCTTAATGCTTCGCCATACTACAACTCCTATGTTAAGAGTAAAGACTAACCTTGAAGTGGACTTATGAGAGTCTCTATCAGTCTGAAAGTCAGAATCCGTATATCTAGTAAGGATTAAATCCCTAGATCCATACACGAGCATGTAATCCCTCGTTCTTCGAAGATACTTGAAGATGTTCTTCACTGCAGTCTAGTGACCCTGGCTTGGGTCAGACTGATACCTACTGACTATGCCCACAACGTAGCAGATGTCTGGTCTAGTACAGAGCATCGCATACATTAAACTGCCAACGACAGACGCATATGGGATCCATTTTATTTCCTCAACCTCTTGAGGCGTCTTAGGACACATGTCCTTCGACAAAGTGACTCCATGCTTGAACGGTAGTAAGCCCCTCTTGGAGTCCTACATCGAGTACTTGAGCAACTTCTTGTTAATGTACCATACCTGAAATAGTGCCAGGACTTTGTTCTTCTGATCCCAAAAGATCTATATACTCAGAACAAACTAAGCATCTCCTAAATCATTCATTTGGAATTGAGTCGCTAGCCAGTTCTTAACTGCAATCAGTAAACCTACATCATTCCCAATAAGTAGTATATTGTCTACATATAACATTAAGAAAACTACTGAAGCATTGACAATCTTCTTGTAGACACAAAGTTCATCAACGTTCTGGTCAAAGCCATACGACTTGGTCGTAGTATAAAATCGTATGTTCCAAGATCTAGACGCTTGTTCCAACCCATAAATGGACCGATTCTGTTTGCAAACTTTTTGCTCTTGACCTTGGGCAATGAATTCCTCGGGCTGCACCATGTAAATGGTTTCCTCAAGATTGCCATTCAGAAAGGCCGATTTAACATCCATTTGCCAGATCTCATAATTATAATAAGCTACAATGGACAGGAGAATGCAAATCGACTCCCTCTACCTAGGTATAACCCTTTTCCACAAGTCGAGCCTTGAAGGTTTGCACCTTCCCATCACCACCCCGTTTTACGCTTGTAGATCTATTTACAACCTTAAGGTTCTACCCCATCAGGCTAATCCACAAGATCCCATACTAAGTTGAAGTGCATCGACTCCATCTCGAGATGTATGGCTTTGACCCATTCATCCTGGTCAATATCCTCTATTGCCTTCTGATAAGACAAGGGATCCTCAACATCGCCATCTACTACCATAGCTAGAATTTTCGTGAAACCCAGATAGTGAAAAGGTGGATCTGAAACCCTCCCAATGCGTCGAGGTTCCCTCAACTCTTGAGGTGCAACCGACCTATGAGATGGACTATCATCAACAATTCTTGCTAATGAAGCAGGTCCTTTAACAACTCTTGTTGAAGTTTCAGTAGTTTCATTGGAAGCTCACATAACACGACTTTACTATGTGGACTGTGCTCTCTAATATGATTCTCCTCCAGGAAAGTAGTATTCGTGGAAATAAACACTTTATTTTCTGACAGATCATAAAAATAACCTCATCGTGTACCTTTGGGGTAGCCTACAAAGAGGCATAAACTCGACCGTTGTTCCAACTTTTTGGATTCGCCTCAAGCACATGTGCAGGGCAACCCCAAATGCGGAAGTGACGTAAACTAGCTTTACGCTCGTTCCACAACTCCAGAGGTGTTCTCGCAACACTCTTAGAATGATCATAGTTGAGTATGTATACTGTAGTCTCCACTGCGAAACCCCAAAACGAGTCCAGTAAGGAAGCGTAACTCATCATCGAACAAACGATGTCCAACACGGTTCTATTTCTCCTCTCCGCTACACCATTTTGCTGAGGTGTACTCGACGCTAAGAGTTGGGAAACAGTTCCATGTTCTATCAAATAGTCCTAGAATATCGAGTCCAAAAACTCTCCACCTCGATCCGATCGAAGTATTTTAATTCGTCTATCCAATGTGTTTTCAACTTCGGCCTTGAATCCTTTGAACTTTTCGAAGGATTCAAACTTTCGTTGCATCAGATAAACATACCCACACCTAGAGTAATCATCAGTAAAACTGATAAAATACTCATAGCCACCTCGGGCTTGCACATTCATAGGACCACAAAGGTCAGAATGTACTAACTTAAGAGCCTCTTTTTCTTGATAACCTTTTCCAGTAAAAGGTATTTTAGTCATCTTACCCTCAAGGCAAGATTCACACACTGGTAAAGAATTTTCTTCTAACTCACTTAGAAGTCCATTCTTCACCAATCTCTCAATCCTATTGGGACTAATGTGCCCTAATCGAAGGTGCCAAAGTTGGGCCTTTTTTTTTTGGAGAAATTCGTTGATGTTTAAATTGAGTTACGGTAGATTTAAACAACTTTGTGTTATGAAGGGAACTTAAGGCTGACGGTCTTAACACATACAAGTTATTTTCCAGATAAGCTGTACAAATTTCAACACCAACTTTATGAATAAACACTTTATCCACATTAAAAGAAAGCGTATATTTACATTGTAATAGACACTTTACAAAAATAAGGTTCCTCTTAAGTTTAGGAACAATATATACATCTTTTAAAACTAGAAACCTATTCTGTAAAAATAACTGGATGCCTCCCACTGCCATAGCTGAGATGACGTGCCCGATGCCTACTCACATCGTCATCTCACCAGGGACCAACTGTGAAACCCGGATCTCCATTTTCCTACTTAAGTAAGTGATTAAGGGGTTAATTAGGAGAAAGTTAAATCCTATGTTATGTAAATAATCTAATAATTTTACAATTGTCATAATAACTGTAATAATTGTCACCTTCTGTGGATCAACAATTAGTAAGAGTGAATGTAAACTATAATGGTTAAGTATTATAGTTACGTTATATTTGATTCTGGATTACGAGTAGAGAGGACCCTAAAAGGATAAAAAGAAGATAAAACCTTGAAGACTTAAATCCTGAATAGTAAAGAAAGGATTGAAGAACTGAGGAAAATATAGAAAATTATTTGGGAAAATTCGTGTGGAAGTTGCACGGAGATAAACCATATTCACAATAGCTAACGAGATTGGAAAGAATGAGAGTAGAGAGAGCGACACCAGCGAGAGTGGAGGTAGCGAGAGAATGGGAGAGAGAGTGAGATTGGCTGAACAAGAAACTGGGAGAGAGCGAAGTTGGAGAGAAAGGGTGGAGAGAAAGAAGGAGAGAGTGACGCTGGCGAGATTAGAAAGAGCGATGCTGGCGAGATTGGAGAGAGCAAGATCCTTATCGAGAAACATGGAGAGGGCGACACTACCGAGAGCCAAATGAGCGAGAAGGCTGGAGAAAGCGAGATCCTTAGCGAGAGTGGATAAAGCGAGAGTGGATAAAGCGAGAAAGTTGGAGAGAGCGAGATTGCGAGCGAGAAAGTGGGAGAGAGAGAGAGTGGAAAAAGCGAGAGCAGTGAGAAAGTGGGAGAGAGCGAGAGCAGCCTGAATGTCTCATTCGAATGTCACGCCCACGCGATCGAAGGAAATCGCCTATGCATCGAACGATTGGGCATTTATGCGTTGAATTTGGCCACGATCTTATTGATTATGCATTGAAAACCCTAAATTGAATACAAACAAAGCTTGAAGACGTAAGGGCAAACGTCAATTAAAATTTAGGGGTTCGATCAAGAGAAATTCTTAAACCCTAAGAAATTGTGTTGGATGCGTTTGGGAAGAACACATTGAACCAAGGTGAAGTCAGCTTAAGTTAATAAAGGGAGGATTAAACATTTGACCATGCAGCCAAGTAGGTGGTGTCAACACCATAGAGGTTTGGACGCCTATAAATAGAGCCTTTGGGATTTCATTTCCAAATCACAAATCATAAAATTCGGAAAAAGAGGGGGAGAGTAGAGTGCATTGGACAGTGAGGGTGGAGGAGAATACATCAACTTGAGATGAGGAGATAGATCTACTTGAGCGTTTGATGTAATTCCAAAGTCATCTGAAACATAAGAGAGTCTAGTTTTCATGGTGAGGCTGCCGGAGAAGAAGCTCTAAGGAATTGGGTTGGATAATGAGAAAAAGACAGAGGGGTCGAGCTATCGGGTAAGCTAGGCCAGTCTTGATATTTAGATGATTTCGGCTAAATCATGAAGCTTTGTAGAAGGAAGTATCTTAAAATAAGGTGTAGAACTATGAGTAATCTAAGCTGTAATTTGGATCTGGATTCTAGGGGTAAAAAGGGAGCCCGAGGTAGAAAAGGGAACTATTAGAAAGGCTCCTAAGCAATTAATGTAAGTGTTATAGCTTTGATCATTAACACATAGTATGAGTGTTATTACTTTGATAATTAACACATAGTGTGAGTGTTATAGCTTTGATAATTAACACATAGTGTGAATGTTATAGCTTTGATAATTGAAACATAGTGTGAGTGTTATAGCTTTATAGTTAACATATGTTGTGACTGTTACATTGCTTTTAGTAACTCAGTAGATGTTGTGCGTATTATGTTGCATGAGAAAATACCATCCCTGCTAGCATGATAATTTTGCTAGGTTAGTATGCGTGGTAAATGTAATGTCACTCCAGAGCATCATTTGTTAGCATGATAGTTGGGTAAAGTCAGTATATTTGGTGAATAGTACGTGCTTTGTTAGTGAGAAAGTATAGTGGGTAGCTTGATGTACTGTGGGTGTTATACTTCTTTGTTAGTATTGTGTCTTTGAATAATCAGTATGTAATGTGAATATTATAGTTGTCTAATCTGAACACCACAGTCTTGAGGTGTTAGAATTTGCTATCCTACGAATTATAGGGTTTGCCGTCATCTATCGCAAGCATTACAGTAGAGTCCATTGTGAATATTTACTTAAGTTAAAAGAGAAGTTCATCGTAAATACTGTGATGATATTGTTTGTGTGTGACTATGGAAACTGCGATTATGCCCGGATGTGGTTAGCATGCTTAACAAAAGGTGCTTGGCGGGAAATAATGGTCGACTTCGGTCGGCGGGAAATAATAGTCGGTGACGACCGGCAGGAAATATGGTCAAGTACCTAAGCATGACTAGCGGGATAAATAAAATGGTCGATGTGCACATTGGCGGGAATTAGGGTCATAGGAAGGTTTCCATAGATGATTGTGTTGATTGATGATATGATATGCTTGCTACGTGTAGCTTTTGGGATAAAGACTACTGGTTGCATGATTATATCTTTGACTGTGCGTGAGTTATAATGCGAATGTTGGCATGTGATTGATTTCCCAAAAATGATGATTTTCAAAATGAATTTCATCTTAAAAGAACCACTCACTAGGCTTAGTAGCTCACACTATTCAAAATGTTTTCTTAATCCCCCCCCAGGTAGTGGAAGATGAGAAGCTCCAGGTGCTGCTAAGGTCAAGGTCTGCCACGTGCCCCAATTACACTTCCAGAGAGTTTTACGGTTGTCGTTGTAAACTTTGTTGTTAAATCCTTAAGTTATATAAACATTATATCACTATCGTAATAAAAGATGGGCCTACTTAATCCATTATAGTTTATCTCCTTGACTTAATCATTCCGCTGTGTATAAGTTATAGTATGGTATCAGAGTTATTCCACAAGAATCATTAGGCAGTAAGTGTCAGCTCAAGGGTTGGTAATTGCTACAGTCGCATCCCTTTCCCAGGCTGAGAAGGTGGTCTGGGAGCGGGGTTTGACACCAACTGTCGTCAAGATCTAATCCCCTAAAAAAAAGAACAAACGTGATTAGTGGTGCCCAAATCAATGACCCAGGTAGAATCATCATTCTCCACTAAACATGTTTCTAGTACAAGTAAATCATATTTACCTTTATCTGCCTTGGCCTTAGCCATGGCGACCTTCCTTCCCTTCAGCTAGCGAGGATAATTCCTCTTCCAGTGTCCGTCCTGGTTGCAGTGGAAACATTTTCCTTTTTCACCTGGCAACGGATGCCTCATTGGGGCGATAAGTGGCGATTAGCAGGCACTTTCCCTTTCTCCTTACCACCCTTCTTCTTCTTTCCCTTTGCAGAGTTAGAAGTAGAAGGTGTAGACTTCGTTCTCGATGGAACGTCCTAGAGGATGAAACAACATTTTCTTCAGCCATTTTCCTCTCCTTACTTTTCAGTAAATATTGGTATGTCTGCAACTCATTGAAGAGAGTTGTAAGGGTGTATTTCACTTTGTTAAGAATCACATTGCTAACAAAGTACAGGAAGCTCTCCGGAAAAGAATACATAATTAGGCTAACCTGACTGCCCACATCGACAGTAGACCCATTCAACTTCGCCACATTGAAGTGGACCATCATGTTAAGCACATGGTCACGAACAGAGGTGCCTTCCTCTATTTTGAAGTTGAAGATGTATTTAAGAGCCTCGTTCTTGAGTTGTTCAGACGGTTGTCCAAACATCCCTCGCAGGGACTCTGATGACGGGAAAAAAATGCACGTCATCTTAGGCCTTTTATTTAGAATTATGAGGATTGTTAAGTGAAATATACGGCGAATATGTTAGGAATTCATGAGAAAACAAGTTTACGCCCATCAACATTAAGAATCTCGGCCAACCCACTATTATGTGAAATATACGGCGAGCGCATACGTTCAACGCATGGATGTTGCGGCCATCAACCACATGCATCCATCGCATAGAAGTTGCGGTCGTCAAGCAAATGCGGTCATTGTTGAGAAGTTATGGCCATCGAGCGAATGCGATCATCACAAGGAGATTGCGGCTACATGATGATAACCATAATAGAGGGATGAACACAAGGTTGGTGGAATGGAAGCATGAATGCATACCTCGGAAGTATCAAAAGATGATGTTGACATTTCACCTACTACGCCGTTAGCAGCAGAGATTCAGAAAAGGACCGTCGGGCTGCGAATGTCAGAATCAGAGCAGGTCCATTAATGTTGTTGGCAATCAAGCTCTATAAATAGAAGCCGTTGAGCAGAATTTCAATTTATCCAAGTTTCTACCTTCGGGTGGATTCTTGTGATCCAGACGAAAGCGTGAGAGATAGCTTGAGAGTTCTTCATCTTTTTCATCCATTCTGAGTGACGACTAGAGCCTTTGCCGGAGTCAGATCTTGAGAGAGTCTGCTCCACCTCCCATCCATGGCACCACCGGCAGCCTTGACACACATCTGCTGGAAGCAAGACATTTCTTCCAGCTAGCCTTTCCATTTCTCTTCTTTTCTTATATTGTATTGTATTACATTTTGGCTTAAGGAATTAATACATTTTGTGATCAAAGCATTTCTATATTTTCTTCGATTCCATCTCCATCTTCCTTTACTTAGCATCCTTAACTTTAATTGCATCACTTAGTGAGACTGTTAGAGTATCGCATACTTAATCATGCGGCATAGGAATATGAAGCATGTAGCAAACCACCGAGAGGTGTGAATTGCGTGAGTGTTATGAGAAAACCTTATTTGCTTTGTGTGAAGCTATAGCAACGCTTGTCTATAAGTAGACAAAATTCTTGTCTATGAGTAAAGTTAGCAACAACCAATTGCCTGGAAGGGTAAGTGGTTGGTCGCATTAAACAATGTAAGCCAGTATTCACTAATGATAGGAATAATCTTACGTCAACCATGTTTATGCGATTACCTTGTCTTATGAGCACATCATTCATCATTTAGGTATACTTGGAAGAGTAGTCTAAAAACCGAATCTAAGTCTCAAGAGAGCGGATTGGATCGCATACGCAAGAATGGGAAACTTAGAGATAAGCTTTGTTTGCTATTACACAGCGTATGCACCATATGGATAGGATATTGCATGCATCCAGAAGTAGGATACGGTGGTATGTGGTTATCACGCTTATGTGTGAGAGCACGTGAGCGGGTTATGGAGGCTTAGGCATAGGCTTCTCGATACTATCGCATATACATTGCATGCGTTCTAGAGTTAGGCATAAGTGTGTGTAGCATGATCGCATAGCTTGCGTTGGCTGAGGCCCTTGTGGTCAAGCTTAGGGTTGTGATGAAGACATCCTCATATTTTTCTATTTTCATGCATTATACTACGCGTCAACAGTTGTCGTGTCTCTCCTCTCATTCATACTTCCACTGCTTCGTCTGTTAGTTTAAGGTTTCCCTTAAGACATGTCCACTTGTATGTCACCACATACATGCTTAAGTTACATAAAGACAACCAGGGACTTTAGATTATTGGTTTATGGTAAAGAAAATAAAACATTCAGATGAGCAAAATCAAGAAGTGAAGTAAATATCATATATTATACATCACAAGCGTTCGTACAAATTTTTTACAAACTACAGGACACGAGACTTTAGGGTATCAACCCCAACACCCACTATGTCGAGGCTCCCTAAATGTTTGAGGTGGACATGACCTACTACATGAACCAATTTCAACAACTCTTGTTGAGATATTGAGCTTTTCTTCAACAACTGTTGTTGAAGGTTTAGTAGTTTCATTAGAAAGTTCACTTAACACTATCTTACTGTGGGGCTTATGCTCCCTTATGTGGTCATCTTCTAAAAATGTAGCATTTTTTGACAGAAACACTTTATTATCTTTAGGATCGTAGAAGTGGTTACCTCTCGTTTCTTTAGGGTAATCTATAAAAAGGCACAATTTTGAATGAGGTTCCAATTTCTTAGGATTTGCCTCAAGCAAGGTGTACTGGGCAACCCCAGATCCTGAAATAGCGTGAACTACCTTTACAATCATTCTATAACTCCAAAGGTGTTCTAATAACACTTTTGGATGAAACACAATTCAAAATGTAGGTTGCAGTCTGTACTACATAACCCCAAAACGAGTTAGGTAAGGAAGCATAACTCATCATAGACTGAACCATGTCTAACATGGTTCGATTATTCCTTTCTGATACACCATTTTGCCAGGTGCTGAGAGTTGGGATAAAATTTTATGTTCTATTAAATAGTCCTAGAAATTTAGATCCACATACTCTCCACCTCGATCAGATAAAAATGTCTTTATTATTTTATTTAATGCATTTTCAACTTCAACCTTATTCTCATTGAACTTTTAAAGAGCTTTATACATATATTGCATTAAGAAAACATACCCATATCTGGAATAATCATTTGTGAAAGTGATGAAATATTCCAACCCTCCTTTTGCTTTAATATTCATCGGACCACAGATGTTTGAATGTACAGGCTCTGAGGGCTTTTGGTTCTGTGACTTTTTCCAGTAAAATATCTTTTAGTCATTTTGCCTTCAAGGCATGACTCACATACAAGTAAAGAATCTTCTTCTAAATCGCTTAGAAGTTCATTCTTACCAGTCTCTCAATCCTATTGAGATTTATGTGTTCTAATCTTAAGTGCCAAAGATGGGCATTTTCTTTAGGAGAAATTTTATGTCTTTTATTCTGAGTTACTGCATTTTAAACAGTTCAGTATTTAGTAGGATCTTTGTTGCTAACGGTCTTAGGACATATAAATTATCTTCCAGCTTAGTAGAACAAAGTTCTATACCATTCTTAAAAATAAATGCTTTATTTAAATAAAATTGTACAGAATAAAGTTATTCGATTAAACACTTTATAAAAATTAAGTTTCTTTCCAAGTCGGGTACTACATATACATTTTCAAGTAAAATATAATTTTTTTGCAAAATAAACCGAAGTCCTCCCACTGCCCTCGCAGTGATAATGTGCCCAGTTCCTACACGTATCATCATCTCATAAAGTTTCAGTTGTTGCCAGGAATCAATTCCCTGAAATGAAGAAAAAACGTGGTTAATGGCCCCGAGTCTATTATCCAAGTAGAATAATCATTCTCCACTTAATAAGTGTCCAATACAAGTAAATCACATTCAACTTGCTCGGCTTTCTTCTTTTCCGCCAAGTACTTGGGAATATTTCTTTCCCCATGTCCCTCATAGTTGCAATGAATACAAATTTCCTTTGCAACTTGGATTTTCTTTGCCCTTTGGAGTAACAGCTTATGGGTTAGCCTTCCCCTTTCCAAATTTCTTCTTCTTCCACTTTTTGGCACCGGAAGAGGAAGGCGCTGACTTAGTTCTAGAGGTTGAACCTCTGTAGAACTTCTTTGAAGAAGAGACAACATTTGTCTCACCCTTCTGTTCCTTGATTTTCATCAAGGATTGGAAAGTCTATAGCTCGTTGAGCAAGGTTGTCTGGTTATAGTCAATCATGTTCATAACAACATTGCTACAGAATTGTAGGAAACTTTCAAGTAAAGTTTCCAGGATGAAGCTAACCTAGCCTCATCAATGACAACCCGTTCATCTCAGCCACATTAAAGTGGGTCATCATGTTCAGAACGTGTTCTCGAATAGAGGTCCCTTCTGGCATGCAAACATTGACAATGAATTTGAGCGCATCATTCCTAAGTTGAATGGAAGGTTGTCCAAACATTCCTCACAAGGATTCCATGACCTCAAGGGCAGTGAGCATTAGCTCATTCTTCATGGCTAAGACCTTGGAGAGACTTGGTAAGATGTATGCTCGAGCCTTTTCATTTGCCTATACCCAGTGTTCGTATGCCTCTTGAACGTTTTGAGTGGCATTTGAAGTTGGGACTTGAGGACACTCCTCAATAAGGACAAATATTAGGTCATCGATGATCAAAATTATATTGATTATGTTCTTTCAGGTTATGTAATTATCGTCGATTAATTGTCGACGACAATCATGTTAAGAGTTGTGGAAGTCATATATGTAAAGTTTGCTGAAAAACATAATTTATTTACATTAGAATCTCATGCATTATCCATTTAGGAAAAACCAATGAAATTTAGTAAAATAACTTAGTGCACCCTATGTGACATCTATTTTGCATTGATGTTTCATTAAGGCATAGTAAAAGCCACTGTAGGGTGAACAGGTACCCCTTCATTGAAATGAGACAATCTCAACCAATAATTACAACAAACCAACTCTTTGTTCTCATAATTATTAGTCACCATTGTTCGGTCCATAAATTGTTAACTAGCTTAACACTTTCTCGTAAGTATAACCCCTCATTTTAGATTCTAGAGTTCTGCCTCAATGAGACAACCGTAAGGAAAAACCGATTGGGGCAAAAACTAAAGCAACCCTATCCATTTCTAGAGTTTGAGTGAAGAGTCATGCAAATGACATACGTAAGGGGACACAAGCAAAGGTGACTTAAGGCCAAGCATGAAAATTACTACAAACTAATGAGAGAAACCGTAGGAAGAGTTGACACATGTCCTGCTCCTACTTACTATAAACACTCTTTCTCCATTTACCTTGGTATTGACCTATACAAAAATCACCCGTAGGGGGACACAAACAAAGGTGCCTCGAGACCGAGTATAGGTCTCATGCTGTGAACTTTAAGGGAGAAACAACCTTGATTATTGTTCATTAAACATTTTAATAAACTTTAATAAACAATTGCATGCTTGTAACAAATCTATCTAATTCACTTTCCACGTCAATTCCCAGGTAGAGATGTTTTATTGTCGTCAGCTTAAATATCCCAGCCTAGACAGAACTAGCCTTAGACAAAGGTCCCTTATAGATACTACAACTTTAATATTTTATTAAAAACAATTTAATCCTATTAAACTAATTACAAAAATTAAACTTATTTCTAATCATATTAGAAACATTATGAACTTAGGTCTATGTGAATCATATTTTAAACTATTAAAAAAAAGGATTTTAACCTAAGTTAACATGCAAATCTTTATTATTGATTTTAATTTCTAATCTTATTTAATTACAACAATTATTAAAAAAAATAAAATAAATTAAAACCAAACATTGCATGTGAATCATACTTAGGAAAATTATAACAATTATGAAATTACCTAATGTAATGACATGCTTCATGCAATTAAAATTTTAATTTTCATTACTTAAACATTTATAACCATGATATACTAAAGTAATTAAAATAAAAAAAACAACGTTCATACATACATTCAACTATATATTATAATTCTTATAATATAAATGATGTACGATAATGTTATTAATTCATGCAAACATATATTGTAACATTTATATTATATGATGCATGGGCATGCTATAATATTAAATTATGTAACTATATTATAACAATTATAATATTTATGATGCATGATAAATATGTTGGGGTTGATGCCCTAAATCTCATAGGGTCCTATAGTTTGTAATTGTATTGTACAAACATTTTATTTATGTAATAAAATATGAGATGTTTTATTTCAAAATTAGTTACATTAACCACAAACCAATAAACTAATATCCAAGGTTATCTTGTAGCTTAAACATGTATTTAGAAACATACGGGTGGATCATGTATAAATGATAACCTAAATGGTCTGTAGTAGATGGATAAGGCTGGATACATTATCATGGTGACACTACGAGTATGGCCCACTATGTAGATGATATAATTGTTGTAAAGTGTTACAAATGATATGATCTTGATCATTCATGTGGAGACATGTGAGCGGAGATATTCTATACAAAGGAGTTTGTATAAGACTGGACCACGAAATGTTTAGTCTCATTATATAACGTCATTCATAATAGAGACTTACATTTCACCAGGATGACCATAGGTAACACGGTCTGAATCTTAAGTGAGTTGTGAACTCCTACCCATGAGGGCGATCCTTTGATTTTTATGGATGAGCGTGGCAAGATTGCCGACTCAACAAGCCTACCAATTATGGGATTCGTCTGATTGGGGAGTTGGAAACACAACTACACAAGAAGGAATTCACTCATTCCCTGATGTTAAGATAAGTAGATAAATTGTTCCCTTAAGGGCTGATTCTAGGGCTTGAATAATGTGGCGTCACACCCTCTTCTGGCCCGGGATGGCTTCGGTCATAGTTGGACTATGATTTATTGTTCATTAAAGGGATTAGTGGTACTTAAGAAGTTAGATGTAACTATAGGGACAAAATGGTAATTTTGGCCCGCTGTACTTACGAGCAATTTGTGAAAGGTCATTGTACTATTGATTGGTTATATCCAATGGACACAAAAAATATATCTATAGTGTTAAGAGTTCAACTGTTGATCTTTAGTGGAGTGCCCGATAGTTAACGGATGGTGAATAATTGAGTTTAATTAATTATTTACGTACCATTGGAGCTTCAAGCTACAAGTCCATGAGGCCCCCTCGATAGCTCAACGGAATTTTATGAGAATCGATTTTTGGATTAATTTGAAATTTTCAAATTAATTAGGAATTAATTATATATAATATAATGAATTAAATTTTAATTATATATAATATAATTGCTATAACGTATTTGATATATTATAATATTAATGAGAGGAAATAAATATTTGAATATGATTCAAATATTATTTATATGAATTAGATTCATATAATGTAAATATGATTTATATCAAATGTCATTGGTGAGAGAAAAGAAACTATAGGTTATATGGTATTTTATACAATATATAAACTATAGGTTATATGTTATATTTGATATAACATATAGTTTGATATATATTATGTGATAAAGTGTTTATCATATAAATATATATACATTAAATTATTTATTAAAATAAATTAAGTTATTTTATTTTATTTTATTTCATTACTTTTTTAAATAATTAATGGGAGGGAGTTGTAACTCCCTTCCCCGCTCTTTTCTCTCCACATCACGTAAGTGGAGGGCTACAGTTTTTCTTTTTCCTCCTTCATACAGGGAATACACAAGAGTGTGGTTAAAATGACAAAAAGGTTATGATTTTTTGTATCCTTTATCCTTCTTCTCTCTACTTAAAAAAAAAAAAAATCTTCCCTCTTAAAATCCAAAATAGCCAGAGCACCACTCCTCTGGATTCTCATCCAGAGAATACCGAGGTTGCATTTGTGGTAGTGCCCAATTGGAGTTCGAGGGAATCCATGTGAAGATTGGTTTCTTCAAAGGTAAGGGTTATGAATCAAAATTCTTTTCTTCTGTATTGTTTTTATAAGCATGCTATAGTTCTTAATTAAATGCATAATTTATGTTCTTTCTCTGTAAAATTTATGTTCTATGAAATTTGGGAAAATTGGGACGATCTGCTTCCACTCAAGGACCCTTAATTGGATCCTTCAATTGGTATCAGAGCCAAGTTTATGGTCCATTTTTTTCCCCAAAATTTTAGAATTTAATTTTACTTTTTTGGTGGGTTAATCATTTTGTATAATTCATTTGATGAATTCTGTGTTGAATGCGGTATGCATTAATGGATGTTTTTAGGATTGGGCATTTAGATTCATCGCTTTTATTTACAAAATTGGTTTTGTAAGGGCCCATGTTTTGGGGCATTTAATTGCGGTAGAGTTTGTATTTTATGTTTGTTGAGTCGATTGTGATGTTCCCGACCAATTTCTGGAGAATTCAAGGCATTTTCCATGGAGTTTCGAAGCTGTGCGAAATTGTACAGTGGGCAACTGTATAGAAGCATAGTGATGTTGTGCCCTAGCGTCACGACGTTTTGATGTAGCAAACGAAGGAAAACTTCATAGTGTCACGCAGTTCAACTTTGATTCCTAGGCGGTTCGTGGTCTGTTAGTCCTGTTCGGTTCTCTGGTTCTCTGGTTCGAGCTGTTTGGGTTCATTTGGATCGGTTCCTGGTCTGGTTCGAATGGTTAAGGCTTGGTTCACCTGTTTCGAACTGGATGGATAAATATCTTGTAATAGATATTTTTTTTAATAGGTGTCTAATCCCAGTCCATTAATTACTTTTATATTATGCATGTGATGTATGATTACTTTTATTATATGCCACAATGTATAAATTCCGACCATAGTTATGCATTTAATATCATGTATCATTTATATTATAAGTGTTATAATATATGTATATACATGATTTAATTAATATAGCATGTTTATGAATCATATAATATAAATATTATAATATATGTATGATGCATTAATAGCATATCTATGCATCATTTATATTATAATTTTTATAATATATGGTTGAATAAATGTATGAAGTATGCTATAGTATGTTTCATTACCTTATTATATAAATGTTATATATGTTAGTAATGAGATGAAATTACATGAAGCATGACACTACCTTAGATAATTTATAAATGTAATAATTTATTAATGTATGTCAAAACGTGTAATGTATGATTTTAATTTATTTCATTTGTTTATAATTATTATAACAAAA
The DNA here is from genome assembly GCF_027475165.1 of Benincasa hispida. Classification (NCBI taxonomy): domain Eukaryota; kingdom Viridiplantae; phylum Streptophyta; class Magnoliopsida; order Cucurbitales; family Cucurbitaceae; genus Benincasa; species Benincasa hispida. The sequence continues at coordinate 97,015,106 of NC_143478.1, read as the reverse complement.
TGAAATTAGAAATTAAAATTAATAATTCAGAGTTGCATACAAACCTTAGGTTAAAATCATCTTTTAATTTTTTTATTTTTTTTAAAAAAATATGATTCAGATAGACCTAAGATCACATTTCTAATGAGATTAGAAATTTAAATTTTATCTTTTAATCGATTTAATAGAATTAAATTGATTCTTAATCAAAGATTAACTTTGTAACAAATGTATCTATAAGGGACCTTTTGTCTAAGATAAGTTCTGTCTAGACTGGGTACTTAAGTTGATAGAAACGTAACACCCCTACCTGAGAACTTACTGAATGATCCCATATTGAATGGCCCTTAAGTGGAAGCGGGAACGTCCCAAATCCTATTTTTGCAAAGAAAGAAATTTTACAGAAAAAATAAAAATAGATTATACATCTTAACAAATAAATACAACATGCTTAATAAAAAGAAAATTAAGGCTTCAGAAACCATACATTTAAAGACTTTCTTCACACAGGAAATCCCTCGATCTGCAAATCACGTACAGAATAGGAGATGACCACTTCGGAATGACCACTTGGAGTCCTTGATATTCTCTTGTGAGAATCCAGGAGGAGTGGGCTCGAGTGAATTTGGATTGAAGGAAGGAAAAATGATAGAAAGTAAGAGGAATTTAGAATCTTCTCTCTGAGATTTTTTCACACTCTATATTCTTTCTCTGTCTTGCAGGTTGAAGATGAAGATACTGCAAAAATCCAAAAACCACCCACTTACGTGGATGGAGAGAAAAGAGGGTGAGGGAGTTGTAACTCCCTCCCTCATTTAATTTAAATTAGTTTTTAAAATAAAAATTAATAAAATTAATTTATTAAAATTATCATTTAATATATATATATATATATATATATATGAAAATTAACTTATCATATAATACATACATTAAACTATACTATATGTTATATCAAATATAACATATAACCTATAGTTTTAATATTGTATCATATGCAATATAACCTAAAGTTTCTTTTCTCTCACATATGACATTTAATATAAATCACATTCATATTAAATTTAACAATTATGAATCCAATTCATATAATCAACATTTGAATCATAATCAGATATTTGTTTCCTCTCATAAATAATATAATGTATCAAATACATTATAATAATTATATCACATATAATTAAAATAATTTAATTATATCTTATATAATATATTCCATCAATTGATTTGAACAATTCAAATTAATCCAAATACTGATTCTCTTTAGTCCTAATGAGCTACCAAGGGGACCTCATGGACCTATAGCTTGAAGCTCCAACGGTACGTGAATAATTAATTAAACTATTTAATTCAATTATACACCATCCGTTAACTGTTGAGCATTCCACTAAAGATTGACAGTTGCACACTTCGTATTATAGATATATTTATGTGTTTATTGGTATAACCAATCAACAGTACAATGACCCTCCACAAATTGCTCGTAAGTATAGCTAAGCCAAAATTATCATTTTGCCCCTGTAGTTACATCTAACTCTTCAAGTACCACTAATCCCTCTAATGAGCAATAGATTATAGTCCAACTATGACTAAACCCCTCTCGAGCCAAGAGAGGGTGTGGCATCACACTGTTCAAGCCTTGGAATCAGCCCTTAAAGGAGCAATTTATCTACTTGCCCCGGCCTCGGGGAAGGAGTGAATTCCTTCTTGTGTAGTTGTGTTCTTAGCTCCCCAATCAGACGAATTCCCAAAATGGTAGGCTTATTGAGTCGGCGATTTGACCATTCTCACCCTTAAAAATCAAAGGACCACCCTCATGTTGGGGTTGATGCCCTAAAGTCTCGTGTCCTATAGTTTGTAAATAGTATATACGAACACCAGTGATTGTTAATATATGATATTTACTTCACATCTTGTTGTTGTGCTCAGTTATTTGTTTTATTTTCTTTACCACAAACCAATAAACATAAAATTCCTGGTTATCTATATGTGACTCAAGCATGTATGTGGGGACATATAAGTGGATCATATCTTGAGTGATAACCAAAATGGTCTGTAGTAAATGGGTAAAGGAGGGAAACCTTATCCTGGTAAGCTATGGACGTGACCCGCTTTGTGGAATGGTCACAAGTTTTGTGACTTGCCACAGATGGTCTGATTCTGATAATTCGTGTTGGGGACATGCGAGCGGGGGCGTACTATACAAAGAGTTTGTATAAGACCTGACCACAAAGTGTTAATGTCTCGTTATATTACACCATTCATGACAGAGACTTCACTTTACTAGGATGACCATAGGTAACATGACCTCAATCCCGAGTGAGTTGGGAACTCCTGCCATTGAAGGCGGTTCTTTGATTTGTATAGGTGCGAGTGGCCAGGTCGCCAATTCAAACCTACCATTTTGGGGATTCGTCTGATTTAGGAGCTGGGAACTCAGCTACACAAGAGAAATTCACTCCTTCCCCGAGGTAGGGGTAAGTAGATAGATGGCTCCCTTAAGGGCTGATTCTAGGGCTTGACGATGTGGCGCCACACACCTTTTCTTGGCCCAAGAGGTGTCCACACATAGTTGGACTATGTTGTATTGTTCATTAGAGGAATCAGTGGTACTTAAGAAGTAAGATGTAACTACAGGGGCAAAATGGTAAATTGGCCCAGCTGTACTTACGAGCATCTATGAAGGGTCATCGTACTCATGATTGGTTATATTCGATGGACACATAAATATATTTGTGGTAAGAAGAGTTTAACTATTGGTCTTTAGTGGAATCACTGACAGTTAACGGATGGTGGATCTCGTGGCTAAAGAGTTTAGTCAGCTATTCACGTACTGTTAGAGCTTCGAGCCACAGGTCCATTAGGTCACCTAGGTAGCTTGGATAAAGTCGAGAACCAGTGTTTGGGTTAATTTGAAATGTTCAAATTGACAAGAGGAAGTTCAATTATATATGATATAATTGGACTGGTTAATTATATATGATAATGAGATACATTATTTTGGAGGAAATTAGATATAAATATGATTTATATCAAGCAGAGGAGAAAATACTATAATAGATATATGATATCAAACTATAGGATATAAATATAATATGATTAAATTTTTTAATTAAATTAATTAATTAATTATTTGATAATTAACTAATTAATCCACGTTTCTACGTGGGAAGTGGGGATGCGAGGGTTATGGAATCCAGTGGATTAAAACAATGAAAATCGTTTTCATTTCATATTTTTTTCAATCATGCATTCGTATTCGCCCACGCCCAAAACGAATCCGTGAAAGCGATCGCGAGAGCCTATACGATAGAAGCTCGTTTGTCTAAATGATCGTCTACCTCACGCGTTCTCTAAACGATCGTATACATCTTTCTTGAATGATCGTTCAGTTTTTCCTACACGATCGTGTAGCTCTACTATACGATAAGCATTTCCGCTATATGATAGTAGAGTTCATCTCCCACTCGCTTATCGTCTACACGATGTCTTCTCCTCCATCCTCTACCAAACTCACTAGAGCCCACTCTTTGGGTTTTTGACACCGAGGATACTCGGGTTTCTCTTGTGGTGGTGTTGTCCCCGTTGCATTATTCGTGTACGCTCTGATCGTGCTGTTGCAGTTGACATACATGTCGAGTGCTGGTAGATCGGTGGGAGGTTTTCCACTGTTGTGGGTTCACACATATGAAGAGAATCTTCATATGGTATGAACCTTTTCCCTTGTGTTTTATTGTATTTTGAGCATGCCGATAATGAGTTTTATATGCATGACTGTATGTCTTGAATGTATGTCGTTTGTGTTTCGGTCACTGTGAAATCGGAGCGATCTAAACCCGCTCATGGAACTCTCGGTATGAGATCCTTCAATTGGTATAAGAGCCAGGTTTCTGATACTCCGATTTCATTTGTTGTAACGAAATAATGTTTATATTCATGGTGGGTGCATTTCTACACTGTTTTAAGTGTTAATTCTGTTGTGGATGTGCCGAATTAATGGATGTTTTTGGGATGAATTGCATCAGTTTGTTTAATTCCTTTTACATTTGCGATTGTTTGTAAAGGCCCCTGCGTTTTTTGGGCATAAATAATCGTACTCGAGTATGTATTCAAAATGCTGGGAGTCTTGAGACGTTCGTCAAAGTTCTGGGCAAAGGTTGCAGCTCTTCGAGGAAGGAGATGATCTAGGGTTGATCGCATCGTGCAGAAGAGGTTCTATGTGATCGCTGTCCATCACATCGTGAAGATGAAGGACTATGCGATCACAGTTGAACACATCGGTTGAACGATGGGGTATGCTATCAAGAGTTGGTCGTATCGGGTTGACGATCGGACACACGATCACTGAGTATCGTTTAATGCACGCGCGAGTTAGACGATTGTTTAGGTCAGCTAGCTTTATCGCTTAGTAACTGACTAAATGATAGCTTAGCATCGCAAGGTAAATCGTTTACCAAGTTGCATGCATCGATTAGATGATTAGACGCTCGCGTATCATTTAAAGTGCACTAGACGATTGTTTAGGTCAGCAAGCTTCATCGCTTAGTAACTGACTAAATGATCGCTTAGTAACTCAAGGTAAATCGTTTACCTGTCGTCGCGCTACACGATCGCATGGAAGATCAGGCTTCGTAGCCTCGTCGTCATCTACGCGATCGTTTGCTATTGTTCCTATTGTCTAGTGCGTGCTGAATGATCGTCTACTTGCTGGAGTTTGCTACACGATGAAGACCTCCTGGCGGTTCAAGACCCAGTTTGCCTGTGAACCGGTTTGCTCGATGAAGAATGTAATAGATAGGGCTTTTCATTCTAGTTTTTTAGTTTAAAGGCTCATCCCAGTCCATTGATCTATTTGTTTAATACATGCAATGTATGTTTTATATGTCATATGGTAGTAAATCCCACCTTAGGTTATGCATTGATCATGCATCATCTCTTTATTGTAATTGTTATAATTTAGAGAAGAATGATTTTAATTATGTAAGAGTATGCTCATGCATCATATAATATAAGAGTTATATTTATGCATGCATAAAAAGCATTGACATGCATCATCTTTATATTATAATAGTTATAGTATAAGGGTGAATGATAGCATGTATATAGTAATGACCGGACATTGCATGAAGCATAACACATAGGTTACTTTATAAATGTTATAAAGGTCTCGTTATGCGCAATGTTTTTTAGTTGTTTCTTTTTAAGAGTTAAAGAGAAATTAGAACTAAAAGAAATAAGAAAGACATGCATGCTCACTTAGGTTTGATTCATGGTTTTAAAATGTTTAATACTTGGATCACATAGACCTAAGATCCCAGTTCTAATATGATTAGAAACCCTAAGGCTTTAATCTTTTAATCAGTTTAATAGGATTAAATTGGCTAATAAAAGGTTAAAGTGTAGCAAATCTATCTATAAGGGATCTTTTGTCTAAGGTGGATTCTGTTTAGGATGGGGTATTTAAGTTGACGGAAACGTAACACCCCTACCTAGGAACTTACTTGGAAAGGTGAATTAGATAGATTTGATGCATGCATGCAAGTTAAGGACAGTCCATTAAAGTGTTTAAATGTGACTACTTGAACTTGTTTATATTTCATATTGTTTATGAGCAAACTTTAAAAAGACCACTTAGACTAAAATCAGTAGCTGGATTGTCTAGATTAATGAATCCCTAGGTAGAACATTCAGTGAGAGGTACTTGGGGCATAAGATGCTTCACTTAAACCTTTCACTTTTCTCCTAAATTCCATACCGTGAGATCTATCCTCGGCCTCGCGGCACCTTTGGCGTGTCCCGTCAACGGATGGTGTATCAGTAGGTCAATATCAAAGTGGATGGAGAGAATGTTAATAGTAAGTGGGAGCGGGAAATGCGACAGCATATCCCTCGGTCTCTCTTGTTAGGTTGAATAAAGTTTCTACGCATCGCCTCGATGCACCTTAGGAGTGTCCCCCCTAAAGAATGGCAATTTTGCGCGTTTCTTTATTTGATCTCCTCTAAGAGGATAAGGTAACTTAGTCTCTTGTCCTAATCTGTCTTTTTCCTATGGTAAGCGCATTAGGGTGGGACTCTGGCACCGAAAACGAGGGGTTACACTTACACGGAATAGTTAAAGGTTAACGATTCTGGACCGAAAATTGGTGGTTGTTAGGTTCAGTTCCAAGAGTTGGTTTTGCCTAATGGTTGAGAATGTCTCATTCTAGTGAAGGGGCAACTGATCACCCACTGGTGGCGTTTGTCCTGACTCACTGGGGCATCATTGCAACATAGAAGTCTATTGCTTAAGGTAATTGAAACTGTTTTGCAAAACAAATAGGTTTAAAAGTGGTTTAGCAAAATCTAATCAAGATTTGTTCGTATTTTCAGCAATTTTGCCAAATGGCTACAGCCATCTTATCGTCGTTAAGCGTCGAAAAATTAACTGGCGACAATTTTTTCAACATGGAAACACATCATCACGACGATTCTAATCATCGAGAATCTCATGTTCGCTCTCATGGAGGCTTGTCCTTCTATTCCAGCTCCAAATGTCGCTCAAAATGTTCGAGAGGCATATGAGCGATGGACAAGGGCAAATGAGAAGGCCTGGGCCTATATCTTGGCAAGTATTTCTGACGACTTGGCCAAAAAGCATGAGCCTATGGTCTCAGCCCATGAGATCATGGAGTCCCTGCGGGGGATGTTTGGACAACCGTCTGAACAGCTTATGCATGAGGCTCTTAAATACATATTCAACTCCAAAATGCAAGAAGGCACCTCTGTTTGTGAACATGTGCTAAACATGATGGTCCACTTCAATGTGGTGGAGTTGAATGAGTCTACCATCGATGAGGGTAGCCAGGTTAGCATAATCCTGCATTCTTTGTCAAAGAGCTTCCTGCACTTTGTTAGTAATGTGACTCTAAACAAAGTGAAATATAACCTTACAACTCTACTCAACGAGTTGCAGACATACCAATCTTTACTGAAAAGTAAGAAGAACCAGAAGGGTGAGGAAAATGTTGCTTCATCCTCAAGGACATTCTATAGAGGTTCGACCTCAGGAACAAAGTCTGCACCTTCTAATTCTAACTCTACAAAGGGGAGGAATAAGAAGGGTGGTAAGGGAAAAAGGAAAGCACCTGCTAACCCACCGCCTGTCGCCCCAAGGAGGCGTCCACCAGTTGCTAAGGGAAAGTGTTTCCATTGCAACCAAGATGGACATTGGAAGAGGAACTGTCCTCGGTATCTGAAGGAGAAGAAAGTAGCCAAGGCTAAGGCCAAGGCGGATAAAGGTAAATGTGATTTACTTGTGCTCGAAACTTGTTTAGTGGAGAATGATGATTCAGCCTGGATAATTGATTCAGGCGCCACTAACCACGTTTGTTCTTCTTTTCAGGGGATTAAATGATGCGAGTAGGCACCGGGCATGTCGTCTCTGCTGTGGTAGTAGGAGGACTCTAGTTGACTTTACATAATAGGTTTCTAATTTTAAATGATGTATATATTGTTCCTGAACTAAAAAGGAACCTTATTTCTGTAAAGTGTTTATTGCAATGTAAATACACTATTTCTTTCAATTTCAGTAAAACGTTTATTCATAAAGATGGTATCTTTATTTGCATAGCAAATCTGGAATCGAATTTATATGTGCTAAGTCTGTTAGCCATTAATTCCCTCCATAATACTGAAATGTTCAGAACTGTCGTAACTCAATCAAAACGTCAACGAATTTCTCCAAAAGAAAATGCCCAACTTTGGCATCTACTTTAAGGCACATAAATCTCAATAGGATTGAGAGATTGATGAAGAATGGACTTCTAAGTGAGTTAGAAGAACATTCTTTACTTGTGTGCGAATTTTTCCTTGAGGGTAAGATGACTGATAATGGGCAGAAATGCACGTTATTATAGTACTAAGTTCTTAAACAATGTTGGATTGCATTGATGAAATATGTTAAATTGCGTCCATTAAGCATAAATTCTCTAATATTGTGGTCGCATGCGTCCAACGCATTAGAGCAGTTGATCTTTACATTTTTGTGCAGAATATGCGTTAACGCAATGCAAAGATTGCGATCATAGGAATACATTGGTTGAGCGCAACTTCACCGCAAGACTTTGCGTTGATCATGCTTGCAAACATTCGCCCAAAAAGAATCACCGCAACTTGATCAGTGCAACATGGTGGGCGCATCCGGGTGAAAGGATAATTAAGAACGATGAGACAGAAAGTTGATGTCAGTCCGATCCAAATTAAGTTGACAACCGATAATGGTCACAAAGTACATTCAGCTTTATCGGTAACAATCATCCGGCGCGTCAATCAGGAATTAAAGCTGTCCCATCTGTACAACCGGGAGAGAGAAGCCACCTTTCACCATTGATGCCCTATAAATACCAAGTGCAATCTTCAGAAAAGTGGTTGATCAGTTAACGAGTTCACTAGTGCTTCTGTTCATAGTTTTCTTTTCCATTTTATAGCGGAGCAAGAGAAGAGTGGTGGTGCCGGAGATTGCCCAGGGCAGCTTGAGAGAGAACCTTGGGGCGTAAGAGTAGAGAGTGGTCCGACACTCGCGAGAGCGAGAATATCTTTAGAGCACGAGTAGAAATAGTGTAAACGCTTGGCAACAAGAAATTGCTACCAGGCTCTTTACTATACTTGCATTGTTATTTTGTACTTCATCTCATATCTATTCAATGGAAGTTCTATTTCTACATTTGCTCACTCTCTTAATGCGCATGAGTAGCTAAACTAGTTAAATGGATTGAGAAGAACTAAGCTAACATGACCTAGGAAGTTCATTACTTGCGATCGTCTTGTTTTATGCTGTGCAAAATACCCTTTAGAGTTACTTGAGAGAGAATCTAAAGAAAGAACCTAATGTCTCGAGAGAGTTAGGTTAGAATCTGAACTCGAAAGAGCAAGATTAGGCTTGCATAAACAAGAGATAGAGACTTAGAGATAAGCTCTGTTTGTCAACTTGCATCGCATGCCTCCTAGGAATGGGAATGATATTATGTGGTTGCATATTTGTGTGAATGTCATGTGTCATCGCATAAATAGAGAAAGAGGTTTATGTGTAAACCCTGTAGACTTATCGCATATTTATCGCATGCGTTCTAGCCTTAGAAGCCGTAGTATTCACGCCGAGAGGTGGTTTACTATTGTATGCATGTTGCATGATCACAAAGCATGAACGCATTTTAGGGAGTATTAACTGAAACCTTTCTCAACCCGTTCACCGCATATTCATTGTATTTCCCGTTTACCAACTCTTTTCAAACTCTGCCGCATTCGTTATTTATTTTCATCAACGCAAACAACAAACCCAACTATTTATTTATTTAACTGGTTACCGCAAGTCTTCATAAAAATCACCAACATAACTACTTTCACAAGTCCCTGTGTTCAACCATGGACTTACCAGAAAACTCAGAGGAATTTACACTTGAATTCCGCTGGGGAAACTTGAGTGCACAACTCAATTCCATCAACGCATTTCATCCATATTTTCATTCATAAAATAACGCATCAATGACTAAACGACCTTTTACTGGAAAAGGTTCTAGAGCCAAAGAGCCTCTTGAGTTAGTACATTCTAACCTTTGTGGTCCTATGAATGTACGAGCCTGAGGTGGCTATGAGTATTTTATCAGTTTTACTGATGATTACTCCAAGTACGGGTATGTTTATCTTTTGCAACTAAACTCTGAATCCTTTGAAAGTTCAAAGAGTTCAAGGCTGAAGTTGAAAACACATTAGATAGATGGATTAAAACACTTCGATCAGATCGAGGTGGAGTGTTTTTGGACTCCGCATTCCAAGACTATTTGATAGAACATGGAATCGTTTCCCAACTCTTAACTCCGGGTACACCTTAACAGAATGGTGTAGCAGAGAGGAGAAATAGGACCTTGTTAGACATGGTTCGTTCGATGATGAGTTACGCTTCCTTACCGGACTCATTTTGGGGTTTCGCCAGTGGAGACTACAGTGTACATACCTCCAAGAATATTGCAAGAACACCTCTGGAGTTGTGGAACGGGCGTAAAGCTAGTTTACGTCATTTCCGCATTTGGGGTTTCCCTGCACATGTGCTTGAGGCTAATCCCAAGAAGTTGGAACCACGGTCGAGGTTATGCCTCTTTGTAGGCTACCCAAAAGGTACATAAGGGGGTTATTTTTATGATCCAACAGAAAATAGGGTGTTTGTTTCAACAAACGCTACTTTCCTAAAGGAGGATCATATAAGGGAGCACAATCCACGAAGCAAAGTTGGTTGCGTGAGCTTTCCAATGAAACTACTGAAACTTCAACAAGAGTTGTTGAATGGATGTTGACAAGGATGAATGGGTCAAGGCCATCGATCTCGAGAAGGAGTCGATGTACTTCAACTCAGTATGGGATCTTGTAGATCAGCCTGATGGGGTTCGCCCATACGTTGTAAATGGATCTACAAGAGCAAACGGGGTGCTGATGAGAAGGTACATACCTTCAAGGCTCGACTTGTGGCAAAGGGTTTTACCCAGGTAGAGAGAGTTGGCTATGAGGAGACTTTCTCGCCTGTTGCTATGTTAAAGTCAATCCGCATCCTCCTGTCCATTGCAGCTTATTATAATTATGAGATCTGATAAATGGACGTCAAGAAGGCCTTTCTGAATGAAAATCTTGAGGAGACCATTTATATGGTGCAGCCCGAGGGATTTATAGCCCAAGGTCAAGAGAAAAAGGTTTGCAAACTGAACCGATCCATTTATGGACTGAAACAAGCGTCTCGATCTTGGAACATACAGTTTGATGCAGCGATCAAGTCATATGGCTTTGACCAAAATGTTGATGTACCTTATGTCTACAAGAAGATCATCAACGCTACAGTAGTATTCTCAGTGTTGGCTAGCGACTCAATTCCAAATGATATCATACTCATTGGGAATGATGTGTCTACTGACTGCAGTTAAGAATTGGCTAGCGACCCAATTCCAAATGAAAGATTTGCGAGAGGCTCAATTTGTTCTAGGTATACAGATCTTTCGGGATCGCAAGAACAAAGTACTAGCACTGTCTCAGACATCGTACATTAACAAGATGTTGCTCAAGTACTTGATGCAGGACTCCAAGAGGGGTTTATTATCGTTCAGGCATGGAGTCACTTTGACTAAGGAAATGTGTCCTAAGACGCCTCAAGAGGTTGAGGAGATGAGATGGGTTCCATATGCATCTGTCGTTGGCAGTTTGATGTACGCGATGCTCTGTACTCGTTCAGACATCTACTATGCTGTAGGCATAGTCAGTAGGTATTAGTCTAACCCAGGCCAGGGTCACTGGACCGCAGTGAAGTACATCCTCAAGTATCTTCAGAGAACGAGGGACTACATACTCATATATGGTTTGAGGGATTTGATCCTTACAGGATACACAAATTCTGACTTTCAGACTGATAAGGACTCATGCAAGTCCACACTAGGGTCAGTATTTACGAAGCACAATGTTGCTGACCCGTTTAGAAGGCTCTCACGGCTATAGTGTTTGAGGGTCACCTACGGAGCATGGGTCTACAGGATCGTCTGTGGCTAAACTAGGGAAAGTGGGAGATTTTATTGTACTGGGCTTTTATGCCCTATTTTATTGTTTTGTACTAAGTTTTTTGTACACCCCACTTCACTTTAGGGCAAGTGGGAGATTGTTGGGGTTGATGCCGTAAAGTCTCGTGTCCTGTAGTTTGTAAATAGTATATATGAATACCAGTGATTGTTAATATATGATATTTACTTTACATCTTGTTGTTTTGCTTGGTTATTTGTTTTATTTGCTTTATCACAAACCAATAAACATAAAATCCCTGGTTATCTATATGTGACTCAAGTATGTATGTGGGGACATACAAGTGGATCATGTCTCTAGTGATAACCAAAATGGTCTATAGTAAATGGGTAAAGGAGGGAAACCTTATCCTGGTAACGTTACTGACGCGACCCGCTTTGTGGAATGGTCACAAGTGTTGTGACTAGCCACAGATGATCTGATCCTGATCATTCGTATTAGGGACATGCGAACGGGGGCGTCCTATACAAAGAGTTTGTATAAGACCTGACCACAAAGTGTTAATGTCTCGTTATATTACACCATTCATGACAGAGACTTCACTTCACTAGGATGACCATAGGTAACATGACCTCAATCCCGAGTGAGTTGGGAACTCCTGCCATTGAAGGAGGTTCTTTGATTTGTATAGGTGCGAGTGGCCAGGTCGCCAATTCAAACCTACCATTTTGGGGATTCGTCTGATTTGAGAGCTGGGAACTCAGCTACATAAGATGAAATTCACTCCTTCCCCGAGGTAGGGTAAGTAGATAGATGGCTCCCTTAAGGGTTGAATCCGGGGCTTGAACGATGTGGCGCCACACATCTTCTCTTGGCCCGAGAGGTGTTCACACATAGTTGGACTATGTTGTATTGTTCATTAGAGGAATCAGTGGTACTTAAGGAGTGAGATGTAACTACAAGGGCAAAACGGTAAATTGATCCAACTGTACTTACGAGCATCTGTGAAGGGTCATCGTACTCATGATTGGTTATATCCAATGGACATAGAATATATCTATGGTAAGAAGAGTTCAGTCGTTGGTCTTTAGTGGAATCACTGACAGTTAACGAATGGTGGATTTCGTGGCTAAAGAGTTTAGTCAGCTATTCATGTACTGTTGGAGCTTCGAGCCACAGGTCCATTAGGTCACCTGGGTAGCTTGGATAAAGTCGAGAACCAGTGTTTGGGTTAATTTGAAATGTTCAAATTGACAAGAGGAAGTTCAATTATATATGATATAATTAAACTTGTTAATTATATATGATATAATTGGCTAAATGTATGAGATACATTATTTTGGAGGAAATTAGATATAAATATGAATTATATCAAGTAGAGGAGAAAATACTATAGTAGATATATGATATCAAACTATAGAATATAAATATAATATGATTATATTTATTAATTAAATTAATTGAATAATTATTTGATAATTAACCGATTGATCCACGTTCGGACATGGGAAGTGGGGCTGCGAAGGTTATGGTAACTGGTGGATTAAAACAAAAATCGTTTTCATTTCATATTTCTTTCAATCGTGCATTCGTATTCGCCCGCGCCTAAAAAGAATCTGTGAAAGCGATCGTGAGAGCTTATACGATAAAAGCTTGTTCATCTAAACGATCGTCTACCTCACACATTCTCTAAACGATCATATACATCTTTCCTAAATGATCGTTCAGTTTTTCCTATATGATCGTGTGGCTCTACTATACGATAGCAGAGTTCATGTCCCACTTGCTTATCGTTTACACAACGCCTTCTCCTCTGTCCTATACCAAACTCACCAGAGCCCACTCTTTGTTTTTTTTTCGCCGAGGATACCCGGGTTTCTCTTGTGGTGGTGTCGTCCCCGTTGCATTGTTCGTGTATGCTCTGATTGTGTTGTTACAGTTGACATACTTGTCGGGTGCTGGTAGATCGGTGGGAGGTTTTCAGCTGCTGTGGGTTCACACATATGAAGAGAGTCTTCATCTGGTATGAACCTTTTTCATTGTGTATTATTGTATTCTGAGCATGCCGATAATGAGTTTTATATGCATAACTGTATGTCTTGAATGTATGTTGTTTGTGTTTCAGTCATTGTGAAATCAGAGCGATCTAAACCCACTCATGGAACTCTTGGTATGAGATCCTTCACCTCATAGGCGGGAGTTCACAACTCACTTAGGATTAAGGTCATGTTACCTATGGTCATCCTAGTGAAATGTATGTTTCTATTATGAATGGTGTTATATAATGAGACTAAACATTTCATGGTTTGGTCTTATATAAACTCCTTTGTATAGAATATCCCGACTCACATGTCTACACATGAATGATCAGGATCAGATCATTTGTAGTACTTTACAACAATTGTAACACCTACAAAGTGGACCATACTCTTAGTGTCACCAGGATAAGGTACCCAACCTTATCCATCTACTACAGACCATTTAGGTTATCATTTAAACATGATTACCCGTATGTCTCTACATACATGTTTAAACTACAAGATAACCTTGGATGTTAGTTTATTGGTTTGTGGTTAATGCAACTAATTTTGAAATAAAACATCATATATTTTATTAAATAAATAATAAGTTTGTACAACACAATTACAAACTATAGAACCCTTCGAGATTTAGGGCATCAATCCCAACACTTACCTGCAAAGGTGAATTAGATAGATTTGCTACAAGCATGCAAGTATGATTAAATTTTGTTGAAGAGTTTAATAGACCTTAATCAAAGTTGTTTAACTATCCAAAGGCAAGTTTTATTTTTGGAAAAATTAAATAATCACTTCGTTAAAATCAGTGGTTAGATTTTTCTAAGTTAATTAACCCTAGGTAAAACGCTCAGTAAGAGAAAAATGGGGTGTATTATACTTCATTTTATCCTCTTGACGTTTTTCCCTTAAAGTTCACACCGTAAGATCTATATTCGGCCTCGAGGTACTTTGAATATCCCCCAACGGATGACATTTGTACAGATCAATATCGAGGTGAATGGAGAGAGTGTTTATAGTAAGTGAGAGTGGGACGTGTGACAACATATCCCTCGATCTCTCTCATTAGTTTGAAATAAAGTTTTGTGCATGGCCTCGTGGCACTTTGAGTGTCCCCTATAGGAAGCCATTTTTGCATGATGCTTTATTCAAACTCCAGCAATGAATAAGATTACTTTAGTTTCATATCCCAATCGGTTTTTCTCTATGGTTGGCTCATTGAGGCAGAACTCTAGAACCTAAAACAAGGTTTTACACTTACAACAATTTTTAAGCGAGTTTAACAAATTATAGACCGAACAATGGTGACTAATAGTGACAGTAACAAGGAGTTGTTCTGTCTATAAGTTGAGATTGTCTCATTTCAGATCCGTAGCAATGTTATTATGAATATAATTGACTACAACTTGACCACTTTGCCTTAACGAGCTACAAACCTTCCAGTCCTTGATGAAAGCCAAGGAATAGAAGGGTGAAGCAAATGTTGTTTCATCCTCTAAAAATTTTTACAGAGGTTCGACCTATAGAACAAAGTCTGTCCCTTCTTCTTTCGGCACCAAAAAATGGAAGAAGAAAAAAGGTCTAAAAAAAAAGGAAAGAAAAACCATCAGTTGTAAGCCAAGGTTGCAAAGGGAATCTGTTTCTATTGCAACTAGGAGGGACATTGGAAGAGGAACTGTCCTAAATACTTAGCTAAAAAGAAGAAAGCCAAGCAAGGTAAATATGATTTGCTTGTTTTGGAAACCTGTTTAGTAGAGAATGATGATTCATCTTGAATAATTGATTCGGGCGCCACTAACCACGTTTGTTTTTCATTCTAGGGAATTAGCTTCTGATGGCAACTGGAAGTTGGGGAAATGACAATACGAGTTGGAACTTGACACATCGTCTCAATTGTGGCAGTGGGAGGTCTCCAGTTAACTTTACAGAATAGATATATTTTGTTAGAAAATGTATATGTAATTCCTAGTTTGAAGAGGAACTTAATTTCTATAAAGTGTTTACTTGAACAATCATATTGTATAAACTTCTTTGTAAATGAAGTGTTTATTTCTAAGAATGGTGTCAATATTTTTTCAGCTGAACTGGAAAATAATTTATACGTGCTAAGACCATTAGCAACTAAAGTTCTCCATAACACTAAAATGTTTAAAACTGCAAAACTCAACATAAAAGACATAAAATTTCTCCTAAAGAAAATGACCAACTTTGGCACTTGAGATTAGGATATATCAATTTCATTAGGATTGAGAGATGGTGAAGAATGAACTTCTAAGCGAGTTAGAAGAAAATTCTTTACCTGTGTGTCACTCCCAACCCCAAAGGGACTGTTTTCTCACAAGCTAATTTGCACACTCTAGATGTTGCTACTTATAATTAGGTTGGAAAATTTAAATGTTCATACTAAGGCTTTAAGATATATAGACACATATTTTTCTTATGTTATAATTTTTGTACATAGTTATAGGTGTATCATGAATTACAAACACTTGAAGTTATCCAATGCATGTTTTTTATCATTTATAATTACAAACTTTCACTCCCACAGTTAAAAGCTAAATATTATTTGAATACTAATTACTATTACTTAATTTGAAGTAATGTTAGATTAGATGGGGATTAGAATCACATACATCTTGATTGTTAATATATATTATATGTCAATTCACTATGCTCGTTTTGACTTTTATTGAGTTAAAAAGTGGAAGATCTATACTAGAGATACTTTCAATGCCCAATTTGAAATTTTCAGTAAAAAAAATCATTTAGTCATTTTCGTAATTTTTTTTTTGAAAGCGTCACTTTTGTAAAGTTTTATGCATTTAGCATTTTTTTAGTTGACTTATTTAAATTTATTATTATTAATATTATCATTATTATTTGTCTCTACTCTTTGGTTATTTGTATATATCCAAACGTACACGCTGATTTAGGAAATTATTCAATAAATTAAAATAGTCGAAAATGTAAAAATTAATATTAAACTAGAATGGATCAGAAATTTAAACTTTTTCCCGTAGTATAGTTGGAGCAAAATATGAAGAATCTTTGCGTGTTTTTTTTTTTTTAAATTAAAAATTTACTATTAAACTCTCTATCTTTTATATATAATCTAACTTCAATAGTAAACACTATCAAGATTATAGATTTATCGATGAAGTATTAAGCTAATAGATAAAGACAAATTTAATATTATATCATTAAGCACTCTACTTCACTTGTGAGTTTTAAATATGTAGAAGAGTCAAACAAGTAGAAATCAATATTAAATGGGGAGGAAATAACATTGGAGCTGGAGGGGCTTGAACTCAAGGTCTCTCTAAACCACATGTTCTGATACTATCTTAAATACTGATTGACCCAAAAGTTTAAGTTCGTGGGTGAAGATAAATTTAATTATATATTACCAAATAACTTCATCTTACTTTCTTAATCTACTTTTCACAATTATCAAAGAACTCAATCTTATACCTTACACCCCAAATACAAACTTGGTAATTTCAACATATTAAACCCAGATACTTATTAACTCCAAGTAGTGGGGCAATGCCTCCTTAGTTTTTTAAACTTGTATTTATTTTCTCATAATATTTTTACCATCATTTTCATCTTTCTTAAGTAACCATTTAAAATCTTACCATTTTTTTTTAAAAAAAAAATTAAGTTCTTCAAAACTAATATTGAGTTTTAAGAATTTGGTTTGGAATTTTTAAAGCATAGCTAACAACGCAATGAATTCAATAGGTGGAAGTAGTGTTTATAAGATTAAATTTCGAAATCAAAAGACAAAAAAATCAAATGGTTATTAACAGGCCTAAAATTTTAATTTTGTATCTAAATTAAACTTGTTTAATATTTCATTTAACATGTTCATGATGCATTGAGTACATATTATTTAAAAGTCACGTTTCTCCTCAAAATAAAAACCATGTGACAATTTCTTTTTAAGTCAACAACACATAGGGTAGGAAATCAAACTTCTAATTTCTTTATCGGAGGCACATTTCTTGACCAATTCAGTATTCTCATGTCGATGATGTGTTGATTCTGTTTGTAATCCTCAACTTGTATAATTAATATGCTATTTAAGCATTAATCTAACAAAGTTAATAGCATAGAATTATTAAATAAAAAGATTAGAAAGTTCCTATATATATACTTATTAGAAACACTTTTGAAAGTATATGGATTACATAGAGACACACTGTTAGGGTATTGGAGCCCAAAACTCCAGAGCTCCATTCTTTCTCTTAACTCATAGGAAAGCTTTTAATTGGTTGATTTGAAGGTGATTAATAAAGAAAAACACTACGGCTGGAATTCTTCTCTGAGATTAATGGGCTTAGCCTATTATATACACATTTATGCAGAAGGAAAACTGCACAGTGGTGTAAAAGAGCCGAGAGGCTTTATTTCTGCCGCTGAAGAAGAAAAGAGGCCGACTCTCAGTTTCTCTTCAGCATTTTAATTGTGGCATTGCGTGTTCTCGAGAGAATAATGTTGGGAGCAAATCGGTATATTTTTTCGGTGTTGTTCTTTTTTTTTTTCCTTTCTTATTTATTTATTTATTATTTTATGATCATTTACTTATTTAAAAATTTAAAATATAATTTAGTTTATTCTACATTTATTTATATCTCGCATAAATTCCCAACACACACATTGTTGAAAGCTTAAACACTTTATTAATTAGAAAATTTTCACCTACAAAAAACGACTCAAATAAATTATACAATTTCAAAAGCTCAATAATAAAATGTATAATAATTTAACTAAAAATTAGGATTAATAATAATGGATGATTGTCCAAGGCAAGGTTCTAAGTCCATGTATAGGTTCAAGTCAATAAGGTACCAAGAGGAGGCATAGAGGAATGCACGTCCAAAAAAAGAAAATGTCAACTCCTCAGGGTTTGGGCCAACCAGTCGAGCCGGTGAATATACACCAATCAGAAAATAAATGAGTCAAACCTGAACTGACACCTTGCAATCTTGAGTGCTAGAAACATCCCTGATACCATCGACATTTCACATCACCAGAGGCATGTGTTAGAGTAAGGGATAAATAGCTTCATTTGACCGCCACAAACGGGAATTTAAGTAATCTCCAAGGAGAGATCCAACCTTACTTCTTTTGTGCTTAGCTAAATAAGTCACTCTATGTATTAACTCAAGCATCAGAGTGTAGTAGGCTTTGGCACCACATCGATGCGAAGATCTCTTGCGCAGGTGATAACATGTAGAAATACAAGTTATTCTACCTCTTTTATCTAAACAATTAGAAAAAACTCTGAAAATGCGACAGCTTGATAAGGAATTTATGGAAATAATTACATCAAGCGATGACACACATAAAGCCTAATATGTCTACAAAAAGGTAAAAATCATACTTTGTTTAAGTGTAGAAAGTTTGATGATGCGATCACATGAGTTCTCAACGCCAATTTATGATCGCATAGTTGGTCGAGTTGGTGGTTTCAGGCGATGAGATATGACATGACTTGTGGGCAGTGGAAGTCAAATCAAAGATCAAGTTGGTATAGCTTATAGAAAGCTTCACTATAGAACCAATGAACTTTTGACGCGCAAGGTATGGAATTTAGTGCACCTTATCAGCACAATCATTAGTAAGAGAAGAAAAGCTGCCTCTGAACGCCTATAAATACACCATGAAATCGCCATGCAAATATAAACGAGAAGAATAGGAAGAAAACTTTGCAAAAATCCACTCCTCTTTCCACCATTTGTAAATCTTGAGGGAAAACTTAAGAATCACCTCTGGAGGCAGAAGAGGAACCTTATTTCCAATACTCCTAGTGAAGCAATCATTGACGGAGAAAGCAAGAAATTGCACACCATGACTTGTTTCCAATCATTGACGGAGAAAGGAAGAAATTGCACACCATGACTTGTTTCTCTATCCCCATTTCCTATCTTAGTATATTTATATTGTATAAACATTGAAAGACCTCTTTCCTCAGTAGGAATACATATCCAGTTTATCTCTCATCTGTCTTTTCTCTTTCCATTATGAGTAACTAAACCATTTATGGGTTGAGAAGCATTTAGCTAATATGAACTAAGCAATATTTAAACCATGTATTCTATTTGTTTTATGCATACACTACAAGAAAAATCACCTTTTTTACGTTTGCAATTTTAAATACTTGACGTTTTTATGAAAAATTGTCAAGAAATAGGTGATTTTGAAGAAAAAAAAAAGTCAAGAATTGTTTTTAAAAAGCAGAGGTTGTACATTTATTTCGGTCAAATTTAATACTTGACGTTTTAAAAATGTCAAGTTCAATTAATGGTTTCTTGACGTTTTTATACTAGAATATATAGGGTAGTATTACAACGCTGAAAAGTAGTGTTGCAACGCTATGGATTTCGACGAAAAAAATGAAATACGCGCGGTATCTCTCCTTATCTTCATTTTCTGATTGTTCAGAGCTCACTCTCCACCACTCAAATGGCTCTGACCATAACCAATGACGGTGCCACGAGAAACTACAGCAATGGAGATGGAGATGAAGAAAAAAGAGATGGCTCTTAAAGCTTCAACTCTCATATCAATTTCAGAGGCCTTCTTCCTCCATCTGATCTGCGCCCTAAGGCTAGCCCTAGCTTTCTGTATTGCTCATTATATCTACTCCACCGATCTCATCTCTGATCCTTCTCACACTCTCTTCTTGATTTTGGTACTTCTTCTCTCATTTTGAATCATCGTTCTTCTTTCTCCCTCTTCAGGCCGTTGAATGTCTGATTGTGATTCTTCTTTACAGACGGTATCGTTCAGACCGACAACAATGCTTGGTATACTTGACTCTCTTAGATTATTTCAGTTTAGTCTATTTGTTCAAGATAAAATGTATTGAGTGTTTTGAAACCAGATAACGAATTATTGATTACTCTTCAGGCCGTTGAATGTCCTTATTCTTTCTAACTTTACCTGATTACTGATTTAGAGCTTGGGTCTGGAGGCTCCCAATTAATGTTATTATTGTTGTTGTTTTCTTAAATTGATTGTTTCTATGTGGAAATAATTTGTGTTATTTGAAGAGAAGGGAAGGGAAGAGAAGAGAAGAGAAATAAGCTTGTTTTCCAGCTGCATTGATGGAAGCTAAATCTTTTGATGCTTGTCTTTCATCGAAGCAAATTTATCCAAATTATACAAATATTTTGTTTCTCATTAGCGATCGCCCCCTCCCATCCCTGCTTAGATTATGACTTATCTTCTTCATGTTAGGTGGGTTTTATATGTACATGAAGATTATCAGAGAATATGCCTTTCAACCTTTAGAAATATCAACTTTTCATTGATATTTGAGAACTTACAAGCTATCACATCCTAAAGAATGCAACAAAAATAGCAAAGAGAACTTTTCCAGGTTGCATTTATGCTGCTAAGAAAACAAAAAAGAGAAGACCTGTCATGAATAACAAGCTAGTGTAGAGATTGAATAGGGACCGAGAGACTCTATTTTTAATTTCTTTGAATCTATGGGATTCACCTGTCCCGAGAGAAAGAATGTTGCAGACTTCTTGCAAGAAATAAGCAAGTAGTGTAGAGATTGAACAGAAAAGAGGCGTAAAGAGGCGTGAGCTTCTTAAGACCAGCTTTTCATTGCTAAAGCTGTTGATGAAACGAAACTCATTTATCTACATTTTTAAATTTGTTCAGGTAGTAAAGTAGTTCCCTATCATTTTTTGTTTTACCTTTATATATTTTACGCCTTATTTGGAGATTGAAATAAATCCACTCGTTAATGTTGCGTCTGTGATAGAAACAACTTATGCGACCATTATCAAACCAACAATTGAAGGATGACATATTTTTCTGTAATGTTGTCCTCATCGTTTCTATTATGTAGTTACTACTGGTTGCGATGATTACAATGAGTATCTTTTTCCAGACAATAATGAATCATGACACAATGGATGACGGAGGACTTTATCTTGGGGCACTCTACTTTTATACTGTTATCATCCTTTTTAATGGATTTACAGAGGTGTCAATGCTGGTGGCCAAACTTCCTGTAATTTACAAGCATAGGGATTTGCACTTTTAGACTGTCATAACTTTGTTTCTGATATGCTTATTCTGATAGAATTTCAATCTCAAAGTTCTTGATTGTTTCTAATTCATATAGAATGTTTAATCTATTTTTAGCTGATCTTGGTGGATGGACCCGGATTGTTGTGGAGAAACCTTGTGGAGGCAGGAGCATAGTGAGCGAGATTTGGCTAGGATTACTTTATACGGGATTGACATAGATGTAATCTTTTTAATTGTTCTTAGAGGGGATGGGGGTTGTTGATTGTATTGACAATGTGTGTATTATTTATTTGATTGATGAATACTTTATGAGATTATAATATTGACAATGTTAAAGAAGTGAAGTTTTTATAAAGAGATATTGGTGGAAATTTGGTTGATATATAAGATTGAAAATGTGTGTATTATTTATTTGATTGATGAATGTATGTCATATATATACCAAATGTGATCGTTGGATCAAAATACAAGAGCAATTATAGGTAAAAACGTCAACATTACTAAATATTCTAAAAAAATCACAAGTAAATTTCTTGACATTTTTTCCTTGTCAAGATTATAAATATTCTTGACATTTTTAACAGGTCAAGAACTCTCGTATTCTTGACATTTCTAACATGTAAAGTAGGATATATCTTGACCTTTTATCATTGTCAAGTTAAAAAAAATTTTGACATTTTTTCCTTGTCAAGAACACTCATATTCTTGACACTTCAAACATGTCAAATGTCAATGTTTCTTGACTTTTTCAAATGTCAAGTGTCACTTTTCTTGACATTTTTAAAACGTCAAGAAAATCGACATTCTTGACACTGGTTTCTTTGATATTTTTTAAAATGTCAAGAAAAGTGACACTTGACATTTTAAAAAGTCAAGAAACACTGTTTTATAGTAGTGATACTTATTGAAATGCTTGAATAACTCGAGAGATTATTCTAAGTAAATTGATGTTCGAACGAATTAGAGATTTAGAACCCATAAAACAAGAAGAGAGGTCCTTTAGAAATAAAGAAATATCTCTTGAAACATACACTCATTGCATGCATCCTAGAAATAGGATATTGTGGCTATGTAAGCTGAAAAATGTAGGTTATAATTTTAAGTGTACTGCTTGAATACACGATTTATATAGGTTATAATTTTAAGTGAATATTCTTCTCAACCCTACCATCTCTCATTTGAATTTCACATTCATCGCATACACTGTTTCACTCGAAGTGTAAATCTCATCAAAATCCATCACCTGTTTAGTGTTCAAATTGTGTCAAGATCAGAGCATTAGTTGTCAAGGAATTCACAATAAAACAATCCTTGAGTTCAACCTTGAACTCACCAGGACTCTAGTTGAGCTTATACTTGAGTTAAACTAGATAAAACAGTGCGTTAGAATCCAATATTCAACATTCATTTCATCGCATGGTATGAATGCATCAGTAGATCAACTCAGAATATCTCGAGACCAGACTAGAGAGAAGCTGGTCGGAAGTCAAAGCCATCAGAGGCCCACATCGAAGCCCAATACAAACAAGATCCAAGCACTAACAGCAACAATCAAGAATAATAGTATCCGTAAAACAATCATGCAGGTAAAAGCTCTTTTTTTAGTACAACGAACAAAACAAAAGAATTTAAGGACACAACGAATCTAAAAGAAGAACAGAATCCACCCATAAAGAATGGTCTTCAAACCACGCAGCTAAATGCTTGAAAATTTTTGGTTGGCTTAGCAACAGCATCTTATACGGTTTGATTTCTACCCGATATTCATATTATACATATCCTTGTTTTAGAGAGAAATAAAGGGAATCACTTATGAAGCACAGATACTTCATTTGATGCAAAGAATCCGTATCAAACACATATCGGATACCGATAGTTCCAAATACTTCCCAGATACGTATCTGACACGTGATTTGACGTATCTATTTCTACGCGTACCTTTTTTTTTTAAAGAAACAAGACAGACAACAACTCTAATCTTTTCCAATCTAAAACTAGGCAACTTATTTAAAAAAGCTCACTATTGGAGTCCAAAACTAAAAGGAAAAAAAATAAATAAAAGACCAAACTTAGAATAATCTAATCTTCATCTTCACATTTGAGTCCCCACAAAATCCACCAAAATATAAATCATTTGGATATCTTCAACAATTCACTGAAGAAGTTCTTCGTTTATCTTCATACTTCTCCCTCTAATCTTCTTCTTCTTCTTTGTAATATGAGTCACTTTTCTATTGCATTTTATTAACTATTGTACTTCAATATCTTACATGTTACTTTTTTTTTGTATTGTATTTCAGTATTTGCATTCTATTTTGTGCTATTGTTATTAACTTGTATGCTAAATTTATCTATATTCTAGATTTTTTTAAGAAAAAGAAAATGTATCTTCAATATATCAGTATCCTCGTTTTTTAGATATATATATATATATATATATATTAAAAATATATATAAAAAATGACGTATCCGTATTTTAGTTTTTTAGAAATTGACGAATCACCGTATCTGATTGTATCTGTATCATGTAATCGTATCCGTGTCTACGTTTCATAAGGAATCACAAATTATTCATCATGTCGTAATATTATTGTTCTAATATATGATAGTTAAAGAGATGATTTTAAATAGGCAATAATATCATATATCATATTCTAAAAGAAATCTACTCAATTATTAAAGCAACCCTATAAAATAGTTCCCCAAAACTATATTGCAAAAAAGTTCACCCACCAACTCTTTGAGATTATTTTAATGTCCAATTAATATGCGTTGCGGTAAAAAAAACTACTTTAAATCATAAAAGTTGCCTTTCAATATTTAGTTATCATATGGTTTATACTAGTTTAGATTCGATTCTTCCATTTAAAATATATACGGTAAAAAATGTATTATCAAATTTAAGCATTCTTATTCAAATTTGTAAGAGTTATTTGTCAACTTGAGTAGAAATTTGAAATAAAAAAAAAAAATGTTAAACACCATTTTTTGTTTTTTACTTTGAAATTTGTTCAATTTTAGTCCTTATATTTTTAACTGTCCAATTTTAGTCTATGTATTTTGAATAAATCTTAAATTTAATCCCTCCAAATTAGTTATAATCAAAATTGGCTAAATAATAATAATTTTCATGTAATGAAATATAATACGTGAATATGTTATCAAAATTTAGAATGAAAATATTAATAAATAACAAAAAAAAAAAAAAACAGTCATAAACAAGTAACAGAGAGTAATAGAGATTAAATGTAACACTTCTTCAAAATATGCCTACTAAAATTGGACACATTTAAGAATGTAGAGACTCAAATTGAAACGATTTAAAAATATATAATGACGAAAATGATATTTGAGGGTATAAAATTAACTAATTGAAGCATTATCTATTTGAATCTTCAGTCTCATACTTGTTCCATTCGTCCAATACATGAGAGAATCATAGTTTGAATTAATCAAGCCTCAAAAGCATATATTAAACAAAAAGTGATGACACAATATTGTTTCTTTGTTCTCCTTTCATGTTCAAATTATTCTTTATATTTTGTGAAAAAAAAATATTCTTTATATTTTATTTGGGCCCTAACCTTAGCTTTTGTATATAATTTCATTTTTGTTTAGATATTTTCAACTATTTTTAACTACTTTAGCCCAAGAATCTTGACATTAATTATAATCATTTTAGTTATTTGGTTAACTTTTTATAAAGGAAAATTTATGTTTTTTAATTTCTAAAATTTTATATATAAGCGTGTCTGGTCTCTAAGATTTTAAAATGGGCCTTTTACTCATCAAATTTTTTAGAATAAGTTTAAAGGGCTGGCAGGAGAAATAACAATGTTTCATTTGGAAAAAATAGCAAAAATGTTTTCAAGTTATATAAATAGCAAAACGAATTTATATACTAGAAAATACTAATTAGTAAATGACAAAACTATCCTAAAACAACAAAGCTAAGTACAAATGAGAATACAAAGATATGCTGTTTAAAAAATAACATGAATACAACAAATACACTCTACCTAAACATTCTAGAACCACAAATACACAGTATTTAAACATTCCAGAAATAAAAATTAAAAATCACCCAATATGGTCCATAACACTTTCTCTCACCTATAGAATAAGTGTATCGTGGTAGAGGTCATTAAAAACTTATGAATGTTTGTTCGGAGGAAAAGTTTATGGTGACGCCTCCAAAAGAATTTTGAAACAAAAGAAAATTTATAATTACATCGAACTACTCACGAATTATAGAGAAGCCAAGAATTAAATCTCTCATTAGTTAAATTTGAATGTGAAAAAGCAGTAAAACTGGGATTTTTATTTTTTATTAATTTGAAAACATGCAGAAAATTAAATTGTAAGGGATAAACATAAACAAGGGTTGGGTCATCTAGTTTTCAGATCAAGATAGACATTCAATGCAATTTCAATCATTGTTTTCTGCCAATTAATTATACAATCGAATTATGCATGCATAACTACTCGCTCAATTCAATCTAACTAGAACTAGCATGAATCTAACCAAGAAAGCGTCCTAATTATTAATTAAGGTCGAAAAGGTCATACCTTAATTAATTTACATGCTTCTAAATTCTATTGGGTTTGATAACGGTCATATAGAACTAAAAACACATGCATTACAATTTAGGATTCAATTATGTCGATAAACTATCAAGAAAACCATATTCAATTAACCAATTTTATCTTTGGACCTAGCAATTAGTATATTCTAGAAATAACCAACAAATGCCTAATTAACTATTGTTATTTAGATGATCTTAGCTAGACGTTCTTATGCAAAAATAAATTTAACAAGATATTCATGCAAAATTGTGACGAACTAAGAATCAATTAGCCTGCACGATTATGCATGAAAAGTCAGTCTCAAAATCATGCATTTAGGAATTAAAGAAAATTCAAAATAGACATAATTAAGAATGCAAAACATCAATTGAGAGTAGAGAACTCAAGAAATTAACATCAAATACTTGATCCAAGAAACTAGATGGAATTTATCTAAAAAATCCATAGACAAACCCATGAGATACAACCCAATCCATGCTTACAATCCAAAATAAAACATAAATATAACCTATTGATATGGAAAATACAAAGGGAAAAGAAGAAAACTAGACCTCTCCTCGACCTCCATGAAATTCAGCATCCTTTAAACCTAAAAATCGAAGAGAGTATTTATAAAATTGGTCGCAACGTTGCAATACTAGTGAGAGTTTTACAACGCTCTTACCGATTCAGCCTCAAGCGTCAGGCATGCATTGCAATGGTGATGGGACTCTCTTTTGCGACAGACGCGTGCGTGCAAACGCTGGCGTTTCATTAATCATCGCAATGTTGCAACATCAAGGGTAGCGTTGCAACGCTGCCCTGCATCCCCAGCTTCTACCGCTCAGTGTTGCGCGAGCGTTACGACACTCTAACAGGGGTAGTTTAGTCATTTCAATTCTTTTGAAGTTTAGATGCTCAAATCACCTCCAAATTGCTTCAAATTAACTTTGTTTCTCGTCAAATCTCTAATTATATCTCTTGATTGCTCGATACCTACAAAATAAGATAATTAACCCATAAAATCCCTTAACGAGCCTAAATTAAGTAATGAAATATAGCTCTTTTTGAGAGCTATCAATGTCTACAACGATGGACTTCCTCTAAGGTGGGAAAGAGAAAAGTTGATTGTACTGGTGGAGTTGTTGTTGGTAAGTGAGTATTTGAAATGATGTGACTATTAGAAATATAATTGTGTGACATCAAACCAGTTATTGGGAGTTTCATCGTTTTCATTTCATGTGACCATTTTGTTCATGGGTTCTTGAAAGCCAATTTTAAATACTATCAATCCTAGAACATCATTGTTGAAAACAATATTAAAAGTAGAAACAAAAGAAAGAAACATGTGTTCGAGCGAAGAAGGTCGGCAGCCTGGTAAAAGTGATCGTCAAAAGCTAGCCAAAACGATAGAATTCAAGAAATAATTGCTAAATGAACGATCACACACATGAGGTTGAGAAAGAGTCCTAAAAAAAGTAATGTAAATGGGGAATTTGAGCATATGACAAATTTTAAGGTTTGGTTTTGAAAAATGGCAAAACCGATAAATAATAAGATTTATGAAAACTCACATGACATACAGATGGCCACGAATTTTCAAATCCCTATTTTACCCTTGTTTAGTTTGTAGCTTTTATTATTGATGAAACTACAAATACATGGTAAGTGTAGAAACATAACAATGACGAGTTCTGTATATCGGGTAATTGGTAATGCATTAGTTCTTCACTTTCCCTCTAATCAATTCATTTGAAAATTTTAAAATAACTGCTTTCCTCAAAATAACCATCATTCCTGATTTTTCTCACCTAGCTAATCAATGAAGATTTTATTATTAATTTAGATTATGTTTAACCACTTTTCGAATTAATCTCACTTGAATTAAATATCTAGATTTTTCTACCAGATTTATATTTTAAATATCCATATATTATCAAATTTCATTTATCTAATCAAAATTTAAATTTATTCAAATGTTTGAATTGTTTTTCATTATTTTATACACATCCTTAATAAAATTAACAAGATTTCAACCATTTTTTTAAGGTTTAAATTGTTTTGT
Source organism: Benincasa hispida (assembly GCF_027475165.1). NCBI lineage: Eukaryota > Viridiplantae > Streptophyta > Magnoliopsida > Cucurbitales > Cucurbitaceae > Benincasa > Benincasa hispida. Next base: position 96,986,876 of record NC_143478.1, on the reverse strand, counting down.
ATATGTTATTAGATTCAACTGTACATATTTCTTATTTATTCATTACTTTAGCTGATGTTTTGATAATACTTGACTTGCTCTTAGTTGGTTCGTATGTTCAAAATATTAAATATATAGTAAGTGTAGAGCTTTATTTATAATCAAGATATAAATACAATATAAGTGGAGAGCTTGATTAATAACTAGGATATAAATATAATGTAATTGGAGGGGGTTAATAACTAAATTAATCATATTATAATCTAATAGATCCAATTTCAAAATTGAAAAATGAGCGTCATTTCATAATTTTCGCACTCTTTTGGAATTTGAATTTATTTTTAATATTTAAATTAAATTTTGATAACTACTTCCCGAAATGATTTAAAATAAGCCAATTTTTTTCCTAATTTTCTCTCTGTAATTGATTCAAATTAGTTATCTATTTTTATTTGATTTAACAATTTTTCGAAAATATTCAGAGTTAATCCATCTTTAATTTGTTTATCACCATTTTGATTTTAATTTATAATATATATTTAGATTTTACATTATTTTATTTATTTTTATTATTTTAAATTCAAATTATTTTTTTTATCGTGATTAAGATTTTACTTAATATTTTATACATATCATCGTCTAACAAACTGTATATTTCATTTAAATTTGATCATTTTTTGTATTTTTTTTAATCACCATTCATTATCATCTTATTATATTATTATGCCATTAATTTATCTTTTTGACAAACAAATAAGTATTCACTTTTGTAATCTCGCTGTTTTTGTTATGTTTCTACAACGAGTTAGACTTCTTTCGTAAGTTTTATGATTGGTGGAGTTATAAATATATTGTAATTGTTTAAAGCATAAATGAAAATGGAATTATGAACACACAATAATTGTAAATAAATGAACTCCCCGACCTTTCTTCTTCGAATTATATTTGAATTTATATTTTATTATCAAATTAAATTTTATCTAACTTATCGAATTAATTACAATAAACAAAAAATTCCTGATTTTTCTCTTGAATTTATATTTGAATTCATCTTTTATTATCAAATTTGATTTTATCCAACTAACTTTCAATTTTTTTTTAATGTTTGTCACAAATTCAATTATATCTAAATATTTTTTTTCATTATTTATACATATTGTTAATTTGATCTTTTTTTCCTTCATATTTTCAATTGTGAAATTGGATCTGTTAGATTATAATATGATTTATTTGATCATTAATCAAGCTTTCCAAGTACATTGTATTTCTATCCGGATATTAATCAAGCTCTCCACTTACATTAAGGGCAAGTCAAATAACATCAAAATGTTAGTTAATATAGGGACCAAATATGAGATATGAACAATTGAATCTAATAACATATACAAAAAAATTGAAACCCGCAAAAAAAAGGAAAAATATTCGATTAATTTATTAAGAATATGTATAAAGTAATGAAAAATAATTTAAACATTTGAATAAATTTAAATTTGATTAGATAAATGAAATTTGATAATATATGGATATTTAAGATATAAATTTGGTAGAATAATTTACATATTTAATTCAAGTGTGATTAATTCGAAAAGTGGTTAAACAGAATCTAAATTAATAATAAAATTTGCATTGAAACATTTGCTACGTGAAGAAATTCAGGATAGGAATGACGATTATTTTAAGGAAGGCTGTTTTTTCAGTTTTTCAAATGAATCGATGATAGGGAAAGTGGAGAACTGACGCATCAGCAATTACCCGATATACCGAATCGGTCATTTTTTATGTTCCTACACTTACCATGTATTTGTTGTGTTAGAATAACAAAAGCTACAAACTAAACAAGGGTAAAACATGGATTTGAAAATTTATGGCCATGTGCATGTCATGTGAATTTCCATAAATCTTATTATTGGCCGGTTTTGTCATTTTTCAAAACCAAAACATAGAATGTATCATACGCTCCAATTCCCCAAGTTTAAAAGGTCCTTAAGACTTAAAAATATTTTCTTTATAATTTTAAAAAATGGTGTATCATTTTGAATTTAAAAACAATTAAATAATAATAATAATCTTCTCCCTCTTCCATCAACTCTCTTCTCTTCTTCTTCCTCTTCGGTTGGAAAAAAATCTCAATACTACCGTAGGAATAAGTAGAAAAATAATTGAAAAATTAAACGAATGCAATAAAATTGGAAACACAATAATTGACATGGAAAAATTTCAAACAGAATAAAAAGCCATGGACAAAAAAATTTTCCCTAAAAATTATTACAACCACATAGAAATCTCTCATTGACTCTAATTATAAGATAACTCTCTCAAAGCATTATATCACTCATATAATTGAGCTATTATACCAAGTTTAAAATGTTTCAAATTTCAAATTAGCCAACAAGAGCGTAGCTCAACTGACATAGTGTTCATACTATCACTTCAAATTAGAATGATTTAATACTAAAAGCATAGGTTGCTTTTATAGTGCTTAGCTAAGAAGCACAGACACAGATACGGATACGATACGATATAGATACGGATACGTCAAAGATACGTTAAATATGAAGATTGAAGGATGAAGTTGTGGATGAAGGGGAAATCATGAGTGAAAGAGAAAGGAAGAATGTAGATTTAATTATGTTTAAAAAATTGTCCCACGTATTCCCTTCACGTATCTGGAACCAGATACGCGTATCTAAAAATAAAAAATAAAAATAAAAAAATCAGATACTTCAAATCACGTATCAGACACGTATCTGGACGTATCCATATCGTATCTGTATCTGATACCGATTCTCTACACAATTAGGAGTATCTGTACTTCCTAGTTGTTTAGAAAGTCGCTGACCATAATTATTGTACACTAATAATCTTAAAATAGAAATTGTTTGATTAATCTAGTTTGCAATTAAAAAAATACATCAAACACTAAGTTAATGCTAAAAATGCATCCAATACTAAATTAATACTAATAACCCATTAAACCCTAAACTAATACTAAAAAATTATTTCAAAAAAACTATATTAATCATAATAGTTCAACAACCACAAACTAATGGTTAAAAGTTCATCAAATACTAAATTAATACTAATAATCCATCAAACCCTAAATTTATTCTGGCAACTTCAACACATCTAATTTAGTACAAATATGATCAAGCAAAGCCTCACTTATACTAAAAAAATTCAACCAATACTAAATCAATATTAATATAATCCAACAAATCCTAAATTAAAACTAAAATAATCAATAAATACTAAACTAATACTAATAATCCAACATAAAACACCAAGAATTTAACACATTCAACGAAAAATACAACAATCAAACATAAAAATAACATGTGACTGGAAAATGAAGTTTAAGGAAGCAAGAGAGAGGTTATCGGTCTGAGGTATGGGAAAATTTGAGAAAGGATCAAAGGATCAAGACAAAGGATCTATTGGTTTTATTATTATTATTATTATTATTATTTTAAGGTATGAGAATGCTCTAATTTTAATTCTTTTTAAAATAAAGGACAAATATCAATTTATATCCCTAAACTTTGGGAGTTATATCAACTTAAACCCTAAATTAAGAATTGTATCAATTTAAATCCTATATCAGTTTAAACCCTAATTTTTTGGAATTGTATCAATTTCAACCCCGAACTTTCGTAAACGTATCAATCTAAACTCTAGACTTTCATAAATGTATCAATTTAAACTCTAAACTTTCATAAGTGTATCGTCCAATAAAATATAATTGAGGGTTTAAGTTGATACAATTATGAAGGTTTGGGGTTTAAATTGATACACATATTATAGTTCAAGATTTAAATTGATACAATTATTGGTTTTAGGTTTAAATTGAATACTCAAAGTTCAGAATTTAAATTGATACAATTATTAATTTAGGGTTTAATTTGATACTGATGGAACACGAGACATACGCAATGGAAAAATGACCTAATTACACTTTAATTGTTTTTAATTAAAAGGAAATTAGCATGTAATTTGAAGGAAAAAACAGTAATTAAAAAATTACCTTTGAAGCTCCCGAAAACCGCTTTTCCTTGTTAAATCTCGACCCAAACTCTTCTGGACTACCACTAGAGTTGACCTACTATCCTCTGGACTCAGAACCGGGTTGTGGGACCCGATGGATGAAGAAAACCGAGAAAGAGAAAGAGATGGAAAAAGAAATGGATTTTCTTTTGGTTTGGGTTTTCTTTTTTGAACTTCACTCAAAGAAAAGAGTTTTTTTTCAGCCCAACTTTTGAAAACTATTTTGACAAAAAATGACAAAAGTCTTTAATTCAAATTCAAAAGCCCATTTTATAGAAAAAAACCATGCTAACATTTGCATGAAACAAATCCATAAAAACCCAACACCTATAATTCACTATCTTAGTAGACTTAATTCTCCACTATAAGCCAACACCTAGTCCACTATTTTGTTAGTGGAATTATCCAACAAATGTTTGGATTTTCCCACTAACTTTAGTCAAAGCGCAATATAGTCATTTGGTCAAAGTCAAACTTTGACCAAAAAGTCAACATTATATTTTGACTTTTTATGATTTTTTTCATGTTGACTAATTTTGACCTCCCGAGCATGAATACGCATCCATTTTCTCGAAATTCAAATCACATTTGAATATATGGTTGATCAAAGTTTGATTTTTCAAAGTCAAAAGTCAATTCTTTGACTTTTTACATCTTTGACCATTTCCATTATTTCCGAGCTTTAAATAGGAACGTATTCATATTCTTGATATTTAAATCACATTTAAATATTAAAATTGTATCTCTAAACTGAAAAACCGACCACTATATCACATATACTTGTCGGTTTCTCTCTCTTCACCTAATTCGAACAATTCGAATTATTCTATCACACTATTCTAAGTTTATTCCATATGAACTAGTAGGGGAAACTAATGGACCTATAGATCATGGGCTCCAATGATCCGAGATTAGGTGGCTAAAACTCTTTTAGACGGAGCTAATCAACATTCGTTAACTAACGGGTCATTCCACTATAGTCCCGTAGTTGCACTCCCTTCACTATAGATATATTTGTGTTCATTTGATATAACCATGATTAGTAAGCTAATCCTTCACAGGTTGTTCGTAATCTCGGCTGGGTCATAAAAACCGTTTTACCCCCAAGACTATATCTTGTTCCTTAAGTTCCACTGATCCTCTAATGAACAATTAGTTTAAGGTCCAATCTATAAATCGAACCCCTCTCGGGCCAAGGAGAGGATGAGGCCCCTTGTTCAAGACCTGGATTCAGTACTAAAGGGAACAACCTATTTACTATCCCTATAACGAGTATGAGTGAATTCCGTCTTGCACCCTATGTTCCCAGCTATCCACCTGATCTTACCCCTAAAATGGAAGGCTTATTGGACCAGCGATAATGAGCTGCCCTCACCTATGCAGATCTAAGGATAATTCCGAGTGAACAGGAGTTCATAGTTAACTCAAGATTAAGATTAAGTTACCTAGGTCATCAATTAACGAAATAGTCAGTTTTATACATTAAACGGTATTTAGAATGTAAGAAGTGACTATTTCATGATTCAGTCTTATGTAAACTCTTTACATAGGACGCTCCCACTTTCATATCTCTATATGAACGATTCAGGATCACATCGTTTGTACTAACTTCAAAATGGGCCGCATCCGTAGTGTCCCGCGTCCAACCTTATTCATATATTATAGACCATTTTGGCTATATATTTAAACTTGATCCACATTTATGTCACTACATAAAGTTCAAACTACATTAAATAGTATCGGGACCTTAGTTTATTGGATTCAAGATTACAATTTCAATAACAACTTTATCGAAAAACAAAACAGAATATGTTTATTAATTTACAAAATACGAGTTTTAGGACATAAAATAACTTTAGATATAAATTGATATTTTCCTAAAATAAAATTAATCATTCGTGGATGAATAAAATAATCCACTTCGTCTCTTCAAGAGATCAAGATGCTTGCGTAATGCAGATGTGCAAATCTGGACAGAGAAAATCTAATTTGATTTCTATGTGCTCAGTAGTGAATTTATTTAATTAGAGAAGTCATGACCTGGAAAAAAAATTATGGACATCGATACTTGTCAGATGTTTTTTGTAGTAAAGTTTTAGGAAGGAGGGTTAACTTACTTTTTCTTGAATCATAATATTAGTTGACCTAGGATTTTCCCCCTTCCTCTTCGGATTCGGATTTTTAGGGTTAAATTTTCTTTCCCTTTTGATTATGGTTTGTCGAACCGATGTCCTTGAGCTCGAGCTCAAGGATGAAACTCATGGTGCCTCGCCCTGGGGCTCGCCTAGTCGAAGATTTATTTGGATTTTGAGCAAGATACCTAGCCCTAAGTCTTGTTTATGTCCTACTTGAGCCAAAATGGTGGCAACTCCAACCCATATACTATTGAGTAAAATTTACCTATAACACGTCAAATATAAACTATAATATTCAAATAATAAGTTTTAAAACAATCATATATTCTTATTAAGTTCCAAAAAATATAATATAAATAAAACGAGAAGAGGGAAGAAGGGTTAGGGAGAAGAGAGAATAGATAACTTTTTAATTATTTTTTAAATTTCATAATGACACATTAGCTTTTAAAATAATTTAAAAAATACTTCAAGGACCCTTCTAAACTTTTCTTAAAATCTCAAGATTAAAAGGAGCCTAATTTCAAAACATTATTGACTAAATACACCTATTTATCCTAAAATTCAAGGGTTAAAAAATTGATTTTCCCTTTTATAAATTATTGTGCATATCATTTGTTTAATATTTTACTTAACAATTAATATATATTTTTTTTAAATTACACAATATCTTTAAAGTTACCTATAGAACCTAAGTTGTTAGGTATTAAAATTTCCAAATAGTTGTAAGTTATGCTCGCCACACAAAGTTTATGAACTAAAATATTCTATATTCAAAAGTGGAAGAAACTTGATTGACAAATTAATTCTATGAAAACTCAAATAGACCAAAACATTTAAACTAACATTATGTTGGGATTGCGACTAAAGTCCTATATTGACCTAGATAAAAGAAAAACCATATCAGCCTCATTGGATATGAGGCCAATTGAGTGAAATAAAAAATAAAATTTATGCTTAAAATGAACTATATCATATTATTATGGTTACATATTGAAGTTTGTTGTCCCGGACACATTATTTTTAAAAATTACTAGTTCTAGTTTTGTAATCTAAAGACTTTAACCAAAAGGTAGCATGTAGTTTCTAAAAAAACATTTCATTAGTCATTTCAAACTTTATGCTTTGCTTGCTTGCTTATTAAACTTTGCAAAGTGATGCTTTATTCTACATGCAAGTCAACAAAACCAAGCTTCCCTTTTATTTTATTTCTTTGCAAGTACTATTTGGAAAAGATGGTTTGGAAGAATATTTAGTTGCCAAATTTGAATAGTAATTGAATTTCTAAAGTGGGTTGATGAAAAGAGAATTATTAATATAAATCAATCATAATATCGTTATGCTCTTTATAACATTTTATTTTATTAAGAGCTAGCATATGATATGAATATAACATCAAAATACTCAAATTGATGGGCCAAAAAAAATTACTAAATTTAATCTAATTTTATTGATTTACGAGAGATACGATGTTATGTGATTGGTTTGGAAGGATTTAGATTCGAAAAGATAATATTTTTTACATTATTTTTATTAGATAGAAGTTGCTCAAATTCAATGATTTTATCATATAAGTGTGATTTAATTAAATAAGCATCTTAAAAAGAACCATAATTTTTGTTGGATTTGCTTTATTATAAACTAGTGAACCACTTTAATTAACACATCAATTGAACAAATTAAAAGTGGACAAAGAAAATCTACATAAAGATTTTGGGAAGAAAATTTAAGAAACATAAAGAAAAAACCCAACAAAAAGGAGATCATGTACATTGGACTTTGCATCCAATTGGATATAAGCCAAAAAGAGGGAGATGAAAAATTTTAAAAGCGAATGCATTCTTACCCAATAGCATCTTCTTTCTTTTCAATATCTTTTTAGTTCAAGGCACTTCATTAACACAAACAATCAAACACATCCTCAATTCATTTGAATTTTTGTTGTTAATTCTCTCTCTCTCTCTTTTAAAATTTAAATAATAATAAGAAGAAGAAATTGTCTTTGACAGCTTACTTTTGTCGTACACAACAATCAATGAAGTGGGTTGTTTCTAATATTGAAATTATTTTACAACCTTTTTAAAAATTCATTGCCTTAAAAAGAAGAATAATTTCAATTGTACTAAAGCTATGAGTGAGGACTTAAATGCAAAACTAGATCTTTTTATATATATATAATATGTGGGTGAGGATCAAAACTCCGATCTTGAAATTATTAGTACATATTGATGTCATTTGAACTATGCTCTTTTGAGTAGAAAATAGTTATTTTTACTGAGTGATTAGCTAAACATCTTTTTAAATAATTTTTTAGAAAATAGAAAATGGTGCTTAAAAACAACTCTAGAATGTCAAATTATAAGTTTAGTTCTTAAACTATGGTAAAGTTGTATATTATAGGTCTCTTTAAATTTTTTATTTTATGTTTAGTTGAGTGTTTGAAATTTAAAAAACAATAATGAATAGATCTCATAAATTTTTAATTTTATATCTAAAAATTATCATATATATTAAACACCTTTTTTGAGTTTAGAAATTTTTTAGAAGCCTAAGCTCTTTCGCCTATATATATATATATATATTATCTACCCCTCCTTTTAATTGTATTTATAGAATCTTGAATAATAGATGTTAAACAATAAAAAAATATTATTTTTTATGAAAAAAAAATACTATTTTATTCCTTATATTTTGAGTTTAATTTCATTATTATTTTATTCTCAATTATCTAAATTTAATCTATGTACTTTAAATAAATGTTAAGTTCAGTCATTATTGAAATTGGTTGAATATTAATAGAAATTGTATGTAAGAGAAAGAGACCATATGAATATATTTTTTAAATATAGAAAAGGAGTGTTAATGCGAACTAAATTTAATGATTTATTAGAAATACAATAACTAAATTTAGATATTTAAAATCACATTGACTAAATAGAACAAAATATTGATATTGTTTTAATATTTCTTTGTGTATATATTATTTATAAAAAGAAAAATTAAATCATTGGAAATTAAATTAAAGTAAATTTGGATGATTGGTATTGACACATTCTGTCTCTTGAGATCGAAGATTCAATTTTCCACTGCTCCCTCAAAATTTTAAATTGGATCATTAGAAAACTTTTATTTATTAATTTACAAATATCTAAAAGAAATCCTTCGGTTCAGTTTTCAGTTTTCAATAATAAAAAATCATAGCATATTTTCAATAATTTTCCAATAAAATTCAACCATTTATTTAAACAATTAATGCAAGTCACGTTCCCGCACATCATGTCATCCTAATTATTTGTGCAAATATCGAAGTAAGAAAACAGCCAAAATGTCCATTTAACGTAGGAAAAATGTGAATTTCATTTTATCCACATATAATTCAATACTTTATTCTAACGTTTCATTTATAAATTATGGTTAAAATACTAGTACTCGGAAGATGGTTCAATTTTAGTTCGTTTCACTTTTAAATATTTAATTTTAATTTTTATATTTTCAATAAAATTTAAATTTAATCTCTAAATAGGATAAATTTCTATGAAATTAGTTCAATAACAATAATAATATTTTTCCTATAAGAAAATATAATATTATGAACGTATTTCCAAAATTTACTGTAAAAATATTAATAGATAAAAAATTGAAAAAATCAGTAATAAACTAATAAGAGTGATTAGATTTGTTGAAAATACATGGACTAAAATTCAACTAGTCTCAAATTACATAGACCAAATTTTAACCTAAAAATATTGATGAAACTAACTAATATTCTTGCAACTACTAGCATTAGAAGGAGGAGCATTGAGATTCTAGTGTGAGATATTTAACTAAAACTATTACAAAATCAATATATGGTTGTGTTTGGGAGTGATAGTTCAAGTATTGATTTTAGAAAGAGAGATTTAGGTATAATTGATTTTGTGAAAATTGATTTTTAAACAATCAAATTTATGTTTGGTTCCAAACTTTTTGAGTGATTTTCAAATATTTTTAAGTGATTTTGAATTATTATGTTTGGTTCTAAAAGTGAATTTACAATTATCCAATTATTCGAATTGTATTTTCTATTTAAGAAATTATTATTTAATTAAAAAATTATAGTAAGTATCTATTTTTATTTATTTTATTGTTAAGCATGGTTGATATTTTGAGTAAGATGAATGTTTATACTGAATATTGAAAGAAAATTTATAATATATACAATTGTTTATTTTATTAACAATTTAATGACATACAATGTTTGTTATTTTTTTTTCAATATTTAAATTTAAAAAAAAAAATTGATTTCACAAATAGCTAACCAACAATATTTTAACAAAAACTGAATTAGAAAGCCATTTTGGGACTGATTCCCGATCACTTAATAAAAATAACCTATCAACTAATTCCTCCAAAATCAATTAGAAATTATTTTAGATTTTTCTAAAATCAATATTAGCTCATGCTAAACACCACTATTTTAAGGAATGATTTTGGTAAAAGAAAGAGTGATTACTCCCAAACATACCCCATCAGGATATGAAATGTGAAGGTGTGTTTGTCATGATTTTCCAAAAAACTTAATACTAAATAATCATCCTTCTTTATTAAAAATAGAAATCAAAGCAAAACGACATATAGATATCAAATAAGTGAGATGTTTATTCAAAATTGTCATCATAACATATTCAAAACAATACTATATAATGTTGGGAAAAATAGTATATATAGAACTGAATATACTAGCAAACTGATTATACCTCAATTACTAGAAACAATACACCCAACGTATAATATTTAAACTCAACCGAAAGTCAGATGGTGCAATAAGGCTTAGATATGAAAATAACCAAAGACCTGAAAGAATTTCAAAACCTTTAGAGACTCAAAATGTAGTCAAGGCACGCTTCTGGTAAACACTATACTGAAGACAATTATTTCCTCTGCATGGGCGGCAAGTAAACTACAACTCAGACGACGAACAACAAACGGTCAAGGCATGGCGGTCAAGCAAAGAACAAAACCTGCAAAACAGAAACTTGTTATAGGCTGAGTTGCGGAGCTCACTCTCTTTAAGACGTTTCGCGGCTCTGCCCAAGTGTGCAAACAGGTCTGGAATATTGCCACGTCATCCCCAGGATAATATAGAAAAAAAAAACAATCGAAAATGCACCGTTACTGACCGGAACACATACCCTTTCTAACTCACTGCTCAAAAAATGAAAAATGGAAGAGTAGAAGAGGAAAGGAGAACATTCGAATGGAAGTGAAAAACTTTTGTGAATGAACTGTTGAAGGCCACACCTTTTATAGGCCTTTGGCGTGGAATCATAGAGTAAAAAAGATGTGGAGAGCCACAGAACGTACAAGACTAAGATGTGGAGAGCCACAGAACGTACAAGACTCACGCGGATGACTTGCCGGGGAGGACTTTTCTTTTTTCGGTTTTAAAATAAAAAATAAAAAATAATAATAATAATATTTTTATTAAAGAGAATAATAATAATCACATACTCGCCTCGCCTGACCGACCGGAAGGACAGCGTGCGTGTAGGACGTCCACCAAACTCACATTGGTCTATCTCCCCATTCCCTCCGAAACATGGGTACCCCTTAGGGCCGAAACCTAAAGCTCAAGATTGGAGTACATAAGGGAGGCTTCCAAAGCAAAGTTTTCTAATGTAGGATTTTCCAACCAAAGGTTGGTCCCCTCTTAAGTTTTAAAACTAAAATTTTCACCTAAAAATCCCCCACTTGAAAATTTCAACAAAAGAGAAAGAAAGTTTTTCATCGAGCAGTTTCAATCTATACAACACTGTGCATAAGAAAAGGTGTCTTACGATTTGAACCTTTACATAGTGTAGATAATTCAGAATATACTAGAGTAACCCTTAGTTTTGAACTCTATCTCTAATAACATCTCACACAAAGTGTCATTAAGGTGTAGTACGAAAGCCCGTGCTTTAAGGCCTAATACGTGTATCCCGGTTTAGTGAACGCTCTAGAGAGTTTGCCTAAAACTCCAAAGGAAGTGGCCCTCACTTCCACATTCACATAGGTGAGTCTATCAAGAGTACTCCTGTAGCTAAGTACCCCACTTGTCATCAAGTATAGATCTCATTAAGAACTATTCAACCTTTCTTATAGATCTCATTAAGAACTGTTCAACCTTTCTTACGCTTCAGGATATCATGCTCAGACTATAAGTCATAGGAATGGAACTATGTGTTTAGTTTAGCACTATATGTCACTCGTGATCAGTTATTACTCGTTGAACCTGCTTCTCGGGATCTCCAGTCCACAGATTGGGTTTTTCTCACCGTGTTTCATCTTTCTATAGGTATGAATCCCATTCTTTCTGAGGTTATGAAAATATTTTCTTTGGCCAGTCCTTTCGTCAAAGGATCTGCCAAATTTTTCATCAGCCCGTATATGATCCACACTAACTACACCAGTAGTGAGAAACTCTCTAATGGTATTGTGTTTACAATGTATTTGTCGCCTCTTTCTGTTGTAGTAACGGTTCTGAACTTTTGCGATTGTTGCATTACTATCGCATGGATCAATATGGCCGGTACCAACTTTTCCCATAAAGGAATCTTTGATAGCAGGCTTCTAAGCCAGCCTGCTTCTTCACTAGTTGTCGCTAGTGCTATCATTTCTGACTCCATCATAGATTGGGCTAAAATAGTCTATTTCTTGGACTTCCAAGAGACAATTCCGCCTGCTATATTAAAGATATAGCCACTTGTAGCCTTTGAATCATCTGAAAGAGAGTTCTAGTTAGCATCGTTGAACCCTTCCAGGACAACGGAAAACTTTTGATAATGTAATCCTAGGTTTTGGGTTTTCTTCAAGTACCTCATTATCCTTTCTATAGCATTCCAATGCACTTTACTAGGTCTGCTTGTAAACATGCAAAGTAATCCTACAACATAAGCTATGTCAGGCCTAGTGCAGTCAACAACATATCTAAGACTGCCTATGATGCTCGCATACTCTGATTGATCAATACTATCACCAGTGTTCTTGAACAACTTGACACTAGAGTCATAAAGAGTACATGTTGGTTTACAATCAAAGTAATTATATTTCTCTAGAATCTTTTCTATATAGTGAGATTGATCCAAAGAAATTCCCTTTTCAGACCTATTCACTTTTATGCCTAAGATTACACTAGCTTCTCCTAAGTCTTTCATGTTGAAGTTTGCACTTAATATTGATTTCATATCATTTATGACGTACAAGTTCGACCCAAAGATCAACAAATCATCTAAATATAGACATAAAATAGTGCAGAGATTATTTTCAAACTTATAGTAGATGCATTTGTCACTTTCATTATCCTTGAAACATTTAGATAGGATAAGGTCATCAAAATTTTCATGCCATTGCTTAGGAGCTTGTTCTAGTCCATAGAGAGATTTGTCTAATTTACACACCTTATTTTCTTGACTATGGACTACCAAACCCTCAGGTTGTTCCATGTAAATCTCTTTTTCAAGTTCACCGTTTAGAAAGCGATCTTTACATTCATCTGATGTACTATGAGGTTATAAAGGGAAACGAGAGAAAACAGGACACAGATTGAGGTAATTCTAGTGACAAGGGAGAAGGTATCAAAGAAATCTACATTTTCTCTATTGTCTAAAGCCCTTTGTTACTAACCTAGCTTTAAATTTGTCAACAGTTCCATCAGGTCTAAGTTTCCTCCTTAAGATCCATTTGCACCCTATTGCCTTGCAACCTTGGGGTAGATCTACTAAATGCTAAGTTCTATTTGACTCAAGTGAGTCCATCTCATCATTTATGGCTTCTTTCCATAGGTTGGCATCTACTGAGGATAGGGCGGCTCTCAGATCTTTAGGATCTTCTTTTACATTATAGGTTAGGAAGTCATTTCTGAAATATTTGGCAGTTCTAGCTCTTTTACTTCTTCTAGGTTCTAGATCGGTTTCCTCTCTAGGGTTAGGATTTCTAACTAGAGTTAGACCACTTGATCCTGAGCCCCCACTATTCCTTGAATGAAAAGAAAATATATCTTTAAAGAAATCGGCATCATTTGACTTAATGATCACTTGGTTCACTAGATCATAGGCTTTACTATTTAAGGCATAACCTATAAAGACGCACCCATAAAGCTCTACTAGCCAACTTTCTCCTTTTTGGGTTTGGAATCCTTACAAAGGCTAGATAGGCCTATGTTCTAAAGTAGAACAAGTTTGGTTTCTTATTCTTGAGAATTTCGTAAGGTGAAGTTTTGTTTTTAGACTTTGGGATTCTATTTAGGGCATAACACACGATAAGATGATTTCATCCCACCAATAAGATGCGGCTCCTGAACTAAGTAAAATAGCAACTACTAGCTTAGCTAAAGTTCTATTTTTTCTTTCGGCTTTTCCATTCATTTCAAGAGAATAAGGTGCGGTATTTTCGTATATTATTCCATGTGAGTTAAAGAACTCATTAAAACTGTCCGAGTCGTACTCGGTTCCCTTATCACTATGAAGTCTTTTAACCTTTCTATTAAATTGATTCTCTATTTCAGAAACAAAAAGTTTGAAGTCATCAAAAGTATCACTTTTGTTTTTCAGCAAGTATACAAAAGTAAAATCAGAGCAGTCGTCAATAAAAGTAATGAAATATCTTTTGCTGTTCCTAGTCAAGATGCCATCAAATTCACATAAATCATAATAAATTAAATTTAGAGGCTCAGAATTCCTAAGTACAGATTTATGCAAAGTTTTAATAATTTTAGCCTGATTACAATACTCGCATTTATTAAAATCATTCGTGGATAACTTAGATATCATTTCCAGCCTAATTGATTAAATTCTTATTCACATGACAGAGTCTAGCAAGCCAAATATTCATAGAACACAACATATACACAGAAGGTTTCATTTTATTGAGGTCTAAATTTAATTTGAAAATTCTCTCAATTGCATATTCTTTCCCTACAAATACATTATTTTTGGTAAGGGTATATAGATCTGCCCTTATAGTTTGAGTAAACCCGGCTTTGTTGAGGAGATAGCACGAGACCAAATTCTTTCTTATCTCCAGATTGTGCAAGACATCCTTCAACGTGAGGGTTTTCCCAGAGGTAAACTTCAGTTCCACCTTGCCAGTTCTAGCAACTTTCGTGGAGTGGTATTTTCCCAACAGAATATTCTTATCCTTAGTTTCAAAATAAGTTTTAAATAGACTAAGGTTGTGACAGACATGGTGCGTAGTGCCAGTGTCTATCCACCACCCTTCACAACCACCGATCACATTTACTTTTGTGATCATGGTGACTAACAGTTCTTCTATCAGGTTTGCCTGACCAGCAGGACAATTCCTGTTCCTATAGTTCCTAGCCATGTGTCCAGGTTTATTACAATTAAAGAAAATGAACTATACCATTTCTCCTGAAGGGGGCTTCTATTTTTTCTGTTGGTTCTGGTTGCTGGAGCCACGATTCTGACCTTTCCTCTTTGTCCCCTTAGATTTTTGGTCAGGTTTTACCATGGCAGAGGTGGGTTTTCCAAGTACTGCGTTCACCTCCTCCCTCTAGTCCTGTTTTCGAGCTTCCTCCTCGATCCTTAGTTGGGTGATAAGACTCTCCAAAGAGAACTCCTTGGTCCTATGTCTCAAAGTGTTCTTAAAGTCCTTCCACAAAGAGGGCAGTTTATCAATAATAACAGCAACTTGGAATTATTCGTCTGGAGGCATACCTTCAGTAATTATCTCGTGTGCTATCTTTTGGAGTTCATGGGATTGGGCATCCACGGATTTGTCATTCGTTATCTGGAACTTGAGATAACAGCTAACAACATATTTCTTTGACCCAGCTTCCTCGGTGTCATACTTCTTTTGCAAGGCATCCCAGACCTCCTTCGTTGTTTTCATTGTACTGTAGTAGTCATATAGATCATCAGTCAAACCATTTAAAATAAAATTCTTACAAAGAAATTCTTTCTCCTCCAAGTCAGTAGCTTCTTTTATCTATTGTTCAGTTAGTTCTTCTAAAGGGACGCTCGACTTATCTTTGGTACAAGTTTCAACAACTTTCTTGATGGTGAGAAAGAATAACATCTTTTGCTTCCATCGTTTGAAGTTCGCTCCTTCGAACCGGAATGGACAGTTGAGGTCAGATATCATAACGTCGTTGTTGCTAGTGAGGGCCATTAGTGATGTAGCGGTACAGGCATCTTAAAATTGTTGGAAATGGCAAGACCCTCAAACGACGAACAACAAACGATCAAGACACAACGATCAAGCAAAGAACAAAACCTGTAAAATAGAAACTCGTTATAGGCTGAGTCGTGGAGCTCGCTCTCTTTAAGACGTTTCACAGCTCTGCCCAAGTGTGCAAGAAGGTCTGAAATATTGCCACGCCATCCCCAGGATAAAAAAAAAAAAAAACCGATCGAAAATGCACCGTTACCGACTAGAACACACATCCTTTCTAACTCACTGCTCGAAAAACGAAAAATGGAAGAGTATGGGAGGAAAGAAGAACATTCGAATGGAAGTGAAAAAATTATATGGATGAACTGCTGAAGGCCACACCTTTTATAGGCCTTCAGCGTGGAACGGTAGAGTGAGAAAGAGGTAGAGAGCCTCAGAACATGCAAGAATCGAGTTTTAAAATAAAAATAATAGTGTTTTTATTAAAGAGAATAATAATAATCACACTCACCTCGCCCACCCAACCGGACGGCAGCGTGCATGTGGGACATCCATCGAACCCACAGTAGTCTATCTTCTTACTCCCTTCAAAACATGGGTACCTCTTGGGGCTCAAACCCAAAGCTTAAGGTTAGAGTACATAAGGGAGGCTTCCAAAGCAAAGTTTTCCAATGTGGGATTCTCTAACCAAAGGTTGGTTCCCTCTTAATTTTTAAAACTAAAATTTTCACCCAACAGATTGTCTTAGCAAGATACAATGACTAACTTTGATAGAACTACAACCTCAAACTACTCGTATCTAGCAGAACTCTTGGATCCTTGCTCTCAACTCAACTCAAGAACAAAAGAAAGAAGGAAAGAAATGAGAGAACTCTTCAATTTGGAATGAGATGCTACAAATGAAGAATCAAGTTGCTATTTACAGTCTAACAACTTGGTAATTATCCAAACTACAAAATAAAATCAAATAAATATAAAAATTAAAACATTTGTCAAATTTAACTCAATTAAGTTGTTACTTGACAAAAATCAAACATGACTCATTCAAATTGAAAAAAGAAACTACAAATTTAACTTTCATACATATTAAATTTGTACATGAAACATTATTTTAATTTGAATTTTCAATTCCATTTGAAAGTTTCTAAACAGTGAATTTAATCTACACAATTAAATTCACTTTATGTTTCAAATCTTCACCAAACTTTTACTATATATCCAACATATAAAAATGACATAATGAAAAAGATGTAATATATATACGTAATTGTGTATTTATCTAAAAAAATCCGATACGATCAAATTAAATGATCAATATTCCTTAAATTAAAACGAAGAAAATAGTTATCAAACGAGTAAAGATGTTTATTCATATTTTGCATCAAACAAGTTTGAAACACTAATTCAAAGGGGGACATAATCAAGAAGACGCGAAAGTATGATATATATATATATATATATGTGCGCGCGCGCTCTTTATTTATTTATATATATATATATATTTTTTGTGTGTTTGGTGTGGGACACCACCATGGAAACCATAATAAAAGAGCCTTTTTTTTTTCTTCCTATTTCTATTTGATAAATGATATCAATTGGTCAATCCAATTGTCGGCCATTTGTCACCTTTTCAAGAAACGCATAAAGACAAACCACATTTCCTATTCACACGTGGGAAGGTCCCATTGGCTTCCAATTAAGGCTTATTTGGGTCTCATTAGGGTTTTCCCATTTGGACATTTTCTCATTGAAGTGATTGAGAAGTGGGGGTTCTGATTTCTTTTTCTATGAGTTTTGTGTACAAAAATAAGTTTCTGTTTGGATGGATAGAATCAAATGTGAAACATTGAAATCAGAATCTCTTTTTCCTATTCTCCTCATTCTAATGGAATCTACCTCCCACACTATTATAACTTCAAAAAAGTTGATTAGACTTGGTTTGATAATCTTTTAGTATTACATTTTAAATTTAGAAAATTAATTTTATAACAATATTTTTGTTAGAGGTGATTTCGAAAATAAAAGTATAATCAACCTATAAAGTAGAAACATGAACAATAGAGCCAAAAAAAAAGAAGAAGAAAACGAGATTTGGATGAAGAACAACATTCCATGACCAAAATAGACGCAAGATAACTAATGGACCATGCACATGCATGCCGCGACCAAAAACAACACCTTATGACCAAAATGTGCCCAGAGGAAAGGTGCTTTAGCCCTGGTCAAGACCAAGGCCCACACTAGAAAAATGTCCAACAAGGGATGCCTCAGCTTGATGTGCAGAATAATTGTCCCAAAGTAGCTTTAAAACTCTAATGAAGATAACCTAGGTCATTTGCTCTATAAATGCATCACTATAGCTCCAAAGAAAGTAAGTCTATACTCTACTATCAAATTTTTAACTTGGTACATTCATCCACTCACTGAATTGAGTATCGAAGTGTGTGAGATAACTACCATACCAGTGTGTAGATCTTCCTAATTTTGAAGGTAAAGATACAAAATACAAAATCCATTTTCAAATAGTGTTGGACATGAATTTAATGTTGATTCTAAATGTGTATTTCTGGTTGTTTGATTTCATGGCGAGGATAATATTTTTTAAATTTCTTTTTTTTTTTTAAAGAAAAAGTATTTTTGAAATTAGGTGTTAAATGTAGGGAGGAAAAAAAAAGAAGGGAGTGAGTTATAGGAGGCGGCAAAGGTTATTATGGAATGAAAAACCATGATAAAATATAAACCGAGTTATTTATACTAATAGAAAGTAATAAATTAAATCACATAATTCAAATACTTTGTCAATCTAAATAACCAAATCAAATATGTGATAAAAAAAATATAATAATATCTATAATAAATAATGTTTATCTACAAATTAGGTAAGTGTGTTTTGCGTGTTTTATCCTGAATGGTTTGTTGTGCTTGTATCTGATGCGTCTAAGCCTCAATTTTATTAACAACAGGAAAAGTTTTGAGAGCTTTCCAAAAACCTCCTAATTCTCCAAGAGAACCCAAATACAAGATAATTCTCAAAAGATAAAGTAAACAAGTGTAACAAACATAACAGACTCAAGGCCCCTCAACTAACAAGATTCCTATCGGCCCACCCAAATAAATGATCTTTTATTCTTCCTAAACCTTTCTTATGTTGGAGTTAATGTCCTAAATCGAGTGTATCTTGTAGTTTGTAAAAAAAAATTATATATCTAATAAAATAAGAGGTATTTTATTAATGTTTATACTGCATAAATTCAATCCAGTAAACTAAGGTCTAAGGTTATTTTATGAAACTTAAACATGTATGTAGAGACATACAGGTAGATCATATTTAAGTAGTAACCTAAATGGTTTGTAGTAGATTAATAAGATTGGGTACCTTATCTTTGTGACACTACAAATACGGCCTATTTTGTAGATGTTACAATTGTTGTAAAGTGTTACAAATGATCTGATCCTGATCGTCATGTGGAGACATGCGAGCGGGGGTATTCTATACAAAGAGTTTGCATAAGACCGGTCTACGAAATGAATAGTCTCTCTATATAACACCATTGCTAGAAGAGACTCACATTTCACTAATATGACCATGAGTGACTTGACCTTAATCCTGAGTGAGTTGTGAACTCTTGTCTATGAGGACAATCTTTTGATTTGTATAGGTGAGAGTGACCTTGTTAGCCAACTCAACAAGCCTACCATTTTGAGAACTTGTCCAAGTAGAGAGCTCAGAACACAACTACAAAAGATGGATCACTCCTTTCCCAACCTTAGAGAAAGTAGATAAATTGCTTCCTTAATAGCTAAGTCTAGGTCTTGAACATTGAGGTCTAAACCTCTTGCTAGCTTGAGAGGTGTTAGTTTATAGTTGGACTATAAACTGTTTATTCATTAGAGGGATCAGTGGTATTTAAGGAGTTAGATGTAACTACAGGGGTAAAATGGTGTTTTGACCTAACTATAGTTGTGAGCAATTTGTGAAGGGTCGACTCACTGTTGATTGGTTATATCCGTGGACATAGAAATAAATCTACAGCGCGAAGAGTGCAGCTATCAGTCTTTAGTGGAGTGACGGGTAATTAATGAAAATTAATTAATTTAACTGAAGAGTTTAATTAATTTATCTTATATCATTCGAGCTTCTGATTTGTAAGTTCATAAGGTCCCTTTGTTAGCTCACTAAATAATATATAAGATGAATGGTTTGAATTGTTCAAATCAATTGCATATTAATGAGATTAATATAATATGGTTAATTATAGATGTATTATATAATTAAGAGAGAAAAATACTTGAATAAGATTCAAATATTAAAGAAATTTATATGTATAAATGTATGATAATTATATGTTGATTAATTTTATATTAAATATGATTTAATATAGTTGTTTAATTGATTAATTAGTGGTTAATTAATTAATTAATTAATTTTTGAAAAGTAGAGATAAATAAACATGTGATGTTTATTTACTTATTTGTTAATTATATATATTAAATTGGATTTCATATATATGGTTATTTAATTATTGTATTAATTAATTAAATAAAAGTTATTTAATTAAATTAGAACTAAAGTAGGAATAGGAAAGACTAGGAGGAGGGGGTCACCCCTCCTCTCTATAAATAGGTCTTCATGACTTAGGTTTGTGACAAAGTTGAATTGGGAATTCTCAATCCTAGTCTCCTACTACTTCTCTCAAAATCTCTCTTATTTTCTCTACTACTTCTTTCTCTTCCAAGTCTTGGAGACCACATACCCAATTCTTAGGATCCTAGAGAATAACAAAGTTTCACTTACGATGATGTCCCTTGATCATTGAAGAGACGTTTCGAAGAAGACATAGAGGAAATCGTAAAGAATTTGGGAATCTACAAAGGTAAGTTTTAGCTCTTCCCTTTTTTCTTCTCTTAAATACATGCTAATCTTGTTCTTTTATCCATTATGTTATTATTTTTATACCATATTTTTTTAATATAAAATCGAAAATAAAATTGCAAGGTGATCACACGTTTCCGCTTGGGATTCGATCCTTTCATCTTCTGCCTTCGAGCATATACCTTCAACATTGAGGTCTTATCATTACCCGCCCCCCAAAGAACCACCTTGTCCTCAAGGTGGAAATCTGGAAAAAGGGATTAAATCATATCAGCTTGCTCTAATGTGGCATCTCTGGTGGGCTATTATCCCTTTGAATTAATACCTCCAAATTAGCTTCAATAGTGGAAGACTTACGCAACCCCAACAAAATAATAGAGATCATCTACATAGACAAATTTGGAGCAAGATTGTGCGGTAGAGGAATGATAGGTAAATGATTTCCAATAGCCTTACGCAAAACAGAGATGTGGAACACTGGGTGAATGGTGAAGCTTTTTGGTAAAACCAAATAATAAGTCACAGGCCTTGGTGCTTAATTTTATGAAGTGAATTAAGGATGATATGCGATGGTAAAATTGCGTTGAGCACTCAAGTTTCCTCAGCGAAATCCAAGTGTAAACTCCACTGAGTTTCCTGATAAGTCCAGGGTCGAACTCAGGGACTTGGAAAAATAGATTGCGATAGTAATTTTTATGAAAACTTTGCGGTGACCGGTAATCAATTAATTGTGGGTTTGTTATTGTTTGCATTAATGAAAAATAAACAAATACGGTGGATTTGAGAAAAGTAAATTGTGTGATAGATACACTGAGTATGCAGATGAATGAGTTGAGAAGATCTTTAGCTAGCGTTACTTGGGAATGCGTTAGACTATGCGATCATGCTATAACCATGCACAACAAGTCATTTTCCAATGCAAATGTGATGCTTCTAAGTCTAGGACGCATGTGTTGAATGCAAAAGCATTCATAGAGCTTATCCCTAAGTCTTTACTCTTTTCTTATGCAATGATGCAAAATGCATAAAGGCAAGGTGACCGCATACAATCATATCCTATCTCTAGAATGCATGCGATGCATTGATAACAAATAGTGCTTATTCCTAAGTTCTTATCTCTTGATTTTGTGTCTAATTTGACACTTTCGAGCCTAGATTTTAACCTGACCTTCTCAAGCCTAGATCCTGTCCTTAGACTACCCTCCCAAATATCTCTAATGGACTAATGAAGCACATAATACAAGATAATCGCATAGAATGAAATTTTCTAGTTGTGCTAGCTAAATGCTTCTCAACCCATTCAACTGATTTAACTACTCATGCATAAATAACAAAGAGTGAACAGATATAGAGATGTAGATTCCATTTCGATAAATGAGTGGAGTACAAAATAACAATGGAAGTTAAAGGTAGAGAGCCTGGTAGAAATATCTTGTTGACCGAGGCTTTAACACTGTAAATCTCTATTCGGTTCCAAAGATGTTCTTGCTTCCTCTCTCTGTCTTTGAAGCTTTCGGCGCTCTCCCAAGCATACCGGAACGATCTTTCGGCATAACCTCCTCTCTCCGTCTGCCATAAAACGAAAGGAAACTATGAACAAGGACGTGCGAACTGAACATATGAAATTTTGAACTGCTGAACTGATTAACCCCTTTTCTGAAGGATGCCCTTGGTATTTATAGAACATCCAGGGTGAAAGTCAGCTTCTCTCTCATGATTGTATAGATGGGACTACTTTAATTCCTAACTGATGCGCCGAATATTTGTCACCGAAAAGTTGAATGTACTTGTGATTGTTATCAACTATCAACTTAATTTAGATTTGACTGTCATCAACTTTCTATCCAATTGCGATTAATTAGCCTTTCACCCAGATGCGCCCACCATATTGTGCTGACCAAGTTGTGGGAATCTTTCTCGGGCGAATATTTGCGAACACGATCACCGCAAAGCCTTATGGTAATGCTGCGCTCGACCAATGATTTCCTATGATTGTAATTTCCGCCTGCATCAACGCATATTCTGCATAAAAACACAAAAATCAACTGTTCCTATGCAATGAACGCATGCGGCCGCAATATAATAAACTTAATACTTTTTGGATGCAATTTAACATGTTTTATCAATATAAGCCAGCATTGTTTAAGAACTTAGCAATATGATAACGTGCATTTCTACCCGTTATCACACCCCCAAATTTAAACAATGCTTGTCCTCAAACATAAGCTAAATATTTC
Source organism: Benincasa hispida (assembly GCF_027475165.1). Taxonomy (NCBI): domain Eukaryota; kingdom Viridiplantae; phylum Streptophyta; class Magnoliopsida; order Cucurbitales; family Cucurbitaceae; genus Benincasa; species Benincasa hispida. Next base: position 96,963,459 of record NC_143478.1, on the reverse strand, counting down.
CTTTAGCAAGTCAACCACAATGTTCTTTTCCTAGGTTTCTCAAGGATACTTCGTTCAAATCCTATATATCAAAGTTTCCTTAAGTCTTGTTCAAGTCTCTTCTTAAAATATTTCTAAGACCTAGGGACTGCAAACTTAACCTTCAAAAGGACTTTACTAATTTCCGGAACATCGCATGATTTATTTCAAAGAGAAAAAAAAATTTCTTTTCACTGGGGTGCCAAATGATTTTATCCTTGCATATTTCTTGTCATTGTTATTATTTTTTTTTTTGACCTTTCCCTGATCCAAGTGCCTTGCCTTCGTTTTGGCTTGCCCTCACGTGTGTCATGCAGACATCCAACTACGAGCAATGTGTTCTTCCTCATACTAAACTCATACCTACTTGGCAGCGGAGTTGCGGTCATTTATTTATGTGTTGATCCTGGCGACTTACTTTCGTTTTGGCTTGCCCCCACGTGTGTCATGTAGACACCTAACTACGGGTAAGTGTCTTTAACAACTTTACTCTTATCAACATGGGTTTCCCATTGCGTTGATATTGGAGTTGTTATTCTCAAAACTTTTCCTTCTTTTTTTTTTCAAAATAGCAAGGTCGAAAATAAATACCTCACCCCCAAATTTAAAATGCGGCAATGTCCTCATTGCCAAAAGATTGATATAAGTCATGCAATGTTCTTAGAAAGCTTCGTAAAGAGAGTTTGAAAGAAAGCTAGCAAACCCCTAACTTCTAGAAATATTTCATGAGGTGACTATCTTAAAGTTAAGTTGACTTTAGTATATATGAAAGACATAGAAGCATATTTTTCATCATTGAAATCATACTTGGCAAAGAAACAACATGCGGCGTCTTACCAAATTTATCTATGTCAAATGATTACGGTATTCAAAGAGGATGCGGTGATAAAACTTTTAAAAACTAACATGCGATGCGATAGTGCAAAATTTGAAATAAAGATAAGGAAGAATACACCCTCAAATTTGCGCTGTCGCCCGCATTATGTATTGATGCATTCATCTTTGCGGCGATCTATCTTTTTTGGATTGTGATGACGTAGCGAGATAATTTGCTGCTTCATGTAACATCTCCGCAATCCTATGCCTTAATTGTCGAAAAAAAAAAACAGTGAAAGGGTCAAATAATTTTAAACAAAACAACATTTTTTTTAGAGAAGTAATAATGAGTAAAATGCAAATAGATAAATGATGATTAAAGTGACGAAGGAATAAGAGTTCAAGAACCAAACAAAGGGTATTCCGGGTTTTTCAGATTCACGGAGGTCTTTTCTGGCTGGAATCACCTCTACAATATGCCTTAACTCGCTGTCCATTAACCTTAAATGTACGGCTTTCAGTGATCAGCTCCACCGCACCATGTTGGAATATTTCTTTAATGATGAAGGGTCCAGACCAGCGTGATTTTAATTTTTCCGGAAAGAGTCGTAGTCGTGAGTTGAAGAGTAAGACCTTTTGCTCGACTTAGAGGTTCTTACCACATATGTGCTTGTCCCACCAACGCTTGGTGCACTCCTTGTAAATCTCCGTGTTCTCATATGTGTTAATCCTTCATTCTTCTAACTCGACCAGTTGCATTTTTTCGCGCTTCTTCTGCTTTCTTCAAATCAGAGTTCAACTTCTTTACCGCCCACAATGCCTTATATTCCAGCTCCAGAGGCAAATGACACGCCTTACAAAATACCAACGCATATGGGGACATACCTATTGTGTTTTAAATGCAGTCTGGTATGCCCACAATACATCGTCGAGCTTCGTTGACCAATCTTTTCGTGAAGGCCTTACTACCTTCTCGAGTATCAGCTTAATTTCTCGATTGGACATCTTGGCCTGGTAATTCATCTGCAGATGGTATGTGGTGGCCACTTTGTGAAGAATGTTGTATTTGCACAACAACTCCTTAACAGTATGATTGACAAAGTGTGACCCTTCATCACTTATGATGGCACGGGGAGTCCAAAACGAGTGAAACTATTCTTCTTTAGGAATTGAGAGACTATCGCCGCATCGTTTGCGGCGCACACCTTTGCCTCTACCCACTTGGATACATAATCGATGGCTAATAAAATATAATGCTTACCATTCGAGGGAGGGAATGGTCCCATGAAATCAATCCCCCATATGTCGAACAATTCAAGCTCCAAGATGGTGTTCATTGGCATTGCATGTTTCCATGAAATGTTACTTATGTGTTGGCACCGATCACATTTCATTACGTAGTCAACTGCATCCTTAAACAATGTGGGCTAGAAGAATACACACTGTAAAACCTTAGTTGTGGTTCGCTGTCCTCCGAAGTGCCCACCATATGGTGAGTCGTGACATTGCGATAATATGCGTTGTTGAGTAGCATTTAGTACGTATAATCGCAAAATCTGGTTTGCCCCTCTTTTATCAGATTTAGCTCATCCCAATAATAATGTCTGTATTCATATTTGAGCTTCCTCGGTTGGTGGTAGGTGTAATCTTCAGGAAATTGCTCGCAAACCAGATAATTGACTATGTCTGCAAACAAGGAAAATTCTTCAATATGGAATAGCTGCTCATCCGGGAACACCGCACTCACCTCAGATTCATTGCGGTCAACCTTAGGATTTTTCAGTCTAGACAAGTGATCCGCAACTTGGTTCTTCGTCCCCTTTCGATCAATTATTTCTATATCAAATTCTTGAAGGAGAAGAACCCATCTGATCAATCTTGGCTTTGCGTCCTTCTTTGTCATTAAGTACTTTATTGCCAAATGATCAGTATGGATGAGTACCTTTATTCCCAATAGATATACTCGAAATATTTCCAACGCAAAAATTACCGCCAGAAGCTCTTTCTCTGTGGTGGTATAATTTGTCTAAGCAGGATTTAATGTTTTACTCGCATATACGATGGGATGCAAGATTGTTTTTCTCTTTTGTGCCAGAGTTGCTCTCATCGCATACCCGCTTGCATTGCACATTATTTCAAAGGGCAGTGTCCAGTCCGGTACAATCAATACGAGTGTGGTAATCAGCACATTCTTCAATATTCTGAATGCGTTGAGGAAATTGTCGTCAAGCGATGCATCATATTGCTATACGATGGTACTACATGATCGTGTAGCTTCTGGTGTGAGCTAACCAATGCATTGAGTTGCTATGCGATAACACTAAGCGATTGTTTACCTTTATGCGGTATCTAAGCGATGCGTTGAAGATGCTAAACGATAGCACTACGCGATCGTTTACCTATGATCAGTAGCTAAGCGATGCGTTAAGATGCTATGCAATAGCACTAAGCGATCACTTACCTTGTGCGTGCGCTAAACGATCAAGACGAGGCGCTAAGCGATCGTGTAGTAAATTGTCCGTGCTAAACGATGAAGTTGTGCGATAGTGTTGGACACTAAGCGATCGTGGAGCGTCCACTGGCACTAGACGATGATACTATGCGATAGAATACAAACACTACACAATCGTATACCTTGATCAGGAGCCATGCAATAATTGCTAAACGATCACGCAAACACTAAATGATCAGGCAAACGCATGACGATGGTCGTCAATGTCAAACGATCAGCCTTAGTAAGATATTGAGCAAGAGCGAGAGAAGTCAGTTTGAACGATTCTCTTGAGGTCTGGTCCGGTTCAGCCTCAAATGGTTTTTGGCTGGTCTAGTTCAAACTCTGCTGGTCTGGTTCAGACGGTTCGGGTTCAGTTCAAGCGATTTGGTGCGTTTCGAGCGGTGTTGAACATGTTTTTGTAATAATTAGGCTTTTGTTGCTTGTTTTTGCCAAAACTAAAACCATATCAGTTTATGTTTAATTATTTATGCATTGGATGTATGTTATAATTAAATAAATCTTGTATGTGCATACATATGCCATTTAGATTTAAAATCCCATCGTAGGAAGCTTGCAACATGCATTGAAAGTATGTTATAATTTGTTATAATATATAGTATGCATGTTAGGGTTTCTTGTATTTAATATAATGGTTATATTAAATATTGAATGCCTGTATGTTGTGGATGTTTAGCTTGTTTAAAGTTTTATAAGTTGTTATAAAATTGGGTTAGACATTTAAAATCCATAACACAGCATGCTCACGTAGGTCACTTGTTTTAATAGTTAAAATAGGTCGTTAAATTTGTAAAACTAGGATTACAAATTAAATCGGGATATAATCCTGTCGAAGGTTGGGGGTATTTAAATTGACGGTCTACGGAACACCTCCTACTTGAGGATTATGGCCGAATAATTAAGCATTGGTAACCCTTTTTGTGAGTATTCGTGAACGATGTGAGGTAGTAAAAAGGTTTATCACCTAGACATCATAGGTTTAAGTCCATTTATAAGTGTTATACTTGGATAAACCACATAGACTTAGGGTTGTTTTTATTAGTCGGAAAAGAACCTAAGTATAAATATTTGGGATTGGTGTCCTAATTCTCCCGAAGTCTCGTTGTTTTGTAAAGATACACATTGTTTGATGAATAAAATAAGTGTTATTTAATTTTGGCATTTACTCATATCCAATAAACAAGCTCCTTGGTTATCTCATATGAACTTAAGCATGTATATGTGATATACAAGTGGATCATGCCTTAAGTGATAACCTAAATAGGTCTGTAGTATAAGGATTAAGGTGGGATACCTGATCTTGGTAACACTACGGATACGACCCGCTTTGTAGAGGTTTGCAAGTATTGTAAACTACTACAGATGGTAGATTCTGACCATTCATGTGGAGACGTGCGAGCGGGGGTATCCTATACAAAGAGTTTGTATAATACCTGGACCGCGAGATGACTAGACTCTATATATAACGTTGTTGATACTAGAGACTTGCATCTCACCTAAACGACCATAGGTGACACGACCTCAATCATGAGTGTTTTGGAAACTCCTGTCTTTGAGGGCGGTCCTTTGATTAGTATGGGTGAGAGTGGCCAGATTGCCAACTCAATATGTCTACCTTTTTGGGGACTTATCTGATATGGGAGCTGGGAACTCAATCCACAAGATGGAATTCACTCCTTTCCCGAAGCAGGGATAAGTAGAGAGATTGCTCCCTTAAGAGCTGATTCCGGGGCTTAAACATAGTGGCCACAACTTCTCTTTGAAAGAGAAGACTCAGTCATAGTAGGACTATGACTTATGTTCATTTGAGGGATCAATGGTACTTAAGAAGTTAGATGTAACTACAGGGGCATAATGGTTATTGGCCTAGTTGTACGTACGAACGATTTGTGAAGGGTTGTCGCACTTCTGATTGGTTAAGATGAACACATAATATATCTGTGGTAGGGAGAGTTCAAGTGTCGATCTTTAGTGGAGTGCCTGGCAGTTAACGGATGGTGGATCCCATGACTAAAGAGGTCAGTTATTCACACATTGTTGGAGCTTCGAGCTACAGGTTCATAAGGTCCCCTTGGTAGCTCAATGGATTTAGTTGAGGATCAGTTCTTGGTTTGATTTGAAGTGTTCAAATTGATAAGAGGTAATTCAATTATATATGATATGATCGGTATGATGTATGAGATATATCTAGTAGAGGATTAATGTAAATGAGATTTACATTAAGTACCATGGAATAGAAAAAGAACTATGGTTTATATGTTTCATGAGATGAAATATTAAAACTATAGGTTATAAATATAGTATGATAAGTTGGTTATCATTTATATTTATAATAATATTAATTATTAGATAATTAATTCTTTTTCTCTAATAACCAATTGAGTAGGAGGTTATTGGTGGTTCATGGTAACAGTGAGATAAAAGAAAAATTGTTTTCCTAATTTTAGTATGTTTTTTGGGAAAAATTGTTTTTGAGTTTCCTCTCTTGGAAAAAAGAATCTCACGAAAGCTTGTTAAGTAAATACAGATTTACTAAACGACAGCTTAAGCGAAGTAAACGATTGTGTAGTGTTTTGTAGGTGACAGACACTGAGCTAAATGATCGCTTAGCTTTTGCTAGACGATCGCTTAGCTTTAGCTAAATGATTGGGCATCGACGTATGCGATAGGTTTCTGTCTTCTCCCACTTGCCCAATCATGTACACGATCGTTCATTCCTCCTTCGTTTGTCTCATTGCAAGTCCACACAGAACACACCCTCTGGATTCTCACACCGAGAACACCAAGGTAACCTTCTTGGTGGTGTCATACTCATCTCGATGTGGTCAAGGTTCTGTGGAGGCCGTTCGTGTTGCTAGGGTACTCATGACCAAGGCGATCGTAGAGGACGAGTACGCAGTGTTCGTGCTGCGGAGCGGTCGTGTTGTTCGAGTGTTCGAGGTTGCTATGTTCGAGCATTCGAGAGTAAGGAGCGTAGAGACAAGTCGACAAACGTTCTTAGCATTCTCCTTGTTTATTTGTTTGTTCACGCTGTAATTTCTGTATTGATTGCATAACTATATGTTTTGTTTTACGACTGTAATTGTAATGTTCATGCATGATTGTAATTTGGAATGATCTATTTTCCACTACTCATGGAAATCCTCGTGATCGATTTCCTTCAATGGGTATTTGAGCCAAGTTGTTTTGATATTCCAAATTCCAACTTAGTTTTGAACAAATTTTACAGTCGCAGTGAGTTTCTACATTTGTGGTTGATCGTTTTATGCATTTGTGGTTGAGTTGATGAATGTTTTGGGTTTAATTGCCTTTTGTTAAAGCTTTCTGTCATACAAAGTGTTAATTTTTAAGGGCCCATGTGTTTTTAGGCGTAATTAACTTTACATTCAAGTATGTAATTCAAAGAGTTTTTGGTCATATCGTGTAGCCTCAGGTAAACGATCGTTGGGATATAACTAAGCGATCGTTTAGATTTTTCTAGACGATCGTGTAGTATTTTCTAAACGATTAGCTAATGCTAAGCGATGGGGTAAATCGTTTACTCTATCGTGTAGTGTTGGTACCCGATCTCGTAGGCACTGGAGGTAGACGATCGTAGTGGGAGCATGTGATGTTCATCGCTTAGTAAATGGTGCGCTCTAGACGATCGTGTAGTTAGCAAGCTTCATCGCGTAGTTACTACCTACACGATCACGCGTATGCAATACGGAGGCGCTAGTTAGGCGATCGCTTAGGCGATGGTGCTTCGCGGCATCGTAGTCGTTTAGACGGTCACGAAAGGAGGGCGTTTTGTGGAGCACACTAAGCCATCGTGTACCTAAGGCTTCCTCGCTTTGTAAAAGGTACACGATTGTGTAGTAATAGCTAAACAATCGTGTAATAAATGCTAAAAGATCGTTTAGCTCTGGGAGCGCTGGTAAGCAATAGATCAAAGCGTTTGTTTTATCGTGTAGATGATCGCAGGGTGCTTAGTACACAATGGTTGGAGACGCAATGATTTGCCCTAGCGATTCAAGACCCAGTTCGCCTGTTTGAACTGGAGACTCCTTGTCTTTGTAATAGTTAGCTTTACCTTTTGTGTTTTTAAGGCAATTTTACCCGGTTCATCAACATTGGTTTCTTATACATGTGATGTCTAGTGTATATGCCAAAGTGTTTGACATATAGTTTAAAACCCACATTAGGTTGTGCAATTATTCATGCATCATGTATTATAAATGTTATAATATTGCATGAAGAAATTACTTTAAAGCATGTGCATGCATCATGAAATATAAGAGTTATATTTTGCATGCAGTGAGCATTTTCATGCATCATTCTTTTATTATAAGTGTTATAGTCTAAGGGTGAATGGAAGCATGTTTTGCTTGTTTCATTGCTGTTTTGTATAAGTGTTATATAAAAGAAATAGCAATGAATGTACAATGCACTAAGCATCACATTTAGGCTGTTTATAATCGTTATGAATGCCTTGCATGTGTTAGCTTAGCATTGTGGTTTTGATTTCTATTTATAAGTGTTATAAAGGAAATTAGACCTAAAATCGATAATTCAGAGTTGCATCCTAACTTAGGGTAAACTCAAGTTTTTTTTTAAGGGTTTTAAAATTGGATTGAGATAGGCCTAAGTTCAAGTGGTTCTAAAGAGTTTAGCAACCTAGATTAATATTTTAAAATCGGTTTAATAGGATTAAATTGGTTGAAATAAAAGATTAAATTTGTTTTAAACCTATCTATAAGGGACCTTTTGTCTAAGGCGGATTCTGGCTAGGTTGGGGTTCTTAAGTTGACGAAAACTAATACCTCTACCTGGGAACCTACCTGGAAAGGTGAATTAGATAGATTTTTAACAAGCATGTGATGTTTTGGTCAAAGACTCCATTAAAAAGTTTAATGGATGAGATCAAAAGTTGTTTAACTATCCAAGGTAAAAGTTACTCTTGGGCAAACCTAAAAGTCACTTAGTTAAAATCTTAGGTTATAAAATACTCAGTGGGAGGAAGAGGTGTATCTGATGTGTCTATGATTCCACTCACGTTTCTCCCTGTATGTTCACAACGTGAGTTTCATGCTTGGCCTCGTGGTACCCTTGGAGCATCCCTCTTCCAATGGGTTTGCATGAATCCATATTAAAGTGAACGGAGAGAGTGTTTATAGCAAGTGGGTGAAGGGTGTGTGTCAACACGTTCTATGGTCTTTGTCAATGGTTCACACCGTGAGATCATTCTGTACTCCCTCGTGTCGCCTTTGAGTGTCCCCCTTCAGATGGGTTTTGTGCAGTTGGTCAAGATCAAGGTGAACTTCAGAAATGGATAGGGTCGCTTTAGGTTTTGCCCCAATCGGATTTTTCCCTTCGGATTGGCCTTTTGAGACGGACCTTTAGGACCTAAAATGGCGGGTCACACTTACGATAGATTGTTAAGCAAGTTAATGATCTCTTGGCCAAATCAATGATGGCTCGTCGTTATAGGAGCAAGAGTTGTTCTGGTATTAATGACTGGTTGAGAACTTCTCAATTCAGATGAGGGATAACTGACCTCCCTTTGACGGCTTTTGTCCTAAACCTTTGAAGCATCATTTCGAAACTAGATGTCACACAGGGTTCATATTAGTTTTACTAAAACCTTATTGGATGTTGTTTTGTTTTACAACAGGTATTTGCTTAAAACCTAACGTAGGTCAATGTGTTTTTCTTCTCAGCAACATGGAATCAACCCTTAAGGGAGCAATTTATCTACTTACCTCTGTCTCAGGAAATGAGTGAATTCTATCTCGTGTAGCTGTATTCCCAACTCTCCAATTAGACGAATCCTCAAAATAGTAGGCTTGTTGACTCGGCGATCTGGCCACTCTCACCCATACAAATCAAAGGACTGCCCTCACAGGCAGGAGCTCACAACTCATTCAGGATTCAGGTCATGTTACCTATAGTCATCCTGGTGAAATGTAAGTCTCTATTATGAATGGTGTTATATAATGAGACTAAACATTTCGTGGTCCGGTCTTATACAAACTCCTTTATATAGAATATCCCCGCTTGAGATCATTGGTAGCACTTTACAACAATTGTGAGACCTACAAAGCGGGTCATACTCGTAGTGTCACAAGGATAAAGTACCCAGCCTTATCCATCTACTACAGACCATTTAGGCTATCAATTAAACATGATCCACCCATATGTCTCCACATACATATTTAAGTTACAAAGATAACTTTGAATGTTAGTTTATTGGTTTATGGTTAATGTAACTAAAATATTACATATATTATAGACAATGGATAAAATATCAAATATTTTACTAAGTACATAAAGAATTTGTTCAACAATGTTTACAAACTATAGGACCCTATGAGATTTAGGGCATCAACCCCAACATTATGGAATCAACACTTTGCAAAATGAATTACTCACTAATTCACTAAAAGTTGAATTTTTCCACTAAGTGAAGTCAACATTTTGATTTTTGACCATTTTGAAGTCAACATTTGACTTTAGTCAAATTGTATCAAAATTAATTCAAAACTAATTTTGGAATTTTCCACTTAGTGAAGTCAACTTTTGATCTTTGACCTTCAAAACTTCGTGAAATCAACACTTGGCTTTGTCCAACTTTGATTAATTCTATTTAATTCAAAATTAATTCAAATAATTAATATTAAATAATTTAATCAATTTAATTTAATATTCATTTATTAAATCCAATACTAATCCCAATGAATTCTTATTCATACTTTTGATATTTAAATCTAAATATCTCCAACTCTCTCTTTATATCATAGATATTTAACGATTATTCCCTAATTCGGATATGAACACTTCAAACTCACACGTCACACAATTCTAAGTTTAGTCCAATATGAGCTAGTAGGAGGACCTAATGGACCTGCAGATCATGAGTTCCAACAATGCAAGATTACCAACTAAACTCTTTAACCTATTAACTACATTCGTTAACTACCGTGATACTTCACTAAAGCCCAGTAGCTGCACCTTGATTTATTTTTTAATTAAACATTAATTTATTTTGGACTATTTGGATAAATTAAGTTTCGAGACTCAAGTATTTGGCTAAGTTAAATTCAATTTAATTATTTGGAATTTATTGGGATTTAATTTGGCTTGCAATTGGAGATTACATTATTTTAATAAGATAATTCAATTTTATTTTTGGAGGGAAGATTTAAAATATGTTGGAAAAGATGGGAGTTATTAAATTTGAATTTTATTTAGGAAGAGAATTTATTTGGTTTTATTTGATTTTGATTTTTTATTTGGATGAAATTTAAGGAGATATTTTGGATTTAATAAAAGAAATTGGAAGTTGGAATTGAAAAGAGAAAAAGAAAGGAGTTTTAATTAGTATATATTTATTTATATAATTAGAAGGAAAAAGGAAAAAAAAAAAAAAAAAAGGGAGAAAAAGACTCCCCCTCTTCCTTGGCACATGTGAACCTCTCCGTGGCCTTCCTTCTCCATGCAATGTTTTCCCCACCCATCCCTAGCCACCGGAGTTACTACGAGCCAGCTTTCGTTGCCGTCTTCGTCCAGATCTTTTTCGTTGAACATATTCGCCATTTCGTGCTGCCGACTCGAAGTTGCCAGTGCTCGATCAATTCGCGAGCCGCCAGATCGGACAAAGCTTAGTCGTGCATAATGATGGGCAGAAATGCACATTATCTTACGCCTTTTATTTAGAATTATGAGGATTGTTAAGTGAAATATGTGACGAATATGTTAGGAATTCATGAGAAAATTAGTTTGCATCGTCCAGCATTAAGAATCTCGGCTAACCCACTATTATGCATTCAATTGTCTATCTTTGTAGCTAACGCAGGAAGGAAGCGCATACGCAAAAGTCGGGCTGCCACAAAGACGACCACATGTAGAGAATTTCTCCATCACAAAAGTGAACGCATACGTTCGACACATGGATGTTGCGGCCATCAACTGCATGCGTCCATCGCATAGAAGTTGCGGTCGTCAAGCGAATGCAACAGTCATCTCATAGAAGTTGTGGTCATTAAGCGAATGCGGTCATCGTAAGATTACGGCTACACGATGATAACCATAATAGAGGGATGGACGCAAAGTCTCAGGAGAATCAAAAGATGATGTTGACATTTCACCTACCATGCCGTTAACAGTAGAGATTCAGAAAAGAACCAATGCGCCACGAATGTCAGAATCAGAGTAGGTCCATTAATGCTATCAGCGATTAAGCTCTATAAATAAAAGCCGATGAGCAGAATTTCAAAGCATTCAATTTTCTACCTTCGGGTGGATCCTTGTGATCCAGACCAAAGTGTTAGAAGAAAGTTTGAGAGTTCTTCATCTCCTTCATTCATTCCGAGTGACGACCGGAGCCTTCGCTGGAGTTAGATCTCGAGAGAGTCAATTCCACCGCCCTTCCATGGAACCACAGGCAACCTTGACACACATTTGCTGGAAGCAAGACATTGCTTCCAGCTGGTCCTCTCATTTTCTCTTCTTTCCTTATATTGTATTGTATTACATTTTGACTTAAGAAATTAATACATTTTGTGATCAATGCATTTCTATATTCTCCTTCGACTCCATCTCCATCTTCATTTACTTAGTATCCTTAACTTTCATTGCATCACTTAGTGAGACTGTTAGAGTATCGCATACTTAATCATGCGGCATAGGAATATGAAGCATGTAGCAAACCACTGGGAGGTGTGCATTGCGTGAGTGTTGTGAGAAAACCTTATTTGCTTAATGTGAAGCTGTAGCATGCCTGTCTATAAGCGAACGCAATGCTTGTCTATGAGTAAAGTCAACAACAACTAACTGTCCGAGAGGGTAAGTGGTTGGTCGTATTAAGCAATGTAAGCAAGTGTTCACTAGAGATAGGAGTAATCTTAGGTCAGCCAGGTTTATGCGATTACCTTATCTTATGAGGGCATCATTCATCATTTAGGCACACTAGGGAGAGTAGTCTAAAAATCAAATCTAAGACTCGAGAAGGCGGATTGGAATGCATAAGCAAGAATGGGGAATTTAGAGATAAGCTCCATTTGCTATTACATAGTGTATGCACCCTACGGATGGGATATTGCATGCGTCCAGAAGTAGGATACGTTGGTATGCGGTCATCTTGTTTATGTGTGAGAGCACGTAAGCAGGAATAGAGACTTAGGAATAAGGGCTCTCGACACTGTCGCATATACATCGCATGCGTCCCAGAATTAGGCTCAAGTGGGTGTAGCATGATTGCATAGCTTGTATTGGCTGAAGTTGCCCTTGCAGTCAAGCTCAGTGTGCAGTGAAGACATCCTCACATTTTATCTCTTTTTCCATGCATTTACTACGCGTCAAAAGTTGTCGTCTCTCTACCTCTCATTCATATTCTCATCGCTTAATCTGTTAGTTAGGAGTAGGAGTAGTTTATAGCTTACAACCCCCATCATTCTTTTATTCATCTATCACAAACACATCACCGCATAACCTTTAGCTACAAGTCACTGAGCTCGACCGCGGATCACCCAAGAAACTTGTGTTCACATTATACTTGGCGTGAGTGCAAGAAAACTTTTGACAGGAACGCATGGTCATTGCATAAGAGATCAACGCATATTTTCCATCCCAACGCATGACCACCGACGCATGAGAACCAACGCATAGCTTAAGACATGCATCGCATATTTCGTCCCACATAATTTCAGGCATCAAGTCTTTGACAGCTAACTTTACGTCACCAGTGCACCATTCCTCTTTTGGTCAGTTGCCAGTGTTGGGGTTGGTGCCCTAAATCTCGTAGGGTTCTGTAGTTTGTAAACACTTGTGTGAACAAACACTTTGTGATTTATAATATATGATATTTTATACATTTTAATCTATGAAATATTTGATATTTTAGTTGCATTAACCACAAACCAATAAATTAATATCCATGGTTATCGTTGTAACTTAAACATGTATATGGAGACATATAAGTCGATCGTGTTTTAAGTGATAACCTAAATGGTCTGTAGTATATGGATAAGAAGGGATACCTTATCCTAGTGACACTACGAGTGTGACCCGCTTTGTAGGTGTTACAAATGTTGTAAAGTGCTATAAATGATCTGATCCTGATCATTCATGTATTAGACATGCAAGCGGGGATATTCTATACAAAGGAGTTTGTATAAGACCGAACCACAAAATGTATAGTCTCGTTATATAATGCCATTCATAATTGAGACTTTCATTTCACTAAGATGACCATAGGTAACATGACCTTAATTCTGAGTGAGTTGTAAACTCCTACCTATGAGAGCGGTCCTTTGATTTACATGGGTGAGAGTGGCCAGATCGCCGACTCAACAAACCTACCATTTTGGGGATTCGTCTAATTGGGGAGCTAGGAACTCAACTACATAAGATGGAATTCACTCCTTCCCCAAAGCAGGGGTAAGTAGATAAATTGCTCCCTTAAAGCTGATTCTGGGGCTTGAACAATGTGGTGCCACACCTTCTCTTGGCCCAAGAAGTGTTTAATCATAGTAGGACTATGATCTATTGTTCATTAAAGGAATCAGTAATACTTAAGGAGTTAGATGTAACTACAGGGGCAAAACGGTAATTTTTCCAGTTGAACTTACAAGCGATTTGTGAAGGGTCATCGTATTGTTGATTGGTTATATCCAATGGACACAGAAATATATCTGTAGTGCGAATAGTGCAGCTGCTGATCTTTAGTGGAGTGCCCGGCAGTTAACGAATGGTGGATAATGTGATTATAGAGTTTAGTCAGTTATTCACGTATTGTTGAAGCTTCAAGCTACAGGTCCATAAGGTCCCCTTGGTAGCTCAATGGATTCAAGTTGAGAATCAGTCTTTGGTTTAGTTTAAAATGTTCAAATTAACAAGAGGGAATTGATACATTATTATTTGATTGGAGGAATTAATATAAATATGATTTATATTAAATGCCATAAAATAGAAAAAGAACTATGGTTTATATGTTGCATATGATGCAATATTAAAACTATAGGTTATAAATATAATATGATAAGTTAGTTATTGTACTTATTTATAATTTATTAATTATATGATAATTGATATTTCTTTTTCTCAATAACCGACCTTAGTGGGTGGTTATACACCGTTTTATGTAAACTGTGAGACAAAAGGAAATTGGTTTTCAAAATCTTACACTATGATAACAAGTTATCTTATTATTAATTGAGAGATCATATGATAGTATCGAGTATACTAAATGAAAGCTGGAGAGTATCTAAACGATCGAGTATCAAGTCTATACGATAGTTCATCGTTTACTCAATCGTCTACTCCAATCCTTTCTTCTATCCAAAATCAGCTAGAGCCCACAACTCTTGGATTCTCACACTGGGAATACCAAGGAAATCTTGTGCTAGTGTCTGATTCTGATCGAGGATCGAGTTGATACTTGTTGCTGGTGTTCGAGGGAGTTCGAGTTCTTGATCATTGCATTCGAGTTTGATCAAGGGATACATTTGAAGATACGTTCTTCAAAGATATTGTCTCTCTTATCCTTTGTATTTGATGTTGTAATTTACGATTAATGCATATTCTATTTAGTATGATTGTAAATGTTTGAATTCTTTCACAATGGAGTTATGGACCATCCGCTTCCGCTCAAGGGTCCTCCATAATTAGAGTTCCTTCAGCCGGCGCCACACTGCCCTTCATCCGTGCCTCTCTAAGTTTCTCAAGCTGCTAGATTTAGTCCGTGTTTTTCCAATCAGCCACCGTTTCTTGGATTTTAGGTGAGGTTTTTGTGCTTATTGGATTAATTTTTTGGATGCTTCTAATGCCCATTAATTCTCGGTTTCAATCTAACGTTGACCTTGGGATTTCGACTTTTAGGTCGAGGATGTTGTGCATTTTAGCGAGTTGTCCAGCACGTTAGGCATGAGTTTGGGTAAGATTCTTGGCAATTTTCTTGGGGTATCTCTAATACCCATTAGATTTTTTTATCTAATCGACTAATACCCTCGTTTGGGTTCAAGGATTGAAGGTTGTTAAGGTGTTGTTCACCAATTTGGGACCGTTTCTGACACAGTTTGGGTAAGTGATTGGTACTTGAAACGGTAAATTTTGGTGTAGTTTGGATTGGGAATTTTGGCTGTATTTCAAAATCCTAATTTTGGTTTATAACTTAGGACTTGGTTCGTGATCTTTTGGGCAAGTAAGGTTAAGGTTCATTGAACTTGTCTAGGCAAAAATTTAAGGTAAGTGTCTTTCTACTCGTTCGCCGTCGAACCAATCACCCCTACACTACGTTAATGGCTATGTTAGATTGATGATTGTCTGAGCATGATTGATTGGATTGTTTAAGTTTGACTTATTGGACTGCCTGAGTTTGGTTTATTGGTCTGTCTAAGTTGGACTGATTGGACTATTTAAGTCGGACTATTTGGACTATATATTTTGTACTATTTGGACTGCTTTAAGTCGGACTGTATGGACTGTAAAATTTCATGTTATGCACTGATGGAATGTTTTGACTAAGATGATATGTACTGTTTCCTGACGTTATGTTTATATGAAATTTTTAACCCTAAGGTAAACAGCTATAGAATGTAACACAAGAATTACATGAAAACTGATGCATCCTAAGTTATTGGGTTCCTGTTAGTTTTTCTTATCTAGGTAGGTTACGCGCATGACTGTATATGTGCACATTATGACTGATTCATGTTCCTTCGAGTTCATGTTTATGACTGATTAATGTTCCTTTGGGTTCATGTCTATGACTAATTCATGTTCCTTCGGGTTCATGTTTTTTTTACTGATTTATGTTCTTTCGGGTTCATGTCTATGACTAATTAGAGGACCTTCGGGTTACACCCTATGACTGATGCATGTTCCTTCGGGATCACTACGACTAATATGTTGGGTGTACACTGATGCCTAGATAAACTAACTAATAGGTAACCTAGAGGGCTCAATAGTGGGTCACTTACTGGGTATTGTTATACTCATCCTTTCTTCCTTTTATGTTTTTCTTTCAAGCAATTACAGGAATGGACTGGCAAGGAACAGTCGGGACCCATGATAGTGCCATATGGGGACATTAGAAAGCGCTTTCGAACATGTTTTTTTTAATTTATTTACATGTTTTTTTACTCGAGGTTGTAGACAGATGACATGTTTTACTGTTTCAATTTGAAATATTATTATTATTATTAAACATTTTTTATCCCAATTAAATGTGTTTCTTATTTGATTTATTTATCAAATTAATATTTCGATTTGAAATAGTCATTCATGTTTTCACTGAATTTATGACGATCAAAATTTTGAGTGAAAGGTCGGGTCATTACAGTTGTCGTAACTGCCCTTGTCTGAGTACTCGAAAGGTTGAATCGTTACAGTTGCTATCAGAGCCTAAGTTTTAGGTTCTATAGACTGACTTACAATGTAAGTCTTGGCTTTATGTTCCTTATGGCTAACCATGGATTTATCATCCTCGCCAGGTATATTTCTAGTTAAGGTATTCTAGAACTTGTATATTCTTGTCATTGCATGCTTTCCCTGAGGTTGGTTCTAGACTATTTATTTTGACTGAGAAGTTAATTGAGGTTGACTATGAATGGTAGAAAATTTCACCACGACGAAGTGCACGAAGGGGTGGTCGGGGAGGAAGGACGGGAGGTAGGAGGGGCAGACGAGACTCCCCCTTCCCCCTCCCCTCTCTTGTGTTGATAACATCGTAGATAATTAGGAACAGATATTGATACACCCACCTCTTGATGCACTCGTCACCTAGGCTGACCTTGCTGCAATGTCGGCTCAGCTAGAGGAAAGGTTTAAGAAGATAGTGGAGGAGGCGTTAGTTCGATGAGAATAACCTCAGGAGGTTCCTACTCCTCAAGACCCTGCCATACAGCAGAACTTGTAGGATCTATCCATGGAGACTAAGCATCTGAGGGATTTCCAAAAGTATAATCCTCGCACATTTAATGGGTCACTAAAGGACCCTACCAGCGCAGAATGTAAGCGGGTGCGAATGGTACCATTTAGAGCAAATCATTTGATACATGAAGTGTCTGGAAGACCTTGGTACAATGTGCAGTTTTCTTGCTTACAGATAATGCTACCATCTGGTGGCAGTCCGCTGAAAGGATGATCGTTGTTGAAGCTGGAACAATAACTTGGGAGCAGTTCAAAGAACGGTTTTATCTAAAGTAATTCTTTGTCATTCTGAGGAATGTTAAAGAGAAGGAGTTCTTGGATCTGAAGCAGGGTTGGATATCGGTCAAAGAGTATGATTAGGAGTTTGACGAGTTATCTCATTTTGCTCCGGATTTGGTTACCATGGAAGCTAAGAGGGCTGAAAGGTTTGTACAGGGTCTAAAAAGTGAGATACGTGGTTTCTGCAGACCTTCAAGCCAACTACGCATGCAGAGGCACTCCGTTTAGCAGTAGAGATGGACTCCCTGGAGGAGAGAGAATGCCCACGTGCTCAAGGGTCAGAACCTTTATCGGGACAGAAAAGGAAAGTGGAACAGAAGGCCCTTAAGCCCTCACGATGAGCCTCAGGAATGTTTGTGAAGGAACTCTTATACAAGAGTACCTATGAGCGGAAGCGAATCTTTCCAATTTCATTGTGACAGAATTTCCACACATACATTCTAACATACAAATATGCATTAAAACACTAATTACTGGCATGGTTTAAAAGATAAAAATAAAAGACCGAGAGAATGTACCAGTTGAAGACTTTCTTTACAAGAACTCGGTCCAACCGTGAACGAACTTCTCTCGTTCCTTCTCGTCCAGCAAATAATCGCCTAGCAGCACCACGGTCATCTACACGAATAACAGCACATGAACAAGGCAATAGGAACGCCACCACCATTTGAAGCCCTCAGTATTCTTAGAGTGAGAATCCAAAGGGTGGAATTTGATGGAATTGGTAGAGGGGAAGAGGAAAAGCAATCGTGTACTATGAACAAGCAAGTGGGAGAAAGGGAAGACTATCGTATAGTTGGGTGCTTGATCGTCTAGGTTGAGGTACATGATCGTGTAGTAATTTCTAAGTGATCGTCTATCAAAAGGTAAGCGGTAGTTTAGTTATGCTCAGGCACTAAGCGATCATCTAGTAAAGGTAAGTGATAGTTTAAGTAATTGCGGGCGATCGTTTAGGAAACACAGGTGAGCGATCATTTACTAGGCGGGCGCTATCGTATAGGCTCTCAACACTAAGCGATACAAGACTTTAACACCGTGAGCGATTTAGCGTGTCTTTTTCAAAATGAAAACAATTTTCATTTTATTCTTCAGTTACTAGAACTGAATTCAACTTCCCACTTTCACACGCATTCGGAGAAAACTTCAGCCAATTATCTCATAACTACCCAATTAATAAAATAATGAATATAATCATATTGTATTCTTAACCTATAGTTTGATATCATATATCAACTATAGTGTTTTCTCCTCTACTTGATATAAATCATATTTATATCCAATTTCCTCCAAACTAATGTATTTCATACATTTAGTCAATCATATCATATATAATTAACCATATATAATTGAACTCCCTCTTGTCAACTTGAATGTTTCAAACTGACCCAAAAACTGATTCTTAACTTATATCCAAGCTAACAAGAGGACCTTTTGGAGCTATGGCTCTAAGCTCCAATGGTATGTGAATAGCTAACTAAACTCTTTAGCCACGAAATCCACCACCCATTAACTGCCAAGCATTCCACTAAAGAGCGACAACTGAACTCTTCTTACCACAGATATATTTCTATGTCCATCGGATATAACCAATCATGAGTACGATAACTCTTCACAGATGCTCGTAAGTACAGTTGGGCCAATTTATCGTTTTACCCATGTAGTTACATCTCACTCCTTAAGTACCACTGATCCCTCTAATGAACAATACAACATAGTTCAACTATGTGTGAACACCTCTCGGGCCATAAAAAGGCCACATCGTTCAAGCCTTGGAATCAGCCCTTAAGGGAACTATCTATCTACTTACCTCTGCTTCAAGGAAGAAGTGAATTCCATCTTGTGTACCTGAGTTCCCAGCTCCCAAATCAGACGAATCCTCAAAATGGTAGGTATGAGTCGGCATACTGGCCACTCGCACCCATGTAAATCAAAGGATCGCCCTCAATGGAAGGAGTTCCCAACTCACTCAGGATTAAGGTCATGTTACCTATGGTCATCCTAGTGAAGTGAAGTCTCTGTCATAAAAGGTGTTATATAACAAGACATTAATACTTCTTGGTCAAGTCTTATACAAACTCTTTGTATAGGACGCCCCCACTGTATGTCCTCTACACGAATGATCAGGATTAGACCATCTGTGATAAGTCATAACACTTGTAACTATTCCACAAAGCGGGCTGCATCCGTGGCATTATCAGGATAAGGTTTACCTCCTATATTCATATATTTTAGACCATTTTGGTTATCAATTAAGACATGATCCATTTGTATGTCACCATATACATGCTTAAGTTACATAAAGACAACAAGGGATTTTAGTTTATTGATTTGTGGTAAAGAAAATAAAACATTCAGATGAGCAAAATCAAGAAGTGGAGTAAATATCATATATTATACATCACAAGCGTTCGTACAAACTGTTTACAAACTACAGAACACGAGACTTTAGGGCATCAACCCCAACAGTTTAGACCTTTACGGCAGTATCAGCAGCAAAATCCTAAGATGGGAGGATCTTGGAAAGATAGGTTCGTATGTAGATCGTGCGGGAAGTCCCATGTGGGGCATTGTCCAGTCAGCACAAGAGTATGCTTTAAGTGCAAGTAGGTGGAGCATATGGTAGATAGATGCCCTGGTGTTCCTATTGAGGGTGGTCAGAATCAGTCACAAAATGCCCACACATTCCGAACAGACAACAACAACAGCACAATCGGGTCTATGCCACCAACCGTCGAGAGGTTGAGCAGTCGGAGACAATAGTGACAAGTACGCTCCCTATCTTGGGACATTATGGATAGCAAACAAAAAGATAAAAGTATGGCAGTTAGAAATAGTGAACCGTACCCTTGACGTAGCTTTAATAGTGTTAGACATGTGTAACTTTGATGTGATTTTGAACATGGATTGGTTAGCAACCAACCATGCCAGCATAGACTGTTCTCGTAAGGAGGTGATTTTTAATCCTTCTATGGAAGCTAGTTTTAAGTTCAAAGGGGTCAGAACTGTGGTCTTGCCCAAGGTAATTTCAGTTGTGAAGGCCAAGAGGTTGCTTAACCAAGGTACTTGAAGTATCTTGTCTAGCATATTTTACACTAAAGAAACTGAGGTTGCCTTAACTTCAAAACCCGTTGTGAGAGAATACCATGATGTGTTTCCAGAGGAAGTGTCAGGTTTTCCTCCACCCAATGAGATTGATTTTGTGATCAAGTTGGAGACAAGCACCATTCCTATATCTAAAGCTCCGTATAGAATGGCTTCGGCCGAATTGAAAGAACTTAAGGTCCAGTTGCAAAATTACTTGATAAATGGTTCATACGACCTAATGTGTCCCCATGGGATGCACCAGTTTTGTTTATAAAGAAGAAAGATGGCTCCTTACAGTTATGTATAGATTACCGAGAATTAAATAAAGTGACCATCAAGAACAAATATCTCTTCCCGAGAATCGACGATTCATTTGATCATTTGCAAGGTGCCACGGTGTTTTCCAAGATTGATTTACGTTCGGGCTATCATCAGTTGAGCATTAAAGATAGTGATATTCCCAAGACTGCTTTTCATTCTAGGTATGGGCACTACGAGTTTACCGTGATGTCATTTGGGATGAAAAATGCTCCTACTATATTCATGGATCTGATGAACATGGTGTTTAAGGAGTTCCTAGACACTTTTTGTTGGGTTTTATACCCTAAAAACTCGCAGTTTGTAAAATCATAAACATTTTCTATTATCAATGTACTTTTTATTGATCTCATAAATTGTATGAAAGCCTAAATCCAATAAACTAAGACCCATGACTATTGTATGAGTACTTGAACTTTATGTGGAGACATAAGAGTGGATTGGGTTCGAGTAAATTGTCAAAATGGTCTATGGTATATGAATGAGGTTGGATACCTTATTCTAGTAACACCATTGGATGTGGCCTACTCTGTAGTTATTACAAAGAGTTGTAAAGTGCTACATATGATGTGATCCTAATTCGTACATGTTATGCCATGAGGAGTGGGGGCGTCCTATGCAATGAGTTTGCATAAGATCAGGACCAAGAAATAAGTCACTCTTATTTTATAATGTTGTTTACTGTTTAAGACTGACTATTTCACCTAGATGACCTAGGTAACTAGATCTTAATCCTGAGCTAACTATGAACTCCTGTTTATTCGGGATTGCCCTTAGATTTACATAGTTGAGGGTTAGCTCAATAGCACCGGATCAATAAAACTCCTATTTCAGGGGTAAGATCGGATAGATAACAGGGGACATAGGGTGCAAGACGGAGTTCACACCTACCCGATTAAGGGATAGGAAAAAGGTTGTTCACTTAAGTATTGAATCCAAGTCTTGAACAAGGGGCCCCACCCTCTCACTAGGTTGAGATAGTTTGGTTTAGTGATTGGATCACAAACCAGTTGTTCATTAGAGGATCAGTAGGGACTTGAGGAATAAGACGTAATCTCGGGGGTAAAACAGATATTTGATCCAGCCATTATTATGAACAACCTGTGAAGGGTCAACTTGTTGATTATGGTTAAATCATGTGGACATAATATCTACAGTGAAGACTTTGGTGGAGTGACCCATTAGTTAACGAATGGAGATTAATTTGGTCTAATGAGTTTAGCCAATTAATGTCGGATTGTTGGAGCCCATGATCTGTAGATCCGCGAGGTCCCTCTACTAGCTCGTAACGGAGTAGCTCTAGAATAACGTGATAAGTTAATTTGAGACGTTCAAATTAGAATTAAGGGATTTAGTAATTATATGAGATATGATTATATGTTTAATTTTAGAATTAAATGGAATAACAGAATTTATATATTTAAATATATAAAGATGGATATGTGTTAAAATTAATTTAATATTTGATATTAAATTAATTAAGTTTTATTTAATAATTAATTTATGAAATTAATTAAATTTTCATATTTAAAATCAAAAGAAATTTTATAAAATCAAATTTTGATTTTTAGATAAAATTCGAAAATTGGAAAACAAAACACTTAAATGGAAAAAGAGGTTTTTCCATTATCCATCACCAAGTAGCTCACTCAAATGGCAATATCTTTGCCTTGTCTTTTCCAAGTATGAGCTGCAACTCATGCAACTCTTCTCTTTGCATGTTGACCTACAATATAATGAAGAGTTTGGAGTGAAAGTCGGGCATGTAATCCATAGAGAATTTTAGAGAAAAATCGATTTGAAGAAAGGTTCTTCAACAAGGTTGCTGCAGTGAGCTTTTCTCCTTCATCCCTTGATTTAAGCTTGTTTTGAGTCCCACAACTCAATCTAGAGCACCAAGAGAATAGTGGGGAAGGTCTTGAGGTGGTCTACAATAAGATTTGGAGAAGATAGTAGCTGGTGAAGAAGCTTTAAAGAAGTTCTACAAGAGGTATGTCTTGAAACTCATTTTTTCTGCAAAATCATGCTTCATATTTTGCCAAAATTAGTGAATTTGAGTACTTAGATGATCCTTGTGCTTCCGCTATTGTTGATGCATTCCTACACTTTTGTCATAGTCTTTATTGATGAATTCCTTGTTTATTCTAAGACGAAGGCAGAGCATGAGAAGCACCTACATAAAGTCTTGGATAACCTAAGGTCAAACAAGATGTACGCTAAGTTTTCCAAATGTGACTTTTTGTTGAAGCAAATTACTTTTCTAGGCCATGTGGTGTTCGGAGATGGAGTTTCAGTAGATCCAGCAAAGATTGAAGTGGTTACTAACTGGTTTCGGCCTACTATAGTTAGTGAGGTGCGTAGTTTTCTGGGGTTAGCAGGCTATTACTGACGGTTTGTTAAAGATTTCTCTCAAATAGTTACACGTTTGACCCAGTTGACTAAAAAGGGAGCCCCCTTTGTTTGGAGTAGAGTGTGTGAGGAGAGTTTTCTGAACCTTAAGTAGAAACTTGTTATTGCTCCAGTTCTTATAATGCCAGATGGATCAGTAGCTTTGTAATTTATAGTGATGGCTCGAAAAAGGGGTTAGGGTGTGTGCTTATGAAACATAGTAAGGTGGTTGCTTAGGCCTCTCGCCAGCTGAAGAACCATGAACGGAGCTATTGAACTCATGACTTGGAATTGGAAGTTGTTGTTTTTGCCTTAAAGATTTGGAAACACTATTTGTATGGGGAGAAAATACAAATCTTTAGAGACCATAAGAGCCTAAAGTACTTCTTCACTCAGAAGAAGCTAAACATGAGACAATTCAGATGGTTGAAGTTGGTGAAAGACTATGATTATAAGATACTGTATCATCCGAGTAAGGCGAACATAGTAGCAAATGCTCTCAGTAGGAAGATAGCTTATTCAGTAGCTTTGATTACTGGACAGATACCTCTGCGTAATGATATTGAACAGGCTAAAATTGTAGTAGCTGTGGGGGAAGTCACCGCAAAGTTGCCACAGTTGACGGTACAGCCGACGTTGAGACAAAGGATTATTGATGTGCAATAGAATGATTCATACCTTGCTGAGAGATTTCGTCAGTTGGAGCTAGGGTGGGACAGTGAGTTTTCAGTGCTCCAAGATTATGTGTACCTGCAGACGACAATATTAGGAATGAAATATTGCCAGAGGCCCATAGCTCTCTATTTTTTATGCATCCTAGCAGCACCAAGATGTATTAAGACCTGAAATGATGTTATTGGTGGAACAATATGAAAAGGGGAATTGCTAAGTTTGTCAGCAAGTGTTTATGTGCCAGTAGGTTAAAGCCCTGAGATAGAAGCCAATGGGCTTATTGCAGTCTCTGGGTGTACCAGAGTGGAAATGAGAGAATGTGTCCATGGATTTCATCGTGGGCTTGCCAAGGACGGCTAAAAGCTATATGGCGATTTGGGTTATAGTGGACAGACTCACAAGCAAGCACATTTTATCCTAGGAAAACCCACATATTCAATCAATAAGTGGGCACAATTGTATATGAAAGAGGTGGTGAGATTGCATAGGGTATTGGTGTCCATCGTGTCTGATAGGGACCCTCGTTTTACATCCATATTTTGGAAGAGCCTCCAAATAGCATTGGGTACTCACTTGGATTTCAGTACAGCTTTCACCCATAGACTAATGGTCAGACTGAGCATTTGAACCAAACCTTGGAGGATATGTTACGTGTGTGTGCTCCTGGAATTTACAGGGAGTTGGGTTTCCCATTTGCACTTGATGGAGTTCATTTATAATAACAGCTACCAGGCTACTATTGGCATGGCGTCATTTGAGGCCTTGTATGGGAAGAGTTACAGGTCTCCAGTGTTTTGGAACGAGGTTGGTCAATGGAGATTGTTGGGTCTGGAATTGGTGCAAACCACCAATGAGGCGATACAGAAGATTAGAGCCCGAATGTTAACAGCTCAAAGTAGGAAAAATAGTACATTGATGTTAGGCGTAAAGACCTAGAGTTTGAGGTAGGTGATAAAGTATTTCTGAAAGTGGCACCTATGAAAGGGGTGTTGAGATTTGGCAGAAAGGGTAAATTGAGCCCTCGATTCATCGAGCCATTTGAGATCCTAGAATGGATCGGTCTTGTAGCTTATCAACTGGCCTTGCCACCGTCTCTTTCTGCAGTTCACAATCTTTTTCATGTTTCCATGTTGAGAATGTCCATAGCAGACTCATCTCATATTGTGGATTATAAGCCTTTGAATTTGAATGAGAACCTGAGCTGTGAAGAGAAGCCTATTCAAATCTTGGCCAAGAAAGTGAAAGTTTTGCGCAAGAGATAGCATTGGTGAAGGTTCTTTGGCGGAATCATCAGTTCAAGGAAGCAACGTGGGAGCAAGAGGATGACATGAGGTCGCAATATCCCGAGTTTTTTCAGGATTAGAACATTCGAGGATGAAAGTTTCTTAACAGGAGTAGAGTGTAACACCCCGATTTATTTTATAATTAAACATTAATTTATTTTAGACTATTTGGATAAATTGAGTTTTGAGACTCAAGTATTTGACTAAGTTAAATTCAATTTAATTTATTTAGAATTTTTTGGGATTTAATTTGGCATGCAATTGGAGATTAGATTATTTTATTAAAATAATCCAATTTGATTTCTGGAGGGAAGATGTAAAATATGTTAGAAAAGATGGAAGTTATTAAATTTGTATTTTATTTGGGAAGAGATTTTATTTAGTTTTATTTGGTTTTGATTTTTTATTTGGATGAAATTTAAGGAGATATTTTAGATTTAATAAAAGAATTTTGGATTTAACAAAAGAAATTGGAAGTTGGAATTGAAAAGGGACTTTCTTTTTCCCTTTTCAATTCCAACTTCCAATTTCTTTTATTAAATCCAAAATATCTCCTTAAATTTCATCAAATAAAAAATCAAAACCAAATAAAATCTCTTCCTAAATAAAATTCAAATTTAATAACTCCCATATTTTCCAACATATTTTAAATCTTCCCTCTAGAAATCAAATTGAATTATCTTCAAAAAATAATCTAATCTAATCTCTGATTGCAAGCCAAATTAAATTCCAACAAAATTAAAATACTTAAATTGAATTTAACTTAGCCAAATACTTGAGTCTCATAACTCAATTTATCTAAATAGTACAAAAAAATAAAGTTTAATTACAAAATAAATCAGAGTGTTACACCCTATCCCTATACTTATAGACCATTTTGGCTATATACTCAAATTTGATCCACTTTTATGTCTCTACATAAAGCTCAAGTATTCATGCTATAGTCAGGAGTTCTTTAGTTTATTGGATTTAGACTTTTACAAGTGCAATTTACATATTCAATAACAACTTTGCTAAATATATCTCAATAACATCTTTATTGCAAAATAGAATATGTTTAACGTTTACAAAATGCGAGTTTTAGGACATATAATCCAACAAACTCCCACTTGGACTAAAACTCCAATAGGTTCACATATATACAATGTTGAGTATAAATACAATAAACTAGGGCATCAGATACCCATGAATTCACCCACTTATCCTAGATTTATGAATCTCTCAGTCCTAGTCCGACTAGGTGACCCTCGAACACTTTAGCCGTGAGGGCCTTCATGAACAGATCAGCACGATTGCCTTCTGAGGCAATTTAGGTGACCATCACGTCTTCTTGATACAATCTCCTTGATGAGATGGTACTTTCGCTCGATGTGCTTTCCGTGCTTATGCCTTCTTAGTTATTTCGAATTTGCAACTGCTCTATTGTTATCACAATAGAGAGTGATATGAAAATGCATATTTGAAACTACTTCCAAATTAGTTAAGAATTTCCTAAGTCATACCGCTTCTTTCGCTGCTTCATATGCAGCTACATACTCTGCTTTCATGATGGAGTCAGCAATACAACTTTGCTTTATATTCCTTGATAATTGGTAGAAATACTAGTTATTAAAGCTCAAATTATTAAAACAATGGCAGAAAGCGATGGTGAATAGGCAATATTACGATTGAATACACCAAACTAAAAGAAAATTGTGATCGCTAACGCTCATCGCATAAAAGTAGTTAAATTGAGTTATTCAGTGCAGGAGCAATGTGATAGCACGTTTTGAGTTGCGATCCAAGGGTACCTCAAAGTTGATCGCGTTATGAACTTACATAAAGGCAGTGGCCTAATATAATAAAACATGATGGGATGTAAAGCCGATACCGGTCAGATCAGAAATTCAATTGACAGTCATTGAAGACCATACTATTACAAATACATTGAACTTTCGGTGACTATCAAACAGCACAACAGGGTATGGAAATTAATGTTGCCCATCCACCCAATCATTAGTGACGAGAACTGTTTTTTCTGGAAGTCTATAAATACCCAATGCTACCAAACTAGCAGGACTTCCAAACGAGAAAGCGAGGCGAAGCCAAGGGAAGGGAATTCTTGAAAAGAAATTAATTTTTGGAGAGGTCGAGAGGCTGCCAAAAACATCACGGAGGAGAGACACCAAACCCTTGCGAGAACAAGAGTTAACGACGTGGGAAAGAATTGAAGTGATAAGAGTAGCGTAAAAAAGCCAGAGGAAGCAAGACATTGCTTACCTGGCTTGATCCTTCTTACACCATTTATTGTTTTGTACTCAAACACTTTATTTACAAAAATGAAAACTTCATTTCAATTTATGTTCAGTCTCTTCACACCATGCATGAGTAACTAAATTTGTAAATGTGTTGAGAAGTACTTAGCTAGCACGACTTAAGCTATGCACTTTATGCGATCACCTTGTCTTATGTATGCTTCATTCATCATTTGGAGTACTTGAGAGAGTAGTCTAAAGACAGAATCTAGGCTTGAGAGAGTCGAATTAGATCGCATAAGCAAGAGTAGAGACTTAGAAATAAGTTCTATCTGCTACATTCCATACATATCGCATGCATCCTAGAAATAGGAAGTGTGGTCTTATGAATTAAGACATGTAGTGCTTAATATTTGTGTATAGCATGATCGCATGACTTGTACAATATCTTAAACAATGCTAGCAAAACCTCTTCTCAACCCTTTCATCGCATATTTGTTACAACACCACCCTTTCATCACTGTGCATTTAATTTCATCGTATTATAAAATCAAAGTTAAATCACCATCTACTTCTTACTTACCATCGCAATAGGATTAGAGAGTCCATCGCATATCTATTTAGTAATCCCTGCGTTCGACCCTGGACTTACTAGGACCCTAAGAAGTCTTATACTTGGGCTTTGTTAGGAAAACTTGCATGATCATCATATCCACACATCTTTTCATTGCATGATAAATCAACACATCAAGTTTTTGGCGCCGTTACCGTGGATTACGGTATAGATTACGCTAACATCAATTCTCTTTGATCTTTGCAGCTTTCAACCTTTAGAGTATTTCCATTCCACCTGTGAAGGAAGTAGCAAGCATTGTATGAGCGAAGGAAATACTCTTGAGCTCAAGTACGACCTAAAGATTGAAAGAATTTTTCGTAAAAGGCAAAAAAATAGAAGTAAACGGCAAAGAAGAGTTCGTAGAATGGATTAACAAACTGAAGAACGAGTAGCAAATGAAAACAAAATGATGGAAAATCCCATCCTACTGGCAAATGATCGCAATAGACCCATCCGGAACTATGTGCCACCAAATTTGTATGATTTCTCCCCAGGAATCATGAGACCAGCATTAGATGGATCAAGGCTCGAGATGAAGATCCGCACGGCCATCTACGAAGCTTCATTGAAATTTGCAACACTTTTGTGTTCCCTAAAATTTCCCAAGAAGAGGTTCGACTCACGTTATTTCCATTTTCACTATGCGATAAAGTGAGAAAATGGACATACTCTCTCGAAACAGGAGAGATAACATCATGGAACCAAGTTGTGGAGAGATTTATGAAGAAGTATTTCCCTCCTACATAAAATGCCAGAAGGAGGAAATTGATCACCAATTTTGAACAAGAAGAATATGAATCGTTCAATGATGCATGGGCGAGATTCAAGAGACTAGTATGCGACTGCCCACACAATGGATTACCAGATTGCCTCCAAATGGAGATTTTCTATCATGGACTCAACTCTACATCGCAGACAGCTGCCAATGTGGCAGCAGCAAGAGGTCTTCTGGACAAAACATATGATGAAGCAAAGAATATTTTGGATCGCATCTTAAAAAACCATAAAGATTGGCAAGAAAGCGATCAAAGAACGAATCTCAGAGAAGGTGATTCAAGTAATGATGCCATCGCATCGTTACAAAATCAGATGATGCGATGATAAACTTATTGCAAGGCATCGCAATAAACAATTCAAGAGCTCGAAATGGGCAAGTCAATGTGATAGAGCAAATAAGCACTAATTGTGTCTTATGTGAAGAATTGCATTCTTTTGAGGAATGCCCACGAAATCCTCAATCAGTTTCCTTTGTCAAAAACAATCCTTTTTCAAACACTTACAACCCGGGGTGGCAAAATCACCCTAATTTTTCTTGGAAGAACAACTAACAACAAGGCAATTAGCTTGTGGCTCAGAGAGAGGGACCGTCAGGGTTTTTCCATAGATCTAATGGACAACAGCAAGCTATCAGTTCTCAACCACCATCCTCATCATCCCTGGAAAACCTGTTGAAGCAATACATCGAAAAGAATGAAACAGTCCTTCAAAACCAAGCTACATCAATCCACAATTTGGAAATTCAAATGGGACAAATTGCGGGAGAGCTAAAGAACAAACCCCAAGGGACATTGCCTAGCTTAACCGAGCTTCCACACAATCCAAGAAATACCAGGAAAGAACATTTCCAAGAAGTCACCCTAAGGAGTGGAAAGGCGGCGATAGAAGTCATAAAGGAGCCATGCAAGACAGAGTCAAAGGAGCAACCTGTGATTGAATCAAAAAAGCCCCTATCGCAGACTAAATCAAAGGAGTCAAGACTAGGGAGCCAGAAGATGCGACCACCTCTAAGCCTTCAGACCATGAAACATTAAAGTATAGCTACTCCATTTCCTCAAACACTGACAAAGAAACATAATGATGAAGGCTAGTATCAGCGCTTCTTGGAAATTTTGAAACAATTACACATCAATATTTCATTCATAGAAGCGATAGAGCAGATGTTGGTGTATGTGAAATTTTTGAAGGACATTGTCTAGAAGAAGAGAAGCACGGGAAGATTTGCCACGGTGGCATTGACACGAGAATACAACACTATAATTCCACCAAAGATGTGCGATCTAGGTAGTTTTACAATACCCTGCTCAATAGGAGGAATTTATATTGGTCAAGCATTAAGCGATCTTGGGGTAAGCATAAACTTAATGCCCCTTTCAATTTTCAAAAGATTGAATGTGGGACAGCTAACGCCCATAACGTGACTCTTCAACTCACCGATAGATCCTTGGTGCATTTTGAAGGGAAATTAAAGGATGTCTTAGTAATAATAGACAGATTCATTCTACATACAGACTTCATTATCTTAGATTATGAGGCGAATAAAGATGTTCCAATCATATTGGGACTACCATTCTTGTCTACTGGTCATGCTCAAATAAATGTGCACAAGGGAGAAATCATAATGAGCATCAACAGAAAGAAGCTCAGGTTCAATATTATCAAGGAAATGAAGTTCCCAGATGAGGAAGGTTTATCAGATTCCGATGATGAACAAACTTGCGTTGAAAATTGGGAGTCCGAATAAGAGAATGAAGAAAGAGAGGATATGATAGCATCCATTAAGATTTGTCATGCGATAACAGAGATGTTGTAGAATGATGAAATGCTAAATTTGGATGAAGAAAGAAAAGCACAGAAGCCCTCTTTAGAACAACCACCTACACTAGAACTAAAAACTCTACCAACTCACTTGAAGTACGTATTTCTCGGCCAGAATGGAACCTTACCAGTCATCATATCTTCTGCGTTACCGGAAGAAAAAGAAACTGCACTGATCAATGTTTTAAAAAAATATATTAGAGCAATCGGATGGATGCTTGCAAACATCAAAGGTATCAGCCCAATGTATTGCATTCATCGAATCTAGCTTGAAGAAAATCAGAAGGGCTCAATAGAGCCTCAACACAGACTAAACCCTACGATGAAAGAGGTTGTCAAAAAATAAATCATCAAATTGTTAGATGTCGGCATTATCTACCCTATCGCAGATAGTACGTGGGTCAGCCCCGTGCAATGTGTTGCCAAAAAGGGTGGGATGACAGTGGTTCCTAACGCAAACAATGAATTAATCCCCATGAGGACTGTCACGGGTGGTGGATTTGCATGGACTACAGGAAACTCAATGCGGCGACAAAGAAAGATCAATTCCCCTTACCTTTCATTGATCAAATGCGCGACAAATTAGCGGGGAATGATTATTTTTGCTTCCTTGATGGATACGCAGGCTATAACTAAATTATGATCGCACTAGAGGATCAAGAAAAGACCACGTTCACATGTCCATCTGGAACATTAGCCTTTCGTCGCATGCCTTTTGGATTATGCAATGCACCCAGTACGTTTCCAAGGTGTATGATGGCGATCTTCTCCGAGTAACTTGAAGACTCGGTTGAAATCTTTATGGATGACTTCTCAATCTATGGACAAACATGTGAAATCTGTCTGCAAAACCTGGAGAGAATACTGAGAAGATGTGAGGAAACTAATCTGGTGTTGAATTGGAAAAAGTGTCATTTTATGGTCAAGGAAGAAATTGTGCTTGGGCACAAGGTCTTAAGAATTGGGTTAAAGGTGGACAAAGTAAAGATTAAAGCTATAGAAAAACTTCCACCTCCAGCGAATGTGAAAGCTATGAAGAGTTTCCTAGGACTCGCGGGGTTTTACAGAAGGTTTGTGAAGGACTTTTCCAAAATCGCTCGACCATTGAATGCGTTGTTGGAAGCTGATAGACCCTTTGATTTCGATTCACACTGCCTCACGGCATTCAAAACACTAAAAGACGCTTTGACTTCAGCACCAATTCTGATCGCACCAGATTGGACGAAGCCATTCGAACTGATGTGCGATGCCAGCAGATATGCGATGGGGGAAGTCTTGGCACAAAAGGTAAAGAAAATGTTACACCCCATCGCATATGCTAGCAGAACGCTAAATTCCATGCAGACAAATTATACCACTATCGAGAAGGAACTTTGAGTAGTAATTTTTGCTATTGGAAAATTCAGACCTTATTTGTTGGGGTCAAAAGTGATTATCCACACAGACCACTCTGCGATAAGATATCTGATGACAAAAGAAGATGTGAAGCCTAAACTAATCCGATGGGTTCTCTTACTTCAAGAATTTGATATTGAAATAATCGACCGAAAGGGAACAGAGAACCAGGCCACTGACCATTTATCGCGATTAGAGAATTCAGAAGTGGATCACATCTAATAAGTGGTAAACGCCTCATTTCCTATGAACAGCTGCTTAAGATTGAAGAACTGCCCTGGTATGTAGATATTATCAACTTCTTGGTCTACAAATAATTCCCTGAAAACTACACATCCCATCAAAAGAAAAGGCTCATACATGAATGCAAATTTTACCACTGGAACGATCCAAATCTTTACAAAAGAGGACAAGACCAGATATTGAGACTCTGTGTTCTTGAAACTGCTTTCCATCGCATATTGTTTCAATGTCATGAATCACCCTATGGAGAGCATTTCGGCAGACAGCGCACGACAACGAAACTTTTTCAATATGGGTATTATTGGCCCACTTTGTTTAAAGATGCACGAGAATACTCCATGAAATGCGATAAGTGCCAACACACTAGAAGCATTTCAGAAAGAAATGTGATGCCAATTAACATCATTTTGGAGATGGAGCTATTCGACGTCTGGGAATAGATTTCATGGGACCATTTCCATCATCAAATGGTCATAAATACATTCTTCTGGCTGTCGACAATGTTTCAAATGGATTGAAGTTGATTCATGCATTGCAAACGATGCGGCAATAGTCTCTAAGTTCTTGAAGAAAAACATCTTTACTCGTTTTGGCACCCCACATGCCATAATAATTGACGAAGAGACCCACTTTGTGAATCGCATTGTTAGTAAACTGTTGATCAAATATAATGTCCACCATAAGATTGCCACCGCATATCACCCCCAAACAAAAGGACAAGTAGAGTTTTCTAATAGAGAAATCAAGTTAATCTTAGAGAAGGTGGTGAACCTATCGCGGAAGGATTAGGACATGAAATTGGATGATGCCTTGTGGGCATATCAAACTGCTTATAAAACACCCATAGGCATGTCACCATATGTGTTAGTGTTTAGAAAGGCTTGTCATCTACTGTTGGAACTGGAATATAAGGCGATATGGGCAGTTAAGAAACTTAACTTTGATCTTAAGGCTGCAGGAGAAGAGAGAAAACTTCAACTACTAGAGCTGGACGAGTGGAGATTACAAGCATATGAAAATTCCAAATTTTACAAAGAACGCACCAAGTGATGGCATGATAAGCGTCTTTGCGAGAAAAACCTCAAGACATGTCAAAGGGTATTACTGTTCAACTCTAGGCTGCGTCTCTTTCCTGGAAAACTAAAGTCGCGTTGGTCCGGGCCTTTCATAATCAAAGAAGTATTCATGCATGGAGAGGTGGAATTGACCAACGAAGATGAGACCAACGCATTTAAAGTGACTGGACAAAGAGTAAATCTGTATCATGGAGGGGATTTCCAACGCAAGAAAACCTCTATTGACTTGGGTAAGCCAAAATGAAGTAGAAACACTCAGTCCCTGCAATGATAAGCGGCTTACATTCATCAAGGACGAAATATATCCTTTTGAGTATCCTTTTTGTTTTTGTTTCAAGAATCTATTTTACTTTATGCATAATTACTACTTTTTATGATTGTCAATTCTTTTCTTCGTACTTTTTCTATCTTTTTTATTTCATCATTTTGATCTCGATAATCGAATGTGACGGAGTAACATGATGGGCTTAAAACACGCGATCGGTTGATCAAAAAGAAAAGCACAATTCTTCGCAAATACAATATTAGCCCATCACAGGAAAGGATGCGATCAAAATTATGCGAGCGAAAAATTAAATTTGGGGGTTATGTCCCTCTTTGCCTCATCTTATTTCAATTTTTGTACTTTCCAGTTTCAATATTGTTGAATTCTACTATCGCATTCTCTCTCGTTTGGCTCAAATCTGAATTTTTTATTACTTTATTTGGTCGTCGCATTCTTGCTTTGCTCATTAAGACTTCAATGATAAAAATATATGTCTCTTCTCTTATCGCATGAACTAGCGTCAGATTAATTTTAGGACATTCGATTCACAACGAATTTCTAAATTTTAGTTGGTCTGCCAACTTTACTTCACAACTATTTTTACAAAATTTTCTGAGTCCATCGCATGAATTATCTTGTTTTCACCAATGAGGACATTGTTGCGTTTAAATTTGGGGGGTGTTATTTTCAGCCTTCATTTCAGTTTTAAAAAAAATTATATATATAGTGTTGAGATCGGATCCTGCTCGTAATTGGATGTCCGCATGACACCCGTGGGGGCAAGCCAAAACGAAGGTGGGAATCGTGATCAACGCAGAAGATAAGTGATAACAACTCCGCTACCAAATAAAAATATAGGCATGAGTTATCACTGAAAATAGGGCCTCGCTCGTAGTTGGATGTCCGCATGACACCCATGGGGGCAAGCCAAAATGAAGGCTGGGCACTCAGATCAGCGAAAGATCACAAAACTAATATTTGAATCTTGCGAAGGCCAGAACCACTTGAACACCCCGATTTGATAAAAATTTGAAATAAATCATGCGATGTCCTGGGAAATAAGTAAAGATTTTTTTTTTAAGATTAAGCTCGCGGTCCCTAAAGGTTAAATATTTTAGGAAGAGATTAGGATAGAAATTAAAAATGACAACGGTTCAGCGACATGAATAAGGCATCATGAGAAGCCTAGGCAGGGTAAAGGCGATTGAAATTTTGAGAAATCTTTAGTTTATGCTTGAGGGCAAGCATTGTTTTAAATTTGGGGGTGTGATAACTGGTAGATTACAAGTTATTAAAGCTCAAATTATTAAAACAATGGGAGAAAGCGATGGTGAATAGGCAATATTGTGATTGAATGCGCCAAACTAAAAGAAAATTGTGGTCGCTAACGCTCATCGCATAAAAGCAGTTAAATTGAGTTATTCTATGCAGGAGCAATGCGATAACACGTTTTGAGTTTGTGATCCAAGGGTACCTCAAAGATGATTGCGTGATGACCTTACATAAGGGTGGTGGCCTAATATAATAAAACATGATGGGACGTAAAATCGATAACAGTCAGAACAGAAATTCAGTTGACGGCCATTGAAGACCATACTGTTGCAAATACATTGAACTTCTGGTGACTATCAGACGGTGCAACAAGGTATAGAAATTAATGTTGCCCATCTATGCAATCATTAGTGAGAAGAGTTGTTTTTTCTGGAAGTCTATAAATACCCAATGCTACCAAACCAGCAGGACTTCCAAGTGAGGAAGCGAGGCGAAGCCGAGGGAAGAGAATTCTTGAGAAGAAATTAATTTTTGGAGAGGTCAAGAGACTGCCAAAAACATCACGGAGGAGAGACACCAAACCCTTACGAGAACAAGAGTTAACGACATAGGAAAGAATTGAAGTGATAAGATTAGTGTAAAAAAGCCAGAGGAAGCAAGACATTGCTTACCTGGCTTGATACTTCTTACACCATTTATTGTTTTGTACTCAAACACTTTATTTACAAAAATGAAAACTTCATTTCAATTTATGTTCAGTCTCTTCACACCATGCATGAGTAACTAAATTTGTGAATTGGTTGAGAAGTACTTAGCTAGCATGACTTAAGCTATGCACTTTATGCGATCATCTTGTCTTATATATGCTTTATTCATCATTTGGAGTATTTGAGAGAGTAGTCTAAAGACAGAATCTAGGCTTGAGAGAGTCGGATTAGATCGCATAAGCAAGAGTAGAGACTTAGAAATAAGTTCTATCTGCTACATTCCAAACACATCGCATGCATCCTAGAAATAGGAAATGTGGCCTTATGCATTGAGAAATGTAGTGCTTAATATTTGTGTATAGCATGATCGCATGACTTGTACAATATCTTAAGAAATGCTAGCAAAACCTCTTCTCAACCCCTTCATCGCATATTTGTTACAACACCACCCTTTCATCATCGTGCATTTAATTCCATCGCATTATAAAATCAAAGTTAAATCACCATCTACTTCTTAATCACCATCGCAATAAGATCAGAGAGTCCATCGCATATCTATTTAGTAATCCCTGCATTCGACCTTGGACTTACCAAGACCCTAAAAAGGCTTATACTTGGGCTTTGTTAGAAAACTTGCATGATCATCGCATCCACACATCTTTTCATTGCATGATAAATCAGCGCATCACTTCTTCATACTATAGTTCCTCCATTTAAAGTGGACATTGATCCTGAAGTTGATTTCCTTGAATCAATATCAGTCCAAAAATCAGAGTCAGTGTATCCTGTAAGGATCATGTCCTTAGCACCCTACATAAGAATATAGTCCCTCATTCTCGGACAATACTTGAGGATTTTTTTAACAGCAGTCCAATGATCATATCCAGGATTGGAGTGAAACTTACTAACTATTCCAACTACATAGCATATGTAACAGACCTCTCTTGGAATTTTGCATCTTATGACTAGACAACATCTGGTCTATATAAGATTTCTGAGATAAATCTAGCGTTCTGTTCTTGCTATTTTGCACAATTTGGATTCCAAGAACATACTAAGTATCTCCCAAATCTTTCATTTGAAACTATGATTCTAGTCTTCTCTTAATGCCATCAAGGAATACTACCTCAATCCCATTGAGTAGGATATCATCAACATATAATACCAGAGAAGCTACAGTCTTGTTGCCAATTTTCTTGTAAACACAAGGTACGTCAACGTTCTGTTCAAAGTCAAAAAATTTGATCACAATGTCAAATCTTATATTCTAGGATCGAGATACTTGTTTCAATCCATAAATTGATTGCTTGAGCTTGTAGACCTTTTACTCTTGACCCTGTTCAATGAATCTCTCTAGTTTAGACATATAGATACTCTTTTCAAGATAGTCATTCAGAAAGGTTGTCATGACATCCATTTGTTATATTTCATAATTATAAAAGGCAGCAATGGAGAGAAGGTATCTTCATAGTCCACCCTTTCTCTTTGGGTAAACCCTTTTGCCATGAGTCGAGTTTTGTAGGTATGTACCTTACCAGCTTGGTCTCGTTTTCTTTTGTAGATCCATTTACAACCAATAAGTTTTACCCCATTGGTTGATCTACAAGTTTCCAGACTGAATTGTAATACATTGGCTTTATTTCAAGATCCATGGCTTTTATTCACTAGTCTTGATCTACATCTTCCATTGCTTTCTTAAAGGTCAAATGATCTTATAAGCCATCATCAAGTATGATGACCTGAGTTTCTATCAAACCCATGTAATAGTCAGGCTATTGTACAACTATTCCACTATTGGGTTTTATGTCCTAAAACTTGTGGTTTGTAAACAATAAACTTATTCTGTTATCAATAAAGATGTTAGTGAGGTTTATTAAATAAAGTTGTTATTGAATGTATGAATTGCTCATTTTGTTTTAGAAAGAACTTAAATCCAATAAACTAAATCTATGACTATTACATGAGTACTTGAACTTTATGTGAAGACATAAGAGTGGATCAAGTTCGAGTCAATAGCCAAAATGGTCTATAGTATAAGTATAAGGCTAGGTACCTTATTCTGGGACACTATCGAATGCGGCTCACCTTGTATTTAATACAAAGATGTAATCCTGAATCATTCATGTGGAGATATGCGAGTGGAAAAGTTCTATGCAAAGAGTTTGTATAAGATCGAACCAAAAAACAAGTCACTCTTACTTTATAACATTGTTTACTATTTAAGACTAACTATTTCAAAGCGATGACCTAGGTAATTTGACCTTAATCCTGAGTTAACTATAAACTCTTGTTTGTTCGAGATTATCTTTAGATTTCCATGGGTGAGGGTTGGCTTAACAGCGCCTACTCAATAAGCCCCTTATTTTAGGGGTAAGACCAAGTAGATAGCTACAGACATAGGGTACAAGATGAAACCCACTCCTACCCACTTTTAGGGATAGTATAGAGGTTGTTCCCTTAAGTGCTGCTGACTCCGAGTCTTGAACAATGGGACCCTCCCCTCTTGTTGACTCGAGAGGGACTCAGTTTGGTGATTGGATTGCAAATCAATTGTTCATTAGAGGACCAATGGAACTTAAGGAGCAAGATGTACTCTTGGGAATAAAATAGCTTTTGACCTAGCCATTATTATGAACGACCTGTGAAGGGTTGACTTACTGATTATGGTTATATTTAGTGGACAGAAATAAATCTCCAGTGAGGGAAGTGCAAGTACTGAGCTTTAGTGGAGTGAATCGATAGTTAACGAATATTAGTTAATTAGATTAAAGAGTTTAGCTGGTTAATCTCGGATCGTTGGAGCCCATGGTCTATAGGTCCAATAGGTTTCCTTACTAGCTCATAAACGGACTAAACCTTAGAATAATATGATGAGAGAATTTGAAATGTTCAAACTCGAGTTACAGGAATTGTTAATTATATGCGATATAATTAAACGTTTAATTATTTAATTAAACAAAATGGGAGAATTGGATAATATTTAAATATGGTTTAAATATTAATTACATGAATAGGGATTCATGTTTTGGAATTGGTGTGCTATATTAATTTAATATTTGATATTAAATTAATTTAATTAACTAAATTGTTTAATTAATTATTAATAATTAAAATTATTTTTTGAATTATCTAATATTAATTTTTGAATTAATATTTTATAAAATTAAATTTTGAATTTTATTTGAAAAACTCAAATAAATTAAAAATGGAAGGAATTGGGTTCCACTTCCTCCACTTCACCATTCGATTTTCAATTACCTTAACAAGTTAAGGTCTTCGTGTAAATTTCTTATCAAATTGAGCTGCTTGTTGTGTTTTAAACAAAAGAGGTTACTTTGTTGAGAATGAAGAGGACATGCAATCTGAAATTCTGTGGTTTTTTTTTTTTGCGAAGAAATGTTCTTCAACTCTTGGACTTCAAATCAAAAAAACTTTTCAAATTTTCCTTAAATTCTATTTCATTTTGGATCCTACAATCTAATCTAAGGTCCTATAGAATAGTAGAGAAGATCAAGTGGTGGTCTACTAGCCATTGGAGTGGAAATTCGAGTAGGAAGTTTCTGATTTGTGAAGGATTCTTCAAATGTATGAATTTCAGAAACCTTATTTCTTTAATGTGAACATGCTTGTTTCATTGCTAAAATTAATGAAATTAGAGTGTTTAAAATCCAAATTTCTTCCACTTGTTGATTGTCAACACCAACACCCACTGCATCGAGGCGCTCTCAACTCTTGAGAAAGATGTGACTGACCAGATGTGCCAATTTCATCAACAATTTTGTTGATGGACTGGTGTGATCAACAACTCTTTTTGGTCTCTCTGTAGATTCTTTGGAAATTTTATTCAAAACTAGTTTACTGCGAGGTTGATGATTTCTTATGTGGTTCTCTTCTAAGAATGTAACGTTTTTCAATACAAACACTTTATCATCTTGAGGATCATAAAATAGACCACATTTTGTTTCTTTGAGGTATCCTATAAATAGGCATACTTTTGAACGACATTTCAGTTTCTTTGGGTTCTGCATCAACACGTGTATTGGGCATCCCTAAATCCTGAAGTGACGTAAACTACTTTTATGCCCTTTTCATTACTCATATGGTGTTTCAGAAACACTTTTTTTGGGAACATGTTCAAAATATATAATGTTGTTTGTACTGCATATCACCAAAATGAATTAGGAAATTGAGCATAACTCATCATTGAAAAAACCATAACGAGATTGTATTTCTCCTCTCCACTATACCATTCTGTTG
The DNA here is from genome assembly GCF_027475165.1 of Benincasa hispida. Lineage (NCBI taxonomy): Eukaryota > Viridiplantae > Streptophyta > Magnoliopsida > Cucurbitales > Cucurbitaceae > Benincasa > Benincasa hispida. The sequence continues at coordinate 96,923,521 of NC_143478.1, read as the reverse complement.
AGATGTATCGGGTGATGTGACCTGAGACTAAATTTCATGTTCTATCCAATAGTCTTGGAATTTCAAGTCCATATGCTCACCACCTCGATCTAATCGAAGTGTTTTGATATTTTTACTTAACAAGTTCTCAACCTCTGCCTTATACTCTTTGAACTTTTCAAGAGTTTCGAGTTTTTGATGCACAGGGGCAACCATGCAATCGCACCACTTCCCTTACAAAATTTTCAGCCACAGACTTCGCAGTGAAGAGGTGTTTCAGGAAATAAAATTAGCATATTTAGATAATTGGTCTATTACGACCAAAATAGTATCATACCCACCGAAAATAGGCAACCCCTGAATGAAGTCCATGCTAATATCTTCCAAATACGATCCGGAATAGGGAGAGCCTATAGAAGGCTAGCTGGTGTGAGAGTTAAATACTTAGCTTACTGGCATATGGAACACTTAGCTACATAAGTACAAACCTGACCCATCATTCCTCACCAATATGCCTCACGAGCTAATCGTTGATATGTTTTCAAGGATCTTTGGTGTCTGCCCATGAGGCTATTATGGAACTCTGCTAACAATAATGAAATAGTAGGTGAAGTGTTTGGAAGCACCAATCTGCCATGATAACAAAGCACCTCGCCCTGAAGGGTATAACCAAGTGGGGCAGGTAAGTCATCCAACAATGTTTGATGCACGCCATTCAGGAAAACATCATTTTCTACTTTATCAAAAAACATTGTTGTATGCAGTCTACCTATAACACTCAAAGTACCTAATTCTAAAGCGGACGACAAACGAGATAAGGAGTTAACTGCCGAATTTTCTAAGCCCATTTGTACTCAATGGAAAAATCATAGCCCATTAATTTCAATATCCAACGTTGGTATTCTCCAGCGATGACTCGTTGCAATAAGAGGAATTTTAGACTTTTCTGATCCATATGGATAATAAATTGATGGACCAACAAATACAGATGCCTTGCACAACTAACAAAATCGCTATCAATTCTCTCTTGTATACTGCTTTAAAATGATGTCTAAATGGTAAAGATTGGTTGAAGTTGAAGGAACTCTTACACAAGAGTACCACTGAGCAGAAGCGAGATCGTTCCAAACTCATTTTGATAGAATTAACGCATTCACAATTAAAGAGAATAGATATGCAATATTCGATTACCGATATGCTTTGAAACTTAAATGACAAAGAGAACAAGAAACGTACCAGTTGAAGAACCTTTCTTCACAGAAAACTCATTCTCTCGAAATGAACTGCTTCTCTCGCTCTCGCTGAGAACGTCCGCTCTAGTCATTCACCAAATCTCAGTCGTCTACCTACGTACAGCCTTCACATGAACACAGCAACAGGGAGGACACCACCACTTAGAACCTTCGATATTCTCAGTGTGAGAATCCAGGAGGTGTGGCCTCTATTGGATTTGGCAGAGGGAAGGAGGAAGAGAAGATCGTATACCACGACCAAGAAAGTGGGAGAAGGTTGATGTCTATCGTATAGATGATGCTTGATCGTTTAGGAAGTGGTACACGATCGTTTAGTAAATAGGTTGTGATCATATAGACAATCATTTAGTAAATGCTCAGGCGCGCGATCGTTTAGGAAAAAGTTAGACAGTCGTTTGAATCCTATGCGATCGTTTAGAAAGAGGCACGCGTGTATACGATCATTAGAAACGTTGAGCTATCATGTAGACTCTCAGTTTGCTATGTGATAAGTAGTATACACTATACGTGAGCGAATGACCGATCTCTTGCAAAGTGAAAATGATTTTCGTTTTATTCTTCAGTTACGAAAACTGCAAGCAACCTCCCGCTATCACACGGTTACGGAGAAAATGTCGGCACAATTATCCTATAATTGTCCAATTAAAATTAATAAATATAATCATATTATATTCATTAACCTATGGTTTAATATCATATATAAACTATAGTATTTTCTCCTCCACTAGATATAAATCACATTTATATCATTTTTCCTCCAAATAATATATCTCATACATAATGTCAATCATATCATATATAATTAACCAATTCAATCATAACATATATAATCGAACTCCCTCTTGTCAATTTGAACACTTCAAACTAACCCAAAAACTGATTCTCAACTTGAATCCATTGAGCTACCAAAGGAATCTTATGAACCTATGGCTCAAAGCTCTAACGATACATGAATAGCTTACTAAACTCTTTAACCATGAGATCCACCATCCATTAACGGCCAGGCATTCCACTAAAGACTGACAGATGCACTCTTCTCACCACAGATATATTTCTGTGTCCATCGGATATAAACAATCAACAGTACGATAACCCTACATAGATGCTCGTAAGTACAGTTGAGCCAATTTACCGTTTTTCCCCTGTAGTTACATCTAACTCCTTAAGTACCACCGATCACTCTAATGAACAATACAACATAGTCCAACTATGTGTGGACACCTCTCGGGCTATGAGAAGGTGTGTGGTGCCACATTGTTCAAGCCCTAGGATCAGCCCTTAAGTGAGCAATCTATCTATTTACCCCTGCTTTAGGGAAGGAGCGAATTCCATCTTGTGTAGCTAAGTTCCCAGCTCCCAAATCAGACGAATCCCCAAAGTGGTAGGTTTGAGTCGTCAATCTGTCCACTCGCACCCATGCAAATCAAAGGACCGCCCTCAAAGGCAAGAGTTCCCAACTCACTCAGGATTGAGGTCATATTACCCATGGTCATCATAGTGAAGTGAAGTCTCTTTCATGAACGGTGTTATACAACGAGACTATAACACTTCGTAGTTAGGTCTTATACAAACTCTTTGTATACGATGCCCCCGCTCGCATGTCCCCACATAAATGATCAGATCAGACCATCTGTAGCAAATCACAACACTTGTAACTATTCTACAAATCGGGCCACATTCGTAGCATTACCAAGATAAGGTTTCCCTTCTTTATCCATATACACAGACCATTTTGGTTATCACTTAAGACATGATCCACCAATATGTCTCCACATACATGCTTAAGTTACACACGACAACTAGAGATCTTAGTTTATTGGTTTGTAGTAAAGCAAAAAAACATCCAATGTTTATAGACAAGAGTGAAGAAAATATCATATATTATACATCACAAACATTTGTTCAAAACTGTGTTTACAAAGTACAGGACACGAGAGTTTAGGGTATCATCTCCAATAATCTCCCACTTGTCCTAAAGCGAGTGGGGTTTATAAAAAACTAGTACAAAACAATAAACTAAGGCACTAAGTCCTAATATAAAAATATCTCCCACTTGCCCTAGTCCAGCCACGGGCGGTCCCATAGACCCATGCTCTGAAGGTGACCCTCAAACACTATAGTCGTGAGAGCCATCATAAACGAGTCAGTAACGTTGTGTTCCGAAGCGATCTTCGTGACTATCACGTTCCCTCGATGCACTATCTCGCAGATGAGATGATACTTCCGCTCTATGTGTTTGTCGCGTCTGTGACTCTTGGGCTCCCTTGAGTTCGCCACAGCACTACTATTTTCACAATAGAGGGTGATGGGCCTAGACATATCTGGAACAACTTCCAGATCACTCAGGAACTTCTTGAGTCAAACAGCCTCCTTTGCAGCTTCACAAGCCACTATGTACTCGACCTCCATCATAGAGTCGGCGATGCACCCCTGCTTAGGCTTTGTCACACTACTACTCCTCCGTTAAGAGTAAAAACTGACCCTGAGGTGGACTTTCGAGAATCCTTGTCAATCTAAAAGTCAGAATCTGTGTATCCAGTAAGGATCAAATCCCTAGTTCCATACACGAGCATGTAGTCCCTTGTTTTCCGAAGATACTTGAGGATGTTCTTAACTGCGGTCCAGTGACCCTGGCCTAGATTAGACTAATACCTACTGACTATTCCCACAACATAATAGATTCCTAGTCTAGTACAGAGCATCGCATACATCAAACTACCAACAACAGGTGCATATGGGACCCGTCTCATCTCCTCAATCTCTTGAGGCTTCTTAGGACACATTTCCTTAGACAATGTAACTCCATGCCTAAACGGCAGTAAACCCCTTTTGGAGTTCTGCATCGAGTACTTGAGTAACATCTTGTCAATGTACGATGCCTGAGACAACACTAGCACTTTGTTCTTATGATCCCGAAAGATCTATATACCCATTACAAATTGAGGCTCTTCCAAATCTTTCATTTGGAATTGGGTCACTAGCCAATTATTAACTGCAGTCAGTAGACCTACATAATTCCCAATGAGTAGGATATCATCTACATAAAACACTAGGAAAACTACTGAACTATTGACGATTTTTTTGTATCCACTTGGCTCATCAACATTTTGGTCAAAGTCGTAAGATTTGATCGCAATATCAAATCAAATATTCCAAGATCAAGTCACCTATTTTAGCCCATAAATGGACCAATTTAGTTTGCCAACTTTCTTCTCTTGACCTTGGGCAATGAATCCCTCAAGTTGCACCATGTAAAAGGTCTCCTCAAGACTACCATTCAGAAAGGTCGTCTTGACGTCCATTTGCCAAATCTCATAATCATAATAAGCGGCAATGGGTAAGAGGATGTGAATCGACTTCAACATGGCAACAGGCGAGAAAGTCTCCTCATAGTCGACTCCCTCCACCTAGGTATAACCCTTTGCCACAAGTCGAGCCTTGAAGGTTTAAACCTTCCCATCGGCACTTCGTTTCCTCTTGGAAATACATTTGTAACCTATAGGTCTGACCCCATTAGGCTGATCTACAAGATCCCACATTGAGTTGAAGTACATCGACTTCATCTTGAGATCCATGGCTTTGACCCATTCATCCTGGTCAACATCCTTCATTTCCTTCTGATAAGACAACGGATCCTCAACGTCGCCATCGGCTACCATAGCTAGGATTTCTGTAAAACCCAGATAGCGAATAGGTGGGTTCGCAACCCTCCCACGGCATCGAGGTTCCCTCAACTCTTGAGGTGGAACTGACCTACCAAATGAACTATCATCAATAACTCTTGCTGATGAACCAGGCCCTTCAACAACTCTTGTTAAAGTTTCAGTAGTTTCATTGTAAAGCTCACGTAACACGACCTTACTACGTGGACAGTGTTCCCTAATATGATCCTCCTCTAGGAAGGTAGCTTTCGTGGAAATAAATACTCTGTTTTCCGATGGATCATAAAAGTAACCCTCTCGTGTACCTTTAAGGTAGCCTACAATGAGGCACAACCTTGACCGTAGTTCCAATTTCTATGGATTAGCCTCAAGCACATGTACTGGGCAACCCCATATGCGAAAGTGACGTAAACTAGCTTTACGCCCGTTCCACAACTCCAAAGGTATTCTCCCAACACTGTTGGAAGGAACACAGTTGTGTATATACACTGCAATCTCCACTACAAAACCCCAAAACAAGTTCGATAAGGAAGCATAACTCATCATCAACTGAACCATGTCCAACAAGGTTCTGTTTCACCTCTCTGCTACACCATTCTACTGAGGTGTACCTGACGTTGAGAGTTGGAAAACGATTCCATGTTCTATCAAATAGTCCTGGAACCCCAAATCTAAAAAATTTTCACCTCAATCTAATCGAAGTGTCTTAATTCGTCTACTCAATGCATTTTCAACTTCAGTCTTAAACTCTCTAAACTTTTCAAAGGATTTAGACTTCCGTTGCATCAAATAAGCATACCAATACCTAGAGTAATCATCAGTAAAACTGATAAAATACCCATAGCCTCCCCTGGCTTGCACATTCATCAGACCACAGAGGTCAAAATGCACTAAATCTAGAGGCTCTTTGGCTCAATAACCTTTTCCAGTAAAAGATCTTACCCTCAAGTCAAGATTCGCACACCGGTAAAGAGTTTTCTTCTAACTCACTTAGAAGGTCATTCTTCACCAACCTCTCAAACCTATTGAGATTGATGTGCCCTAATCGAAGGTGCCGAAGTCGGCATTTTCTGTTGGAGAAACGTTGACGTTTATTTTGAGTTACGGCAGTTTTAAACATTTCTATGTTATGGAGGGAACTTAATGCTAACGGCCTTAGCACATACAAGTTATTTTCCAGTTTTGCCATACAGATTTCTACTCCATCTTTATGAATAAACACTTTATCCAAATCAAAATTAAGAGTATATTTACACTACAACAAGCATTTTACAGAAATTAAGTTCCTTTTTAACTATGGAACTACAAATACATCTTGTAAAATAAGAAATTTGTTCTGTAAAGTCAAATGGATTCCTTCCACTGCCAGAGCTGAGATGACGTGCCTGGTGCCTACTCACATCTTCATCTCACCAGCCTCCAACTGTCATCGGGATCTAATCCCCTGAAAAGAAGAAAAAACATGATTAGTGGCACCCGAATCAATAATACAGGCAGAATCATCATTCTCCACTAAACAAGTCTTTCAAACTAGTAAAGCACATTTACCTTGTTTTGACTTAGCCTTGGCTTTAGCCTTGGTCGCCTTCTTCTTCTTAAACCAGCGAGGACAATTTCGCTTCCAGTGTCCATCCTGGTTGCAGTAGAAACACTTTTTCTTGTCAACCGGTGCTGCACACCTATTCCCCTGGGCGACAGGTGGTGGGTTAGCAAGCACCTTCCCCTTCCTCTTACCACCCTTCTTCTTCTTCCACTTTCCAGTTAAAGGAGTAGAAGATGCAGACTTCATTCCTGAGGTCGAACCTCGATGAAACTGCTTTAAAGACAAGGCAACATTTGCCTTACCTTCTTTCTTCTCCTTACTTTTCAATAAGGAATGATATGTCTGCAACTTATTGAGGAGAGTTGTATGGGTATAGTCCACTATGTTCAAAATCGCATTATTGACAAAGTGCAGGAAGCTTTCTGGCAATGAATGTAGAATAATGCTAACTTGGCTGCCCTCATCGATCCTAGACCCTTTCATCTCCACCACATTGAAGTGGACCATCATGTTAAGCACGTGTTCACGAATAGAGGTGCCTTCCTCCATTTTGGAGTTGAAGATGTATTTTAGAGCCTCGTGCTTGAGCTGTCCAGACGGTTATCTAAACATCCCCCGCAGGGATTCAATGATCTCACGACCTAAGATCATGGGCTCATGCTTCTTGGCCAACACGTCATTAAGACTGGCCAAGATATAGGCTCGGGCCTTCTCAATCGCCCGTGTCCAGCGCTTATAACTCTCCCAAACATTTCGAGCAGCATTAGGAGGAGGAATAGAAGGACGCTCCTCCATAAGTGCAAACATGAGATCCTCGATGATTAGTATAGTCGTGATCATATGTTTCCAACTAGCGTAATTGTCGCCAGTTAGCTTATCGGAGCTATGCAAAGTAATTGTGGCTATAACCATTTTAAAACCGTTGCTAAAAACATAACAAACTTTTATAAGTCTTTTGTTAAACCACATTTTAACACCAATTTAGTTTTAGCAAAATAGTTTCCAAGTACACTAAATGATAAGACTTTTATTTCGCAATGATGCCCTAGCGAGGCAGAACAAACATCACCGAGGAGGTGATCAGATGCCCCTTCACTACGATGAAACACTCTCAACCATTAGGCATAACCAACTCTTGGAACTGAACCTAACAGTCACCATTTGTTCAGTTCAGAACTATTACCCTTGACAATTCTGTGAAAGTGTAACCCCTCACTTTCGGCCCCAGAGTCCCGCCCCAATGTGCCCACCATAGGGAAAAAGTAGATTAGGACAAGAGACTAATTAACCTTATCCTATACAGGAGATCAAATAAAGAAATGTACAAAATTATCATCCTATAGGGGGACACTCCCAGGGTGCCTCGAGGCGATGCACATAAATTTTATCCAACCTAACAAGAGAGACCGTGGGATATGTTGTTGCACGTCCCGCTCCCACTTACTATGAACATTCTCTCCATCCACCTTGATATTGACATACCCAAACACCATCCTTTAGGGGGACACTCCCAGGGTGCCATAAGATCGAGGATAGATCTTACAGTGTGGACAATAAAGGGAGAAACGTGAGAGGTTTAAATGAAGCACCAGATGCCTCAAGTACCTTCCACTGAATGTTCTACCTAGGGGTTCATTAACTTAGACAATCCGGCTACTGATTTTAATCTAAGTCCGTTTAATCTGCTTAAAAACAACTTTTGTCTTTGAAATTAAACAAGTTCAAGTAGTCACATTAAACTCTTTAATAGATTGTCCTCAATCTTGCATGCATGCATCAAATATGATTAATTCACCTTTCAAGGTAGGTTTCCAGGTAGGAGTGTTCCATTTCCGTCACCTTAAATACTGATGACATAAAATGAGATGATGCCATAAACTTGTTGACATAAATTTGGTGCTTTTATTTTGTGGACAATGATCTTATGTCATAAAACGCATGGATGAATGATGACTTTATTTTCTTTATGCAATACTACTTCTAGATATGCGTTATTAATGAATGTTCTTGTATTACACTGTGCGTTATCACAAGTTTTCTTGCGTTGGAACCAAGTATAATTCCACCGCAAGTTTCTCGGTGTGATCCAAGATCGAACACAGGGATTGTTTTAGGTTAATTGCATTATATTCGTGTTATATGCGACCTGGGGTTTTTAAATTTAATAAAAGTATGGTTTGTACATGCAATAAAGTAATTTATGCAGTAAAGATAAACGATAAAAATGTGATAATAAAATAAATTGCGATAAAAGTAAAGTGCGATAAAATAAACCTAAGCTATGATGATACAAGATACAGGTTACATGATACAAGATACCGAGGTTGAGACTGATGGTGAAGATTATACAAAGAACGTGTTATGCGGTGGCAAGGCTTATGTGTGAAGCAAAAAGAGAAAGGATAAACAATATAAACACCGCAAGTTCCTTAATTGTGTTAAAGATATAAGTACGATTCTGCTTTCCCTTGGCATACGCCTCCTGGTAATCGGCCGCATCTCCCACATCTTTGTGGTGAAACAAGGACGAATGTAGTGAACACAAGGTTGCTTCCATCTCTGGAAGTACTTCTTGCTTTAGTTAATGCTCTAACCTTCTCTCGACATATCAGAATGGCATCTTCACTTCTGCTCTCACAGGTGAAGATGCCGTCTAGCATGCTTTAGCTAAACATTTTTATTTCTTTATCACATATTAAATTACTTGCTTAATTCATATTGATCACCAAGGTATTAAGAAAATATCATGGAGTAAGCGATTAATGGAGGAATGAAAATAGAAAGAAATGTGGAAATGAGAATGATCATGACAATAAATTATAAAATCAAGTGTCTGATACATGATTGTGAATGATTTAGACTAAGAAGATGAAATACAATTGATGAATAAGAGTTAGAAACAGATACAGAAGAGTGCCAATGTCTTGACACCGATCTGGATGGAGAGATTGCTTGCCGGCATAGATGGAGTGAATGGAAGGATAAGCTTCCTTCTCAGGCTTGCTCAACCGGTAGAGTGGATCTAGGTACAGAGCTTCATGGTGGGGATTGGAATGATTCGCCCTGAGACTCACCTCTCGACCTTGTCTCTTTTCTTCCTGGATCTTCTCCGATTAGCACTCAGATCAACCTCTCTCTCAATAGCCTCATATCAATTATCCCCCGTATCAAGTATATCTTTCAATGAATTCTTTGAGGGTATTTATAGATGAAAGCTTTGACTCTCTAACTTGTGGTCCCCACTTTATTGTTATGAAAATTCCGAAAATAGTGGAATAAATATTTCTTCTGTTATGCAATCAATCTATTGAAAATGCACAACAGTTAATTGTACACGTGTCAAAATCCTCCGTGATTGCGTTACTCATTTGCATCTTCGGTCGTGTGTCTGCATGTGGTGTTGTTTTTATTGCCGCATGCAGTTGAAGTACAGCTCTGGATCGATTGTCGCATGCGTCTTCATTGCATTGATTGTCTATTCATTCCTAAATGATGGGCGTAATGCGATGTAGATGCGTTAATCTTTTTCTCTTGAGCCACGAACGCATACGGTGATTGGATTTCTTGCAAAACAGACTTGAAATATTCTTTTCTACCATCGTAATGGTGTTAGTGGGTGTATTGACGAAAATTTATAATTATTGTATTTCTTAGCCCATTTCCATACAATTGATGCAACTTTCCTCTCTTTTAACCGCAATATCTAAATAAAGCAGTACAAATAACTTGTATTCCTACAAGTTATCACACCCCCCAAATTTAGATATATGCTTGTCCTCAAGCATATCTTCGACTAAGGCAATAAAGCTCAATTCCTATCCTAAATTTTTGCGTTGATTGGTTGCTCTGAATGCTCCACTTAGGCACATTATTTGACAACGCAATTTCCTTCTATCCTTGCTAAGTCGTATCAAAGCCCTACTTTATTCTTCTATACTACAAATTTATGCTCAAAAATGCTTTTCTAGTTTTAAAAAGAATGTTTACCTCTTCTTTGTCAAAACAACTTGATGTGTCTGTATGCGGTGTTCGAACTCTGCGTCATTTATTAGAGACTGTTGGTCATGGTTACATTCTTCATTTTGGCTTGTTCCCACGGGTGTCATGCGAACATCCAACTTCGATTGTGTGCCAATCTCAACTTTAACTCATGAATTTCAGAGGAATTGTCTCTTGCATTCTTTTCTTTTTCTTTTCTTTTTCACATTGCGTTGTTCTTGGAAACCCACTTTCGTTTTGGCTTGCTCCCATGGGTTTCATGCGAACATCCAACTACGAGCAGGTTCCTTTCACAACAAACTCTTATCAGGTTGGGATTGTTTCTAAGTTTTCTCTTGCGCTGACATTGGAGTTGATATGAAAATTTTTTGGAAATTTTTTCTTTTTTATTCATCAAAAAATCAAGTCGAAATGACTTTGCGGTTTCATCGTTTCCTCTAGTCATTCATGAAAATTGAAGAACAGCGCTACTAATGCATACAATTTAAACATGTCATGGAAATACACAAATGAATTAAATTGAAGGTAAATACATGAAGCCTTAAAGGCTAGTTCTAATAAGCAGTAAATAACGCAATTTAGAAAGCAGTAAAGGAAAACTGTAAAGAAAGCAAGTAAACATAGATAGGGATGCTGATTGAAAGAGATTCTCAGAATTACCAGAATCACTTCCTCTACAAGCGGTTAATCCTGCTTGCCCAAGTCAATGGTATCCATGCGTTGATCTATGTCACCTCCGTAGTAAGGCTTAATCCGTTGATCATTGACTTTAAACGCATTGTTCCCATCTAAAGTTGTTAGTTCCACTGCGCCGTGGGGAAAGATAGTCTTGATTTTGAACGGCCCAGACATGCGAGACTTCAATTTCCCTGGAAACAATCACAATCGTGCGGTAAAGAGTAATACATGTTGACCTTCAACGAATGTCCGGTCGTTATGCGGTCGTCATGCCACTTCTTGGTTTTCTTCTTATAGATTTTGGCATTTTCATAGGCATCCCTTCACTATTCGACCAGCTGGTTCAGTTGCAGCTTCCAGACTTTCCCCCCACTTGCTAAATCAAACTTCAGCTTCTTGCATGCCCACATCGCCTTATGTTCCAACTCGAGCGGCAGATGAAAAGCTTTTCCAAAGACCAGGGCATACGAGGACATGCCAATTGGTGTTTTATAAGCAGTCTTGTATGCCCATAGTGCTTCATCAAACTTGGGTGACCAATCTTTCCTGGAAGTATTGACTACCTTCTCCAAGATAGTTTTAATCTCTCGGTTAGAAATCTCTGTCTGCTCATTAGTCTGTGGGTGATAAGCAGTTGCAACTCAATGGCTGACGTTAAATTTAGTCAACAGGTTGGTAATTATGCGGTTGATAAAGTGAGAGCCCTCATCGCTGATTAAGGCCCGTGACGTCCCATATCGAGCTAAAATATTCTTCTTAAGAAACTTCGCCACTGTGGCCGCATCATTCTTGGCATATACGATGGCCTCAACCCATTTTGATATGTAATCAACGGGACCAGGATATAGTGATGACCTTCTGATGGTGGAAATGGGCCCATGAAGTAAATTCTTCAAACATTAAATAATTCAACCTATAAGATTAACATCAACGGCATTTCATTTCTTTTAGACATATTCACCGTTCTCTAAAAACTGTCGCATTGCACAACATGGGCATGGGCATCCTTAAATAGTGTTGGCCAAAAATAGCCACACTGTAAAACCTTTGCGGCAGTTCGCTGCCCCCCAAAATGTCCTCCATAAGAGGACTCATGAAAAAGCTCTAGAATGTGCTTGACTTCATGCTCAGTAACGCATCGACATAATATATGATTAGGTCCAAGTCAATATAGGAATGGGTCATCCCAGAAATAAAATTTGACGTCGTGTCTTAGCTTCTTCTTCTGCTGGTAAGTATAGTCATTTGGTATTTGACCGCAAACGATGAAGTTCACAATGTCCGCATACCAGGGAACATTAATGTCTACTGACAGCAGTAGCTAATCGGGGAATCTTTCTTCAATACCTTTTTCTTTCCCTTAAACCTCGCAGTTCTCCAATCTTGAAAAATGATCAGCGACTTGGTTCTCGGTGCCCTTCTATCTTTGATTCTAGGTCAAACTCTTGCAGGAGCAACACCCACCGTATAAGCCTTGGTTTTCATCCTTCTTTGTCATCAGATATTTGATCGTAGAGTGATCGGTATACACCAAAACGTTTGTTCTGATCAAGTAATGTCGGAATTTCTCCAGTGCAAATACCACTATGAGCATTTCCTTCTCTGTGGTTGTATAGTTCTCCTGCGCATCATTCAATGTTTTACTCGCATAATAAATAGGATGCAATACCTTTTCCTTGTGCTAACTTAATATTACGCCCACAGCACATCCGCTAGCATCGCACATCAACGTAAACAGTTGCGTCCAGTCTGGTGCAACCATGGGCACGGTGATAAGCGCATCTTTCAATGTGTTGAATGCTTCTGTGCACGCATCATCAAAATTATATTCACAGTCAGCTTCCAGGAGCGCACTTAGGGGCTTTGCAATCTAGGATATGTTGCGAATAAATCTTCTATAAAACCCCGCGTGTTCCAAAAAGCTCCTAAGTGTTTTCAAGTTTACTGGTGGAGGTAGCTTGGAAATTGTGTCGATTTTTGCCTGATGGACTTCCAATCCTGCCTTTAAGATTTTATGACCCAGAACAATTCCTTCTTCAACCATAAAGTGGAATTTTTCCCAGTTCAGAACAAGATTCATTGCCACACATCTCTTCAAAACTTTCTCAAGGTTAGCTAAACAAGAGTCATAATTATTGTCGAAAATTGAAAAATCATCCATGAATACCTCGACTGACTCCTCCAAGTAATCTGAAATGATTGCCATCATACAGCATTGGAAAGTACCGGCGCATTGTAGAGTCCAAATGGCATGTGTCGGAATGCAAACATACCAAATGGGCACGTGAAGGTTGTCTTGTCTTGATCCTCCGCCGCAATTGCTATTTGGTTGTACCCTGAATAGCCGTCAAGAAAACAGAAGAATTCATTCCCAGCAAGTCTGTCTAACATTTGATCAATGAATGAGAGTGGAAAGTGGTCCTTTTTAGTGGCCAAATTTAACTTGCGATAATCCATACAGATTCTCCACCCCGTAGTCATTCTTGTGGGAATTAATTCATTCATGTCATTAGTGACGATTGTCATCCCCCTTTTCTTCAGAACACACTGCACTAGGCTCACTCAGCTGTCAGATATCGGGTAGATGAGTCCTGCGTCTAGCCACTTCACTACTTTCATCATAGCAGGGTTCAAGCGTCGTTGCCTTTCTATCAATCATGTCTTTCCTTCTTCCCGACGAATCTTGTGCATGCAGTACAAGGGACTGATTCCTTAAATGTCTGCCAAGGTCCATCCTAAAGTCTTTGCGTTATTTCTCAGGATTTGTATAAGTGTGTCTTCTTTCTCCTTACTCAACAAGGCAGAAATGATAACCAGTAACGTGTTGGTACCTAAGTAAGCATACTTAAGGTGCACGGGCAACGACTTCAACTCTAGCACGAGTGGTTCCTCTAAAGATGGCTTGGTGCGTTGTGAAGTTCGTTCAGATAATTTGAGTGGTTCAAAATTTGATTCAACTTGAATTGTGGCGCAGCCCTCCTCCCATATTGCGCCGATTCCAAATTCTTCTACCTCCAATTCTTCCAAGAGCTCGTGCCACGGTTCTTCCCATAATTCCTTAATATATTGGCAATTCTCAATATCACTTGGGTATTTCAACGCATTGAAAACGTTGAACTTCACTTCCTGATCATCAACTCTGATGGTGAGTTCTCCTTTTTGCACATCGATCAGCGCTCGCCAATTGCGAGAAATGGGCGACCTAAGATGATAGGTACTTCTGTATCAGCTTTGTAATCCAATATGACAAAGTCCGTCGAGAAGATGAACTTGTCCACTTGCACGAGTACATCCTCTATCTTGCCCTCAAGATGTGTTATAGATCTATCAGCCAACTATAGTGTGATCGTGGTTGGTCTTGCGTTGCAGATATCCAATTTCTTAAAGATCGATAAAGGCATTAGATTTATGCTCGCCCCTAAATCGCACAGCGCGTTCCCGACCTTCTTCCCTTCTATTGAGTAGGGCAATGTAAAACTCCAAGGGTCCTTCATTTTGGTGGGGATATTGTTTTGAAACAGTACACTACATTTATATGTTAGCGCAACTGTTTCATTTTCCCCGATCTTTCTTTTATTAGCAAGAATATCCTTGAGAAATTTTACATAGCTCGGCACCTGTTCCAAAGCTTCTATTAAGGGAATATTGATGTGTAGCTATCGGAGAACATCCAGGAACCTCTGGAATTACTTGCTATCATCTTTGTTCTTCAGCCTGGATGGGAAAGGTAGAGGATCCCGCCTTAAATCTTGTTTAGTTGGCTAGTTTTTGAGGTCCTGTTCTTGCTGTGTTTCGTTCTAAAGGTTGTGTTGATTCAGAATTCAAGTCTTGAGGAGTTTCCTCTCTTATAGGTGTATTTACTTCTGAACTGATAATTTTTCCACTATTGATTGATTGGTCATCATCGACAGTTAGATCTACTGGTCTTGTTGTTGTATCTGGTATTGGAGGCATAGGATGTGTTGTTTTACCACTCCTCAATGTCACTGCATGACATTGCTCTTTACCTCGTGGCCCCGATGCTCCTAAAATACAAGGCAGCATACCAGGTGCTTTATTTTTCAACTCAATTACAAGTCGTTCAATCTGTTCTTCCAACCCTCTAAGGGAGTCAGCGTGCGATTGTCTAATTGCCTCGCTCTTTTCGATATAATGCTTCAATGAAGTCTCCAGAGGCGAGGTACTATAAGAGGTATCATATAAGACCGGTTGGTCATAGGGTGGTATACTTTGAGAGTTACCTGGACTACAGTCTGGATTAATGAAGATCGAAGGGTTGCCTCGATCCCCTTGATAACTATTCTAATGGAAACTATGGCTCCCCTGATTGTGATTCCCGTCCCAACTTATAGTTGGGTGATCCCACCAACCAGGGTTATAGTTGTTGCCAAATGACTCATTATAGACAAAACATATGGCCTGTTGATTCCATGGGCAGACTTCTGCTGGATGTCCCTCCTCACATTGAACGCAATTCATTGCGGCAACGTGGGTCAACGCATTAACTTGCGCTGAACCTTGAGAGATATTTTTCTATTGATTAGCCATCGTCTGAAGGAGTGCGGTCATCGTGGTCATTTGATCTACCAGTTTGCTCATTGTATTAGTTGACACATTGGCACTTTCTACTCTTTCTTGCTTCAAACCACTTTCCTCAAACCCAGTATTAATCCATTCATCAGAATGTCGCAAAATGCGATCTAATATCCTCTTGGCTTCTATATATGATTTGTCCACTAATCCTCCTATTGCGGAGGCATCGACAACTGCTTGCGCTGCTTGATTCAAGCCATTGTAAAATGTCTCCATCAGAATGCTATCGGGAATCCCGATATGCAGACAACTTTTCACTAATTATTTGAAACACACCCAGGCGGTGCTCAAAGTTTCATAACCCTCTTGCTCAAAATTCAACACATCCCTCCGTCTCCTTGCATTGACGACTGGAGGAAAGAATCTGTTCATGAACCTGTCAACCAATTGTTCCCACGCGTTAATCTCATCTGGCTCTAACGACTGAGCCCACCTCTTTGCTTCGTCCCGCAGTGTGTACGAGAAAAGATATAACCTAAGTCCTTCTTGAGTCACACCAGGCATGGAGAATGCACTGCACATGTCTACAAAATTCGTCAAATGCGCATATGGGTCTTCTCCTTGTAATCCCCCAAATTGACCCACATTCTGAATCATCTGCAGCATAATCGATCTTATTTCAAAGCTTACATTCTCCTCAACCGTTGGCCTTGAGATTCCTGGTGAGAAGTTATAGAAATCCGGCACCGCATAGTCTCTCATTGGGACGTTGCGGTCAGAAGCAAGAAATATGGAATCTTGTGCTGGCCAATTTTCCCTTTGATTCCCTTCGGGTGCCTCGTTATTATTAGTCATGCTTCTTCACCAATTAATTCAGCCCTGATGGGCTTCTATGCAAATAATACACCTGATCTCTGGGTCCGCTTCGACTATCTGGATCACTCCAGAGCTCATAAGTCGTCAGACTGCTCCTCGCGATAAACAGCCAGTACAAAGAGATCGATCCTGCAAAATATCACAAACATATTCAAACAATAACCGTTTACCAATCCCTAGAAACGGCGCCATAAACTTGATGACATAAAATGAGATGATGCCATAAACTTGTTGACATAGATTTGATGCTTCTATTTTATGGGCAATGATCTTATGTCATACAATGCATGGATGAATGATGACTTTATTTTCTTTATGTGATACTACTTTTAGATATGCATTATTAATGAATGTTCTTGTAGTACGCTTGCGTTGTCACAAGTTTTCTTGCATTGGAACTAAGTATAATTCCACCGCAAGTTTCTCGGTGTAATCTGAGGTTGAATACAGGGATTGTTTTAGGTTAATTGCATTATATGCGACCGGGGGTTTTTCAATTTAATAAAAGTATGGTTTGTACATGCAATAAAGTAATTTGTGCAGTAAAGTAAAGATAAGCGATAAAAATGCAATAATAAAGTAAATTGTGATAAAAGTAAAGTGCGATAAAATAAACCTAAGCTATGATGATACAGGATACAGGTTACATAATACAAGATACCAAGGTTGAGACTGACTGTGAAGATTATATAAAGATCGTGTTATGCGGTGGCAAGGCTTACGTGTGAAGCAGAAAGAGAAAGGATAATCAATATAAACATCGCAAGTTCCTTAATTGCGTTAAAAATATAAGTACGGTTCCGCTTTCCCTTGACGTACACATCTCGGTGATCGGCTGCATTTCCCACATCTCTGTGGTGAAACAGGGACGAATGTAGTGAACAACAGGTTATTTCCATCTCTAGAAGTACTTCTTACTTTAATTAACGCATTCTTCTAACCTTCTCTCGACGGATCAGAATGGCATCTTCACTTATGCTCTCACAAGTGAAGATGTCGTCTAGCATGCTTTAGCTAAATATTTTTATTTCTTTAGCACATATTAAATTACTTGCTTAATTCATATTGATCACCAAGGTATTAAGAAAACATCGTGGAGAAAGCGATTAATGGAGGAACGAAAATAGATAGAAATGTGGAAATGAGAATGATCATGACAATTAATTATAAAATCAAGCGTCTGATACATGATTGTGAATGATTTAGACTAAGAAGATGAAATACAATTGATGAATAAAAGTTAGAAACAGATACAGAACAGTGTCAATGTCTTGTCACCAATCTGGATGGAGAGATTGCTTGCTGGCATAGATGGAGTGAATAGAAGGATGAGTTTCTCTCTTAGGCTTGCTCAACCAGTAGAGTTGATCTAGGTACATAGCTTCACGGCGAGAATTTGGAATGATTTGCCCTGAGACTTACCTGTCGGCCTTGTCTCTTTTCTTCCCAAATCTTCTCCTATCTGCACTCAGATTAGCCTCTCTCTCAATAGCCTCGTATCAATTATCCCCCGTATCAAGTATATCTTTCAGTGAATTCTTTGAGGGTATTTATAGATGAAAGATTTGACTCTCTGACTTGTGGTCCCCACTTTATTGTTATGAAAATTCCAAAAATTGTGGAATAAATATTCCTTCTGTTATGCAATCAATCCATTGAAAATGCACAACGGTTAGTTGTACACATGTCAAAATCCTCCGTGATTGTGTTGCTCATTTGCATCTTCGATCATGTGTCCGCATGCAGTGTTGTTTTTATTACCGCATGCGGTTGAAGTTCACCTCTAGATTGAATGTCGCATGTGCTGTCATTGCGTTAATTGTCTATTCATTCCTAAATGATGGGGCAATGCGACATAGATGCATTAATCTTTTTCTCTTGAGCCATGAACGCATATAGTGACTAGATTTTCTGCAAAACAGACTTAAAATATTCTTTTCTACCATCGCAATGGTGTTAGTGAGTGTATTGACGACAATTTATAATTATTTTATTTCTTAGCCCATTTCCATACAATTGACACAACTTTCCTCTCTTTCAACCGCAATATCTAAATAAAGCAGTACAAATAACTTGTATTCCTACAAGTTATCAAATACCCCAACCTAGACAGAACCCGCCTTAGACAAAAGGTCCCTTATAGATAGATTTGCTACACTTTAACCTTTTATTAGTCAATTTAATCCTATTAAAGTGATTAAAAGATTAAAGCCTAAGGTTGTTAATCATATTAGAATCGTGGTCTTAGGTCTATCTCCACCAAGTTTTAAAACACTTTTAAAACCATGATTCAAACCTAAGTTCGTATGCATGTCTTTCTTATAGATTTTAGTTCTAATTTCCTTATAACCTTTATAAAAGAAACAACTAAAATCACATTGCCACACAACTAGGTATTTATAACTCTTATAAATTTAACCTGTGTGTCATGCTTCATGCAATGTCCATTCATTACTATACATAACTTTTATATACAAGTAACAAACCAAGTAAACATGCTTCCATACACCTTTACACTATAAAACTTATAATATGAAGATGATGCATGTCAATGCTTTGCATTCATAAATATAACTCTTATATTATATGATGCATGAGCATGATCTTATGTAATTTAAGTTACGCTTCTCTAAATCATAACACTTATAATAAAGAGATGATGCATGACCAATGCATAACCTAAGGTGGGATTTCTTCTATATGGCATATCATATGACATATAAATAAACATACATCTTATGTATATTCACAAAGATTAATGGACCAGGATGAACCACCTCAAAACCATAAATAAAAACTCTATCTATTACATTCTCCATCAAACAAATCGGTTCACCGGTGAACTGGGTCTTGAATCGTTAGACAAAGCTCCCATCGTTTAGTAAACGTGGCCGAGTATACGATCGAGTATCAATAACTATGTGATGAAGCATGAGGTACCCGATCGTTTACCGCACAAGACAAAACACGCTAGTTCTAACGATCGTTTAGACGACAACGTAGTTGTGAAGCCCGATCGTCTAGACGATCACTTAACAAGCGAATAAGTAAACGATTTGCTCTGCGATCATGTAGTCAGGAACTAAGCGATGCAGCTTGCTGAGCTACACGATCATCTAGTGCGTGCACGTTAACCTACTCCCGAGTATCTGATACTCTACAATCGTCTACCCCATCGTTTACACTACCTGACCAACATTTGGTCATCTTCATCCTCGAAAACCAGCAACCCTTGCCTTGAAGCTTCCTCACGAACGACTCATAGACTCAAACAACTTTGAAATTAAAGACTCAATAGCAAGTTAATATGCCCAAAATGCAGGGGCCCTTACAATTAACTTTAAAATGTAAAAGAATTCATACAACCAGAGGTTGCATCCCAGAAACTCCATTAATCCCACATCCACAAACTATTTAACGCTTAAACAGAGAGCAGACATGTTTTTACCCACAAAGAAGGTAAATTTCATTCTTTGCATCAATGAATTTGGAATATTAGAACCTGACTTTGATACCAATTGAAGGAACTCTTATACAAGAGTACCTCTGAGCAGAAGCGAGATCGTTCCAAACTCATTGTGACAGAAGTAACACATTTACAATAAAAAAAATAGGTAGGCAATATTCAACAAATTACTCGCATTCTTTGAAACTTAAATGACAAAAAGAACAAGAAATGTACCAGTTGAAGAACCTTTCTTCACATAAAACTCATTCTCTCCAAATGAACTACTCCTCTCGCTCTTGCTGAGAACGTCCACTTCAATCGTTCAACAAATCTCGATCGTCTACCCACGAACAGCCTTCATATGAACATAGCAACAGGGAGGACACCACCACTTAGAACCTTCGGTATTCTCAGTGTGAGAATTCAGGAGGTGTGGGCTCTGTTGGATTTGGCAAAGGGATGGAAGAAGAAAAGATCGTATACCGTGACCAAGCAAGTGGGAGAATGCCAATGTCTATCATATAAACGATGCTTGATTGTTTAGGAAATAGTACACGATCATTTAGTAAATAGGTTGTGATTGTATAGACAATCGTTTAGTAAACACTCGGGCGCGTGCGATCATTTAGGAAAAAACTAGACGATTGTTTAGCAAATCCTATGCGATCGTTTAGAAAGAGGCGTGTGTGTATACGATTGTGTAGAAACGTTGAGCTATCATGTAGGCTCTCAGTTTGCTATGTGATAGGCAGTATACACTATACATGAGCGAATGGTCGATCTCTTGCAAAATGAAAACGGTTTTCATTTTATTCTTCAGTTACGAAAACTGCAAGCAACCTCCTACTATCACACAGTTACGGAGAAAATGCTAGCACAATTATCCTATAATTGTTCAATTAAAATTAATAAATATAATCATATTATATTCATTAATCTATGGTTTAATATCATATATAAACCATAATCTTTTCTCCTCCACTAGATATAAATCACATTTATATCATTTTCCTCCAAATAATGTATCTCATACATAATGTCAATCATGTCATATATAATCGAACTCCCTCTTGTCAATTTGAACACTTCAAACTGACCCAAAAACTAATTCTACTCTTGAATCCATTAAGCTACCAAGGAGACCTTATGGACCTCTGGCTCAAAGCTCCAACGGTACGTGAATAGCTGACTAAACTCTTTAACCATGAGATCCACCATTCGTTAACTGCCAGGCATTTCACTAAAGACTGATAGTTGTACTCTTCTCACTATAGATATATTTCTATGTCCATCGGATATAATCAATAAACAGTACGATAACCCTTCACAGATGCTCATAAGTACAGCTAGGCCAATTTACCGTTTTGTCTCTGTAGTTACATCTAACTTCTTAAGTACCACTGATCCTTCTAATGAATAATACAACATAGTCCTACTATGTGTGGACACTTCTCGAGCCATGAGAAGGTGTGTGGCGCCATATCGTTCAAGCCCCGGGATCAGCCCTTAAGGGAGCAATCTATTTACTTACCCCTACTTCGGAGAAGCATTGAATTCCATCTTGTGTAGCTGAGTTCCCAGCTCCCAAATTAGACGAATCCCCAAAGTGGTAGGTTTGAGTCGACGATCTGGCCACTCGCACCCATGCAAATCAAAGGACCGCCCTCAAAGGTAGGAGTTCCCAACTCACTCAGGATTGAAGTCATGTTACCTATGGTCATCCTAGTGAAGTGAAGTCTCTATCATGAACGACATTATATAATGAGACTATAACACTTCGTGGTTAGGTCCTACAAACTCTTTGTATAGGACACTCTTGCTCGCATGTCCCCACATGAATGATCAGGATCAGACCATTTGTAACAAGTCACAACACTTGTAACTATTCTACAAAGTGGGTCACATCCGTAGCATTACCAGGATAAGGTTTCCCTCCTTTATCCGTATACTACAGACCATTTTGGTTATCACTTAAGACATGATCCACTTGTATGTCTCCGTATACTATTGCAATTGGACGGCACCTACTTCCACTCTAGAAGCATCAGTTTCCACCATTAATG
The DNA here is from genome assembly GCF_027475165.1 of Benincasa hispida. NCBI lineage: Eukaryota > Viridiplantae > Streptophyta > Magnoliopsida > Cucurbitales > Cucurbitaceae > Benincasa > Benincasa hispida. The sequence continues at coordinate 96,901,487 of NC_143478.1, read as the reverse complement.
GTTGTGAGAAATTCAGGAAACCCAGCACTGGTACAGATAACATTGCTGATTTCAGTCTCTTAAAAACATACTCGGCCTTTAAACTCCACAAAATTTTCCTTCCTTGAGTAATTATGTTAACGACAGAGCAATAGAGCCATAATTGGCTACAGACTTCCTATAGTACCACGTCAAGCTGGTGACGAGAATTTGTGAATGCAAATTATACGATACATGTCTTAAGCTATGTGTTTATACCCATGTGTCGGTGGTCATGCGTTGGAATGGAATGTATGCATTGATCTCATATGCAATGACCATGCATTCCTGTCACAAGTTTTCTTGCGCTCTCGTCAAGTATAACAAGAACGCAAGTTTCTCGGGTGATCCGAGGTCGAACTCAGGGACTTTTAGCTAAATGGTATGCGGTATGCAGCGAATAAATAAAAGAATGATGAAGGTTATGGGCTAAGCACTACTCCTACTCCTAACTAACAAACAAAGCATTGGAAGTATGACTAAAAAGTAAAGACACGGCAGCTGTTAACGCGTAGTAAAATGCATGGAAAACCAGATGAAAAGGCGAGGATGTCTTCACTGCAACACTAAGCTTGACCGCAAGGGCAACCCTAGCCAACGCAAGCTATGCGATCATGCTATACACACTTGACATAGACGCATGCGATGTATATGCAATAGTGTCGAGAAGCCTATTTCTAAGCCTCTATATGCCCACTCACATGCTCTCATACATAAGCGAGATGACCACATACCACCATATCCTACTTAAAGGGTGCATGCGTTGTGTAGTAGCAAACGGAGCTTATTCCTAAGTTCCTCATTCTTGCTTATGCGATCCAATCCACTCTCCCGAGACTTAGATTTGGTTTTTAGACTACTCTCCCAAGTATGCCTAAATGATGAATGATGTGCTCATAAGACAAGGTAATCGCCTAAACCTGGCTGACGTAAGATTATTCCTATCTCTAGTGAACACTTGCTTACAATGCTTAATGCGACCAACCACTTACCCTCCTAGGTAGTTAGTTGCTGCTAATTCTACTCATAGACAAGCATTGTGTCCGCTTATAGACAAGCATTGTTAAACCTTCACACTAAGAAAATAAGGTTTTCTCATAACACTCGTGCAAGGCACACCTCCCAGTGGTTTGCTACATGCTTCATATTCCTATGTCCCATGATTAAGTATGTGATACTCTAACAATCTTACTTAGTGATGCAATGAAATTAAAGGATGCTAAGTAAATGAAGATGGAGATGGAACCGAAGGAAAATATAGAAATTCATTGATCAAAAAATGTATTAATTCCTTAAGCCAAAATGTATACAATACAAGGAAAGAAAAGAAATGATTCTTTACTTCCAGCAGATGTGTGTCAAGGCTGCCAGTGGTGCCATGGATTGGCGGTGGAGTAGACTCTCTCGAGCTCTAACTCCGACAAAGGCTCCAATCGTCACTCGAAATGATTGAAGAGAGTGAAGAACTCTCAAGCTATCTTCTCATGCTTTATTCTGGATCACAAGGATCCACCCGAAGGTAGAAACTTGGATGATTTGAAGTTTTGCTCAACGCCTTCTATTTATAGAGCTTGATCGCTGATAACATTTATGGATCTGCTCTGAATCTGACACTCGTGGTGCGATGGTCCTTTTCTGAATCTCTACTGCTAACGGCGTGGTAGGTGAAATGTCGACATCATCTTTTGATACTCCCAAGGTATGCGTTCATGTTTGCATTCCACTAACCTTGCGGTCATCCCACTATTATGGTTATTATTCTGTAGCCGCAATCTCACTGAGATGACCGCATTCATTTGATGGCCGCAACTTCTATGCGATGGACGCATGCGGTTAATGGCCGCAATATCCATGTGTTGAACATATGTGTTCGCCTCTACGATGGAAAGATCCCCGCATGCGGTCGTCTTTGCGATAGCCTGGCTTCCGTGCATGCGATCGCTTTCTACGGTTGCTAAAAAAATAAACACTTGAACGCATAATAATGCATAATAGTGGGTTAGCTGAGATTATTAATGTCGATGGATGAAAACTCGTTTTCTCATGAATTCCTAACATATTTGTCACATATTCTACTTAACAGCCCTCATAATTCTAAATAAAAGGCCTATAATGACGTGCATTTTTGCTCGTCATCACAAGCCCAAAAAACATCGTTGCTCCTTAACAGTTCGTGGCTCTTGCCATGATTCCATGGCATTTAATTTAGTTGGATCCACCGCCACCCCTGCTGCAGATATATTGTGGCCTAGATATCCAATGCTCTCAACCGCAAACTGGCATTTTTTTTAAAGTTTGATACAAACTTATTTGCAAGAAGTGTGTCCAATACCACAGATAAATGTCCCAAATGCTTCTTCAATGATCGATTATAAATCAATATATCTTCAAAAAAACACAAGGATAAACTTTCGCAAATGAGGTTAGAGTATGTCGTTCATCACTAACTGAAATGTTGAAGGTGCATTCTTCAACAGAACAGCATAACCAAGAATTCACCATAGCCTTCATGCATACGAAATGCGATTTTATGCACATCAACAGCCCGAACTCGTATCATAGATATCCTAATTTTAAATTAATTTTAGAGAAAATAGTCACACCATACAATTCATCTACAACAGGGATAGGAAATTTATCTGACACTGTGACATTATTTAATGCACGGTAATACACACAAACCATTCTTCTTCTTAACCAAGAGGATTGGGCTTGAAAATGCATTTCGACTTGGCTGTATGATCCCAGTCGTCAACATGTTGCATACAAGTTTTTCAGTTTCATCCTTCTGACACTAATTGGTAGGAACAAACATTAACTAGTCCCGCGCTTGCCTCTAACTTGATGCATGATTATGGAGCCTCTTTGGAGGTAAGGCGGTGACATCTACAAAAACTTGTACAAAGTCAGCTAACACCGATTAAACCGACACTAGTAATTTAGACATGTCCTGTATTCGCCCACTACTCTCAAGGCTGCCATGCTCCTATTCCACGGTACCTAACTCCAAAAGCATCGTGTGATCGTCTTTCCCCAACATTTTCATCATGGACTTCAATGACATTTGTGACTTAATTTGACTCTGATCTCCCTACAAGTGAACCATCCACTCTCCGATTCAAAAATCCATCTCCGACCGATGATAATCAAATTGGACTTTGCTCAATGTTTCCAGTCAAGACACTCCCAAGATACATTTGCACTTCCAAGAGGTAACGAAAAAAATTGAGAGTTGTAGATAAATTGGAAATAGTAATGAGCACTCCCATACAAATCCCCATCATTCTGGCCACACCACCTGTCCCGAGCACCACTCCATGGCTTTCAGACAGATCGACTGGAATTTTTAGTGATGATACGATATCTTTTAAGATAAAATTGTGGGCCACGCCCCCATCGATCAGCACCATAACCTCACCCTCGAAATTTTCCTTTGATCTGTAATGTTTTTTAAGAACTCAATCTGGCCAAGGAATTCAAGGACAAATTCGCTACCTTAATATCCGTTGGTTCTAGGGCTTGCTTTCCCAACTCTTCTGTTTTCATCTCTAGCTCATTGCTCAAATCTTCTCCTTCTTACATAATGATAACATTGAGTTCCTTCTTTTTACACCGATGGCCAAGACTAAACTTTTCATCACACTTGAAACACAATTCTTTTTCTTTCTTTAATCAAAGTTCAGCATCTGATAATCACTTATAAGATTATGACATCACATTTTTTGTCCCAAAATCTCACAATGGTGTAAACGTCGTAGATGAAGAAGATGAATTATGGTTAGTGTTTATTGTACTCATTCGAGCAGCTGGTGAACATTTATTTATAGTCAAACCAGTCGGGTTGGATGATTTGCTCGATCCCCTCACTCCATTTTTTATTGGGCTTGGATTTGCCCCAACACTCTGGAATCATTTAAGTTGGTACAGTTGGTCACCTTCAATTAATTGGGCCATCATCATTTTAGCCTCAAGGCTCACTAGATTTAGTTTTCTCATTTCACTCTGAATATCCTTCTTAAGCCCATAGATGAATTTTCTTTCCAAGGATTTGTCATTCAAGTCCTTCAAACCCGCCAAAAACTACTCAAATTTTTTGTGATATGCTCGTATATTTGTCACTTGTTGCAGCTTCATCAACTAAGCATGTTTATCACTATGGTCCATCGATCAAAAATGCGTCCACAATAAATTCCAAAATGCACTCCAACTTCCAATTGACTTTCTATCTTCCTTACACCGAAAGCAATCTAGGGCTTCACCTTCTGAACAAAGGACAACGATATAGAGCTTATCTTTCTCCATTGGCCGATTCACCATAAAATATCTCTCCACGCGATGCAACCACCCATCGACACTCTCTCCCTCCTCCTCTTTAAACACTGATACCTCTAATTTCCTCAATCGCATATCAAACAGAGGAACTTTTCGACTGTTCGGAGCATTCAGTGCGTTAATTCTATCATCACTCAAGAGGTTTGGATTCTAATTTCCCTTTGCTTCTTGAATTGATCCTTCATCCATGGGTTTTTTTTTCCCTTATCAGTAGTTGTTCTCTCCGATGATAATGCCTCTTTTTTCGATCCAACTCCAATCAATCCCCGACTGCATCCACTTCTTCATATCCTCCCTCAGAAGTGCAAAACTCGCTTCCAATCTCTATTCTGCTATCTCACGTCTTACTTTTTCTTCAGATCTCTATTCTGCTATCGTACGTCTTACTTTTTCTTTTGCAAATATTGATTCCAAAATCTCCTTCAATGCCTTGTGGCGATTAGAGGCTTCAATGAATCGAGCTTCTATTAATCCTTCCACCTCTGTTACTTTTTCCACCAAACCTATCATCTTCTCCTCCAAATTACCACTCTAGCTTCTATCTTCCCAACCATTCCAATACCAACCGCTCTGATACCAAAATTTATAGGCCTAAGCCTCAATTTTATTTGTCAACAATGAGGAAAGTTTGGAGAGCTTTTTAATACAAAATAATTCTTAAAATATAACCCCCCCAACACAGTCTATATAAAGTAGACATGCATAACAAATATAACAGACTCAAGGGCCCCCCAATTAACAAGATTCCTACGACACCCAAATAAACGATCTTTTATCCTTCCTCAACCTTTCTTATGCCTTCGAGCATACATCTTCAACACTGGGGCCTTATCAGTATCTTGAATCTCGTGATATAATCTATTAGTTTGTCTGGTTGTTCTTTTTGCTTGTTTTGTTCTAAAAAAAATCCCATTACTCATGGAATTAATTTGATCTCTTACTTAAGTTTTCATTTGAGTTCATCTTGTTTTACGATCATCCTATTATTGCTCACTCAATCTTTCAACCATAGTTTATTATGTAGCAAACTCTCTTTCTTTTCTTAACTATTTTAAGTTTTCTTTTGACTAAGTGATTGAAGTGAGTTACAAAAAGATGGTACCCTCAAAATGCACCAACCTAATAAGAATAAGAACTTTTAGTGTACATAATACAAAACTTAAAACGTCATTGTTATTCTTATTTTAGCTAATATCTAGTTTTCTTCTTCTTCTTCTTTTAAAAGAGAGATTTTTTTAATGCCACATGGGCAATCAATCAAAGGTCTTTTAAAGACAAACTAATCATCTACGAATGAAGAGAATTAAGTCAAATACTTGATAAAGCTGACATTTTAGCTCTTTTGGCTAAATTATCAACCAAAGAATTATAGAAGCTCTTCACAAAAACAAAAGATACGACTTCAAAAGACAAAGAGCTGCTCCAGATATCCTCCAGCCAACAATTCACCTCACTCAAAAAAGATGAAATCCTATTAATCAGGTTAATAGCTTCCAAACAATCAGATTCAACCACAAGGCAATTTACTCCCACGCTTCTAGCCAGACAAAGACCATACAAGATAGCTAAAAGCTCAGCTAAGGGAACATCATAAGAGGTTGAATGGTGATTTAGGGCTACAGCTTTCACAATATCTTCCCAATCTCTCAAAATAGCACTAAAACCAGTCGATCGAGGGATCAAAGACCAAGTTGCGTCCACATTTAGTTTCAGAAACCCAACATTCGGAGGCCTCCATTCCTACGGTAATAACATTCTTTGATTATCAACCAATTCTAGACATCCTGACTTCAAACCAGTGTACTTCTTTGAAACTTCTTCTTTATATCTTTGAATCCATCGGCTAGTAAACTCAACATCAGCTATAATTGATCCATGAATCATTTTATTTCTATCAGACCAAATAGTCCAACAGCCAATCGCAATCAAATTAAGCTTGTCAAGCGTGCAAGTATTATTTGGATCCATGAAGCAAGAATAAAATGTAGCTCTGGAACAAAAGAACAGGATATGGTTGATCAATTCTGTAGAGTTGGAGCAAAATGGACAGACAGCTTCAATATTCATACCTTTTCTTTACTAGATTTTTCCTCATTGGAATAAAATTGTGGAGAGCTTTTCAAAGGAAGATTTTGATGTTTTTTAGGAACGTTCATCTTCGCTGGAGAAATGAAATCTAATTTTCTTTTTTCATTTTTTTTGGTAAAATAGTTGATAGGTACATTCAAAATCAATTATAAATGATTATTTTTCTAATATTTCGTATAAAATAACTAGGGAGAAAAAAAATCAACGACATAGCAAGAAAATTTTAACTAGTGAGATTTTGTACTAATAATCACTCATTAAACCAATCTTATTTGTTTCTTTGCATACTCTTGCAAAAATCTAAAATGAAAGCTATTTCTAACACAAACTAACCCATTAGTTACTTAGTACTATGAAACAATATCCAGCCGGGGGAATGGTATATATAAATTGAATACATTAACAAATTGATTACACTCAACTACATATAGTATACACACTGTGTACGATAATAATATTCAAACCCAAAAAAGTAAGTTAATAATATAACGAGTATGAATTGAAATAACTAAGAGCCTTAAAATATTGTGGAGATGTCAATATGTAGTCGAGGCACGTTTTTTATAAGTGTTGTCCTAAAACTAATTTATTCGCTCTGTACATGCTGCAAGTAGACTACAATGATCGTCTTAGTAGGATACAACGACTAACTCCAGTAGAACTGCAACCTTGAACTACTCGGATCTGACAAAACTCATAGATATTTGTTCTCAACTCAACCCAAGATGAAAAGAAAGAAAAAAAATGAGAGAACTCTTCATAGATATTTGTTCTCAACTCAACTCAAGATGAAAAGAAAGAAAAAAAAAATGAGAGAACTTTTCATAGATATTTGTTCTCAACTCAACTCAAGATGAAAAGAAAGAAAGAAAAAATGAGAGAACTTTTCAATTTGGAGTGAGATGCTACAAATGAATAAACAAGTTGCTATTTATAGGCTAGCAACTTAGTAACTCTCCAAAATACAAAATAAAATCAAATAAATACAAAAATTGAAACATTTGTCAAACTTAACTCAATTTGGTTATTACTAGACCGAAATCAAACATAACTCATTCAAATTGAAGAAACTACAAATTTAACTTTCATACATGTTAAATTTGTACATAAAACATTATCTAATTGGAAGTTTCAATCCAATTTGAAAGTTTCTAACTATGAATTTAATTTATATAATTAAATTCATTTGTTTATGTTTAGTATTCAATTGTTTCACCTTTCTTTCACTATAAATATCCAACATATTGGAACTAGATTCAAATCATAAGTTTGGAAAATAAAATTTTAACTAACTAGAATTTTTTAAATGAAAAGATATACTCGTATAACTTTAAAAATCCTTTTTTAAAAAATTAAGGGTTTGTTTGGTAGGCAGTTCAAATTATGTTTTATGTTTTTAGATTTACTGAGTTTAGCGAATATGTGTTTTGTTGTCAATCTGAATTTTGTTTACGAAAATTGTTTCCAAATTCCATGATCCAAATAGTACAAAATTTGAGAACAACTTTTTTGTGTCTTCAATGTACACAGGGTTTGAATATGAAATTTTAAAATGCATAATTTTATTATTAAAGATGAAAAACAACAATAAATGTAGTATTTCATGTTATAAACTCGATGATTTTGTTAAATTAAAATATGTTTTATACCTTATATGATATTACAAAATAATAATTATACACAATTTCTAACCAAAAAAAAGTTCATAAATTAATTAGTAATAGTTTATATTTAACTTAATATTTAGTGAGTATTATAATTAGTTTTATAGTTTATAGATATATTATCAAACACATTTTAAAAAATGGTATAAATTGAGCTTTAATTTCTAAATCTACTATCAAACATATATCTGAAAACATGAAATACAACTCTAATTTCATTAAATCCCTTGTTTTCAAAAGTTTGTCCTACCAAACATACCCTAAATATTCTTATCAAATATTTAGATAAGCAAATCACCCAAAATGAGAATATATAGTTCAATCGGTAGTATGTGTTAACAACCAAAAAGATTGTGATTCGAATCTCTCACCCTTAGATTGTGCTCAAAAAGGAAAAAGAATCAGCATATTCTCTCTTTCTTTTTAGTTCAACAGTTGTTCGAAGAAATTTGTTGGAATGTAGAACAAAAACAGAGAACTGAACACTGCTGCACTTATTTCAACCTTTCATGTTTCGATTTTCATTCAATTTTTTCACAAATTTCTATGTAAATAATGGTTTTGGAACATTTATGAAAAATCAAGAGTAATATTACATCTTTAAACTAAATAACATTAACAAAAACAGAAGATCTGAAAATAGAGAAGGAAATAATGGGGTTTTTTATGTAACTCTCACTTGTTGAAACAACCGATATAATCACTTCTTTGTAATTCTTTGATTTTTATTTCAGTTTTCAGATCCTGTTTGGTAATTGTTTCGTTTTTTTTTTAAATTAAGCTTATTTCCTCTACATTTCTTATATTGATTTGCATCTTTCTTAACTATAATGGTTTAATTCTTAGCCAAATTCCAAAAATAAGAACAACTTTTTAAAAACTACTTTTTTAGTTTTCAAAATTTGCCTTGATTTTGTAATCCATTGGAAAAAAAATTGATATCAGAACAAGACATTTGGAAGTGAAAGAATATCTATAGGCCTAAATATTTTCAAAACCAAAAACTAAAAACAAAATGGTTATAAACAAACAGGGTCTCAGATGTTGAATGATTTCTCCAAAACTTTCTTTTAGTGTATGTGGTTTTTATTTGTTATAAGATATTTATATTTCAATAACGAGAAAAATAAGTCTAAAAAACTATGTTGTTTGATAACTATTTTTTTATTTTAAAAATTTGTGTTTATTTTCTCGTAACTTCTTTACATTTAAATTCATAGGAAATTTTCAAATACAAGTATCTAAAAGTCACTTTTTTTTTTTTTTTAGTTTTCAAAATTTGGTATGGATTTTGAAAACATCTCCTAATAAAACAAAGTAGAATATAGTTTAAAGTATGCATAGTATTATAAAACAAAAATCTAACTAGTTATCAAATAGTTTTTTTTTTTTAATTTTGACTTTGATTTTTATCTAAGAAAAATAGATAACAAAAAAAAAGAAAATTTAGAGATGAAAGTAATATTCATTAGCTTAAGACTCTAAATAATTATTTGATTTTTTATCTTTGGTTTTTGAAATCTAAGCTCTTAAACTAGTCTTACAATTTATATGGTTCTGTTTGGTAGGGAATTTGAAAATGGAAATTTGAAACAAGAATTAAATGAAAACATAAGTTTATTTCATGTTTTCATATATGTGCTTGGTAGTAGAATTTAAAATTGATTCTATAAACAATTATAAACTAATTATAATTATCCACTAAATATTAGTTGACAATAAATTATTTTAATTTATTAATGAACATGTTTCATATTAAGAAAATTGTATAATTATTGTTTTGTAATATTCTATAATTTATAAGAAAAATTGAAATTTTGGTCCCATGGTTCGAAGTAAGTTAAAATTTAAGTCTTGTGATTTATAGTTAGAATTTACCCCCTATAGTTTGATAAAAGTTTCGTAACAAATAGTCCTTATGGTAGGGACTATCAAATCAGAATTTATCCCTTATGGTAGGATTTAATAATCTATATGGACTATCAAACCATAGGAAATAAATTTTAAATTTTAAAACTATATGAATTAGCTTTTAACTTTATCTAAACCATAGGGACCAAACTTATAATTTAACCTAATTTAATTTATAATACATTACATAATACATATTTTAATTTTAAAACAATTGAATTGGGTTTATAACATGACATACGATATTTCTAAATGTTTTTATCTTTTTTTAATATAATTCTACATTTTAAATTTTAAAATTCAAACTCTGGATCTAAGAAAACATAAAAATTGTTTTCAAAATGTACCTTATTTGGATTACAAAATCCGAAAACTGTTTCCAGAGATAAAATTTGAGTTATCTGTCAAACATATATTCGTTGAACTCAGTGAATCTAAAAACATAAAACAAAATCTGAATTTCAAATCAAAGCCCTAAGTCTCTTTGTATAACTAACTACTTTCTTCCAATATTTTAGAAAAACAAGTCAATTTTTTTATAAAAAAATAGTTTTTAAAAATTTGTTTCTATTTTTTAAATTGACTAAGAATTCAAATATATTTTCAAGAAAAGTAAAAATTATAGTATGAAAATCAAAAGATGAAACAAACAAAATTTTCAAAAACAAAATACAAATAGAATGAAAAGGAGTTATCAAATCAAGCATTAATTTTCAAAAACTAAAAACAAAAAACCATATAGTTTTCAAATATTTGGCTTATTATTTCTTTTTTTGTTTTTCCATTTTTTTTTTTTAAGAATTAAGTTAATCATCATATGACATGTTTTACGTTTTTCACTCTCTACTTTTACAAGATATCCACAAAATTGTTTACAAATATTGACAACACAAACAATTTGAACCCTATCTCATAAAAATTGATCCATATTAAAAGTTTTATTAAACTTTTTTTTTACTCCTAATTTCTTTGTTTTCTTTTTTTTCTAAACCTTTTAAAAAAAAATAAACATTAACCAAATTTTAAAACAAAAAACCCATTTTATATAAAGTTCAATCTTTTAATTATTTTAATTCAACTAAAACAAGAAACAAGCCCTAAAACATTACTAAATATACCTTAAAAATTTATATTAATCAAGATTGAAATTAATCGTCCCAATCTCTAAGGAAAAGAAGAAAAAAAATAGATATGTAGGCTTTACACAAATTAAAGGATGTGATATTAGACATATTTTGATTGGATGAATATGAGTCCACTTGTGGATGCTTACCTAACCCTTTTAAAAATTTGGGAAAGATATTCAACTTGGTGTAGCCACAAATGGGATTGTGAAACTTTAATAATTATAAGTGCTTAGTTTGAGTGGACAATAGATGCATAATATATCTATGTATTTCAAAGTCACAAATTAAATCTTCTCCCACTTACTCATCATTGTTTAGGATTCTATGATTCAAATTTCTACTCACTAAAGTCAATATATAGTATGAGAAGTTCTAATCATAAAACAAAATATATAGCGCCTCTCATAATGTCACATAAAAAAAAAAAAAAAAAAAGTTTAGATATATGTGTGATGATCTAAAACCATAAATATTCTTGTGATATTGTGAGGGAGATAGACCCCTTTTGAAAATGTTTGCAAAATTACCATTTTAGTCATTTCTATGTTTTAAACCTTAGTTTCATATTGATTTTTATATTTTAGAATTTTTATTGACAAAATTATGATTTCTATTATTTTGTTATTAGTAAATAGTAATATGAATTAGAGTTTTGAATAGACACTCGATGAGTGACCGAAGAGGTTAAGGGAGGCGTAGACACGTTGAGAAGAACTTGAGGAGGTAACACTTGAGTGATGCGTTTGAATAGTGACGATAGGACTTGAAGAAATCATTGTTGTAGGTGGCTAGTTGACATTCTCACCTGAAGTACTTGAGCTTGATGCCATTGTTGGATACATGGGGAAAGAAAGTGAAAGTTTTTTGTGACGATTTGAAACGTAAAATGAATTTATTAAATTCACTGTTAGAAACTTTCAAATTAAATTGAAACTTCAAATTAAAATGATGTTTCATGTACAAATTTAATATGTATGAAAGTTAAGTTTGCAGTTTTTTCCTCAATTTAAATGAGTTATGCTTTATTTTTGTTAAGTAACTATTCAATTGAATTAAATTTGACAAATATTTTAATTTTTATATTTATTTGATTTTATTTTGTAATTTGGATAGTTACCAAGTTGCTAGCCTATAAATAGCAACTTGGTTCTTCATTTCTAGCATCTCATTTCAAATTGAAGAGTTCTCTCCTTTCTTTCTTTATTTCTTTTGTTCTTGAGTTGAGTTGAGAGCAAGTATCTAAGAGTTCTTCCATATCCGAGTAGTTCGATGTTGCAGTTCTACCGGAGTTAGTCGTTGTATCCTGCTGAAGCGATCGCTGTAGTCTGCTTGTAGTCCGTCCAGAGCAAATAATTGTCTTCAGGATAGCGCTTACTAGAAGCATGTCTTGACTAGGTTTTGAGTCTCCAAAAGTTTTGAAGTTCTTTCAAGTCTTTGGTTATTTTCATATCTAAGTCTTGTTACACCATCTGGTTTTCGTTTAAGTTTGAATATTATACATTGAGTGTATTGTTTCTAGTAATTGTGGTGTAATTAGTTTGCTAGTGTATTCAGTTCTATATATATACCATTTTCCCCAACAATCTAAAGACAATTAGTATATTTGAGCTGATGGCTACAAACTCCTTCACCAATGTCGTTACTTCTACCATCATTGGATCGTTCATTGTCAAACCTCATGCTGAAAAACTAGAGAAGTTCAAGGGAGACAATTTCAAGAGATGGCAATAGATGATGATCTTCTATCTCACAACACTGAATCTTGCTCATATTTTGAAGGAAGATTGCTCAATTATCCAGTCAGAAGTTGTAGCACCTGAAACAGAAGCTGCAAAGTGAGCATGAATGCATTCGGACTTCTTTCTTTGTAATTATATACTTAGTGGTTTTGAGGACACTTTGTATAATGTCTATTACAATGCCTACAATACATCAAAACTATTGTGGGATGCATTAGACAAAAAAATACAAGCTAGAAGATACTGGTGCTAAAAAATTCCTTGTGGAAAAATTCTTAGATTATAAGACGATCAATACCAAGTTGGTAATTAATCAAATGGAAGAATTGCAAATTATCATCAATGATTTGCAAAGTAAAGGAATGGACATCAGTGGGCCATTCCAAGCTGCTGCTGTGATTGAGAAGTTGCCTCCTTCTTGGAAGGACTTCAAATGTTATCTCAAACATAAGCGAAAGGAGTTATCCATGGAGAACCTCGCAATGAAACTTTGTATAGAAGAGGATAATAGAAAAGAAGATAAAGCTCTGCTAAAAGTTGAAGTCAAGGCACACATATTTGAAGCTTCAAAATATAAACCCAAGAAGTAAAATTTCAAGAAGAAAAATGTGAATCATGAGTCAAGGAATGATGCTAGCAAGTGCATTCGAGCCAATTGTTGGCTTTTTCGTATGAATGGCCATACTACTACAATGTGCACACACAAGAAGGGACAAAGTTCCAACAATCAAGCCGATGTCGTGAAAAATGACGATTTGGTTTCCGTCATTTCTGAGGTAAATATGGCTTGGTGAATTGAAACTAGTGCTACTAGGCACATTTGTAAAAACAAGTCATTATTCATTACATATGATAAGCTAGATGGCAGTGATAAGTTGTACATGGGAAATACTTCAACTGCCTCAATGGAAGACAAGGGAAAGGTCCTGCTGAAATGGACTTCTAAAAAGATATTTACCCTTAATGACGTATGACATGTGCCAGAGATTCGAAGAATCTAGTGTCAGGAACCCTACTTAACAAAAATGGGTTCAAGCTTGTATTTGAGTCATAAATTTATTTTGACAAAGGGAGGTATGTATGCGGAAAAAGACTATTTCAGTGATGTCATGTTTAAATTGAATGTACTAGTACAAATACCAAAAAATAATAATAATATCAACTCTTCTGCTTATATTATTGAGTTGTGTGATGTATGTCATTCTAGATTGGGACATGTCAATTATCGTTCTTTAAATAAAATGGTAAACTTAGGACTATTGCCGAATTTTAACATTGATAATAGACACAAATGTGAAGTTTGTGTTGAATCAAAGTTTACTAGAAATTCATTTTCATCTGTGGAAAGAAGTAATGAGTTACTTGATTAAATCCACATTGATGTATGTGTCATGAAAAGTACTCCCACATAAGGTGGTAAGATATACTTTGTCACATTCATTGATGATTGTAGTAAATATGGCTATGTATATTTATTACATAGTAAAGATGAAACCTTAAATGTTTTTAAAACATATAAGGCAGAAGTTGAAAATCAAGTTGAGAAGAAAGTAAAGGTGCTCAAATTAGATAGAGGTGGTGAATATGAATCATCATCATTTAATGAATTCTATGAAGTTAATGGTATAATCTATCAAACTGTAGCACTTTATATACCACAACAAAATGGTTTAGCTTAAAGAAAGAACCGAACTTTAAAGGATATGGTTAATTGCATGTTAAATAGTTCAGGTTTACCTCACAATTTGTGGGGGGAAGCTTTGCTGACAGCAAATTTTATACTAAATAGAATTTCACATAAGAAAACTAATAAGTTGTCTTATAAAATGTGGAATGGAAAGTTACCCTCATATAAAATGTTGAAAGTGTAGGGTTGTTTGGCAAAGGTACAAGTTCCTTTACCCAAAAGGATCAAAATTGGGCCTAAGACAATTGATTGTGTCTTTATAGGCTATGCAATGCATAGTGCTACTTACAGATTCATGATGGTTAAATCAAAAATATTTGATATCAATAATAATACCATAATGGAATCTATTGAAGCTGAATTCTTTGAGGATATTTTTCCTTTAAAGGATGAAGGACATAAAGTAATTAGTACAAAAAAGAACTATTAAAGCTAGCTCTTCGAAAGGTGAAGACGATCAAAATACTAAATCCAAACCTAGAAGAAGCAAAAAAGCTAAGAAAGCTACTTCTTTTGGACCTGATTTCATAACTTATATGATAGAAGGTGAGCCTCAGACTTTTCAAGAAGCTGTATCATCTTCTGATGCACCTTATTCGAAGGAAGCTATCAATAGTGAGCTAGAATCCATTTTATAGAACAACACATGGGTACTAGTTGATTTATCTCCTAGAAGTAAACCAATTGGTGGTAAATGAATTATAAGAGAAAGCTAAAGGCTGACGGCACTATTGATAAATACAAAGCCCAGTTGGTAGTTAAAGACTTTCGCCAAAAAGAAATGCTAGATTTCTTCGATACCTATTCTCTAGTGATGAGGATTACATCTATAAGGATGTTAATTGTAATAGCGGCTTTACAAAATTTGGAAATACACCAAATGGATGTAAAAACTGCATTTTTAAATGGATATTTACATGAAGTAATTTATATGGAACAACCTAAAGGATTTGTTGTTAAAGGGCTTAAAGACAAAGTTTGTAAACTTGTTAAGTCGCTTTATGGGTTGAAACAAGCACCTAAACAATGGCATGAAAAAGTTTAATCACACTATGTTATCAAATGGATTTAACATAAATGAGTGTGATAAATATGTCTATGTTAAAATCATAGATCAAGAGTATGTCATTTTTGCTTGTATGTGGATGATATATTAATAATGGGCACAAATAGAAATGTTATTGATTTCACTAAAAGGATGTTGAAATCAAACTTTGATATGAAAGACCTTGGTCTTGTTGAAAAAATTTGATCATTTTGATAGTAAGCCGATTGTTACTCTATTTGATCTAAATTATAATTTGAAGAAAAATAATGATGAAGGTGTGTCTTGTATAGAATATTCTAGAGTTATTGGTAGCTTAATACATAATGAATTGTACAAGACCTGGTATTGTCTATTCAGTTGGCAAGATACTCCAGCAATCCTGGCATGATCATTGGAATGCATTAATCAAAGTTCTAAGATACTTGAAGTACACTCTAGACTATGGATTGCATTATACGAGATATCCACATGTATTGGAAGGATTTATTAATCCTAATTGGATTTCTGATATCATAGAGACCAAATCAATCAGTGGGTATATTTTTACCTTAGGTGGAATAGTTGTATCATGGAAATCTTCAAAATAGACGTGTATAGTACATTCAATTATGGAATCAGAGTTTATAGCTCTTTATAAAGCAGGAGAAGAAGCTGAATGGCTCCAAAATTTTCTTGAAAATATTTCATTGTAGCCAAAGCCTGTAAGTGCAATATGTATTTATTTTGTGACAATTTAGAGCCTTCTTGAGAGCTAAGAATAACGTTTATAATGGCAAGTCACGACATATTAGACGTGGGCAAAATTTGCTAAGGCAATTACTCTCTAATGGAATAATTTCCGTTAATTATGTGAAGCTGAAAGAGAATATTGCAAATCCTTTGACGAAATGATTTTTAAGAGGCCAAGTCACATATACATCGAGGGATATTGAGCTAAAGCCTATGAAATGAGTTACCTAATGGTAACCTAACCTAGTTGTTTAGAGATCCCAAGATCTAGGTTCAATAGACAAACTAGTTGGATAATTCATAATTGATACACTAAGAAATTTATAGTTTCTTTCCATTTTTATGATGTTCTAGAGTGTGTGACATGTTTATGTTAAGGTTATATTGATATCTTGTTTTACAAGAGGAGTAGTGATAGGATGCTCTTAATCAATATTACCTATATGAAAGTAGAAATGGGGTCGCTTCTATGAGAACTTTTCAAATGGCTTATGTTCTCTAAAGCTTTCATGAATTCAGGATTTTGTCCAAGACCAAAATGGATACAAACATATAGAATCCAAAGATACAAGACAAGTTGTGTGTGATATTTGTTGTTTCAATTCACCAATGAGAAGGATAATTCCAGAGCTTAGTCTCACTATTTCTTCGGTAAATTCAATGGATATTCACTAAGGAAAGTTCAAGTCTAGAAGACACCTCTCCTGATGCATAGCTTGTATGTTTGCTCTTAACGGTTTTGTTTGATTTTTCTCACTTTCTTTCATGTGGAGGACTATTGGATATATACAGTGAAATAAAGTGAAAGTTTGGTGAAGATTTGAAACATAAAATGAATTTAATTATGTAGATTAAACTCATTGTTTAGAAACTTTCAAATTTAATTGAAACTTCAAATTAAAATGATGTTTCATGTGCAAATTTGGTAAGTATGAAAGTTAAATTTGTAGTTTTTTTTTTTTAATTTGAATGAGTTATGTTTGATTTTTGTCAAGTAACTATTCAATTGAGTTAAATTTGACAAATGTTTTAATTTTTATATTTATTTGAGTTTATTTTGTAATTTGGATAGTTACCAAGTTGCTAACCTATAAATAACAACTTGGTTCTTCATTTGTAGCATCACATTCCAAATTGAAGAATTCTATCCTTTCTTTCTTTCTTTTGTTCTTAAGTTGTTGAAAACAAGTATCCAAGAGTTCTGCCAGATCTGAGTAGTTCAAGGTTGCAGTTTTACCAGAGTTGGTTGTTGTATCCTATTGAGACGATCGTTGAGTCTGCTTGTAGCCTGTGCAAAGTGAATAATTGTCTTCAAGACATTGCTTACCAAAAGCGTCTCAACTAGGTTTCAAGTCTCTAAAGGTTTTGAAGTTCTTTCAAGTCTTTGGTTATTTTCATACCTAAGACTTGTTACACCATCTAGATTTCGTTTGAGTTTGAATATTACACATTTATTGTATTATTTTTAGTAATTGAGATGTAGTTAGTTTACTAGTGTATTCAATTCTACATATACCATTTTCCCCAACAGCCATTATCGAAAAAATTGAGCCTATAGCTTTGATATCATATGCATAAAAGAAAAACATCACAAAATGATGATAAAGCTCAGTAACGACTATTTTTTTAGAATATAAAGACTTGAAAAAGTTTACGTGACTACGTAATACAGGTCAAGGAAATAACATAATAATATTTCAAATAACAAAAACCATAACAAAAAATAGATATGAAAAATATGATAAATGACTCGTTGATATATGGTATTTATTATAAATATTATAAATAGGTATTAGATGTCATTTATGGCAAAGTAACAAGTAGGATGTGGTACACTTTGGACACTATACATAATTGGTCGAATGACACTTGGGCAACATATATGGTAATGCAAAAATGACATTTGACATTGGATAGATCTTGAAATAACATAATTGGTGATAAATCCACTTCAAAATTCCACTCAATTTTCATATTATCCAATTTTCATAATTTTATTATTTATTTTATTTTATATATTTATTTATTTATTTTTATATTTATATATTATTATATTATATTTTCTCCATATTTGTGTTCCCGTTATGCTCCATTGTGCTCCTCAATTTCACAACACGTTATCAACACGAGCTCCTATTGTTTTTCCACTAAAGGTATGTCCTAAAGATATGTCGGTTTTTTCCTCTTCATTATATTTAATAAATTTAATGTTATTTTTCATATTTAATATCTATTAAATTTCTAATATAAATACAATATTTTATAATAATGTTGTCATGACAAATCTCACAAAATTAGAATTTGCTACCTTTGATATTAACGACAGTAATTATTTGTCATGGGTGTTGATGTCAAAATTCACCTAGATGTTATGAATCTTAGAGAGACTATTAGAAGGAAATACGACATCCAGTTAAGACAAAGAAAAATCTATGATTTTCCTTCATCATCATCTCCACGAGTGATTGAAAATAGAGTATCTTACAATAAAAGATCCCCGTATCTTGTGGAAAAATTTGAAAGAAAGGTATGACCATAAAAAAAAAAATTATTCTTCCTAAAGCTCATTATGAATGGATGCATTTAAGGCTACAAGATTTTAAATCAGTAAGTTATTACGGTTCCGCATTATTTCAAATCAGTTCAAAATTGTTGTTATACAGAGAGAAAATTACTGATATTGACATGTTAGAGAAGATATTTTCTACATTTCATGTGGCGAACAAAATAACGAGTTATTGATGAAAAATCATGAATCTCAAAAAGCCAATCCGAAGGAAAAAATTCTGATTGGAGCAAAACCTAAAGCGACCCTATCCATTTCTAGAGTTTACCTTGATCTTGACCAACCGCACAAAACCTATCCGAAGGGGGGACGCTCCCAGGGCACCACAAGGGAGTACAGAATAATCTCACGATGTGAACCAATGACAGAGACCATAGGACGTGTTGACACACACCCTTCACCCACTTACTTTAAACACTTTCCCTGTCCGTCTTGATATTGACTCATGCAAAGACTATCCGAAGAGGATGCACTCAGGGCACCACGAGGCCAAGCATGAATCTCACGATGTGAACATTCAAAGAGAAACGTGAGCGGAATCATAGACATATCAGATACATCTCTTCCTCCCACTGAGTATTGTATGACCTAGGGTTTAGTTTACTTAGAAAAAACACAGCTAAGGATTTTAACCAAGTGACTTTTAGGTTTGCCCAAGAGTAACTTTTACCTTAGATAGTTAAACAACTTTTGATCATCATCTATTAAACTCTTTAACGGAGTCTTTGACCAAATTGTCGCATGCTTGTTGAAAATCTATCTAATTCACCTTTCTAGGTAGGTTCCCAGGTAGGGGTGTTCCATTTCCGTCAACTTAAGAACCCTAGCCTAGACAGAACCTGCCTTAGACAAAAGGTCCCTTATAGATAGATTTAAAATAAATTTAATCTTTTATGTCAATCAATTTAATTCTATTAAACCAATTTTAAAAGATTAAACTAGGTTACTAAACTCTTTAGAACCATTTGAACTTAGGTCTATCTCAATCCAATTTTAAAGCTCTTTTTTAAAAAAAACTTGAGATCACTCTAAGTCCGCATGCAACTCTTTTTTATTGATTTTAGTTCTAATTTCCTTTATAACACTTATAAATAGAAACAACCAAAACCACAATGTAAAGTTAAGACATGTAAGGAATTCATAACGATTATAAGCAATGTAAGTGTCATGCTCAATGCATTGTTCATTCATTGCTACTTCTTTTATATAACGCTTATACAAAACATCAATGAAACAAGCACAACATGCTTCCATTCACCCTTAGACTATAATACTTATAATAAAAGGATGATGCATGATAATGCTCACTGCATGCAAAATATAACTCTTATATTTCATGATGCATGTGCATGCTTTCATGTAATTTTTTCATGCTAGATTATAACATTTATAATACATGATGCATGAATAATTGCACAACCTAAGGTGGGTTTTTAAAACTATATGTCAAACACTTTTCCATATAAACACCATACATCACATGTATAATAAACAAATATTGATGAATCGGGTAAAATTTCCTTAAATCCACAAAAATTAAAGCTAACTATTACAAAACCAAGGAGTCTCTGGTTTAAACAGGCGAACCAGGTCTTGAACTATCCGGGTGAAGCAATGTATCTCTAACCATCGTGTACCAAACTCCCCGTGATCGTCTACACGAAAGAATAAACAATTTGCTCTATCGTTTACCAACGCTCCCAGAGCTAAACGATCGTTTAGCAACAATCATGTACCTTTTATTAAGCGATGAAGCCCGAGGTACGCGATCGCCTAGCGCGCTCCGCACAACGCCTGCCTTACACGATCGTCTAAACGATTACGATGCAGCAAAGCACCATCACCTACATGATCACTAAGCTAGCGCCTTTGATACCTACCTCTGATACCAATTGAAAGAAATCGAATACGAGAATTTCCATGAGCAGCGGAAGGATCATTCCAAATTACAATCGTATATAAACTTTACAATTACAATCACAAACGAAAACATACAGTTATGCTAAAATACAGAAATTACAGCATGCTATACAAAAAATCAAGGACAAGAGCAACACACTTTTGCAGACTCATCTTCAAGCTCCTTGATCACGAACGCTCGATCACAGTAACACAACTACACACGAACGCTCGTCCAACATGACCGCTATACTACACGAACACCGAGCACTCGAACTAAGTGATCGCTAAGGTCACGAACACCCTGAACACCACGAACGGCCTCCATAGAATCTTGACAGTGTCGAGTTGAGTATGACACCACCAAGAAGGTTACCTTTGTATTCTCGGTGTGAGAATCCAGAGAGTGGGCTCTGTGTGAACTTAGTTTGAGGCAAAAAAATGGAGAAATCACAATCATGTAAACGATTGAGCAAGTGGGAGATGGAACAACTTATCGTATAAGTTGATGCCCAATCGTTTAGGAAAAACTATGCGATCGTCTAGCAAATGCTATGCAATCGTTTAGTTCATCGCTTAGTTGAGTGTCTATCGCCTAAGGACACTCCACGATCATTTAGCTAACTCCAAGCTGTTGCTTAGTAAATCTTATTTACTTGACAACTCTCCGTGAGATATTTCAGAGACTGGAAAACTCAAATCTTTGCTTACTAAAATTAGGAAAATATTTTTTCTTTTTATCTCACGGTTACCATGAAACCACCAATAACCTCCCACTCAATTGGTTATTAGAGAAAAAGAGATAATTATCAAATAATTAATATTATCATAAATATAAATGATAACTAACTTATCATACTATATTTATAACCTATAGTTTTAATATTTCATCTCATGAAACATACAAACTATAGCTCTTTTTCTATTTATGGCGCTTAATGTAAATCTCATTTACATTAACCCTCCACTTGATGTATCTCATACACCATATCGATCATATAATATATAATCGAATTACCTCTTTTCAATTTGAACATTTCAAATCAACACCAAGAACTGACCCTCAACTTGAATCCATTGAGCTACCAAGGGGACCATATGGAATTGTAGCTCAAAGCTTCAACGGTACGTGAATAACTAACTAAACTCTTTAGTCACGGGATCCACCGTCTGTTAACTGTCAGGAAATCCACTAAAGACCGACAAATGAACTCTCCTTACCACAGATACATTATGTGTCCATCTTAACCAATCAACAATGCGACAACCCTTCACAGATCGCTCGTAAGTACAGCTCGGCCAATAACCATTATGTCCCTGTAGTTACATCTAACTCCTTAAGTATCACTGAATCCTCTGATGAACATAAGTCATACTCCTACTATGACTGGGTCCTCTCTTCTAAAAAGAAACTGTGGACACTATGTTCAAGCTCCGGAATCAGCACTTAAGGGAGCAATCTCTCTACTTTCCCCTGCTTCAGGGAATGAGTGAATTCCATCTTATGTAAGTGAGTTCCCAGCTCCCAGATCAGACAAGTCCCCAAAAAGGTAGGCATGTTAAGTTGGCAATCTGGTCACTCTCACCCATACTAATCAAAGGACCACCCTCAAAGGCAGAAGTTTTCAAAACGCTCAGGATTGAGGTCGTGTCACCTATGGTCGTTTAGGTGAGATGTAAGTCTCCAGTATCAACGGCATTATATATAGAGTCTAGTCATCTCTGGTCTGATCTTATAAAAACTCTTTGTATAGGACACCCCCACTCGCATGTCTCCATATGAATGGTCAGGATCTACCATCTGTAGTAGTTTACAACACTTACAAACCTCTACAAAGCGGGTCGTATCCGTAGTGTCACAAGGATCAGGTATTCCACCTTAATCCTTATATTACAAACCTATTTAGGTTATCACTTAAGGAATGATCCACTTGTATATCATATATATATGCTTAAGTTTATATAAGATAACCATGGAGCTTTGTTTATTGGATATGAGTAAATGCCAGAATGAAATAACAATTATTTTAGTCATAAAACAATGTGTATAATTACAAACAACGAGACTCCGAGAGAATTAGGACACCAATCCCAACAACTCTTGATATTATATTTGAAAATGAGGATTTTAAATCAAAATCTATTGAAGAATATCGACATAGAAAAGATTGGCTTCAGTGGAAAGAAGCAATTGAGGCAGAATTAAATTTACTTTCAAATCGTCAAGTTTTTGAACCAGTAGTTCGAACACCAGAAGGTGTCAAACCTATGGGATACAAATGTGTATTTGTGAGAAAAAGAAATGAAAACAATGTGGTCACAAGATATAAAGCAAGACTAGTTGCACAAGGTTTTTCACAAAGACCTGGTATTGATTATGAGGAGACATATTCTCCGATGGTGGATGTAATTATATTAAGATATTTAATTGGTCTAACTGTATTTGAAAATCTGGATGTGCATCTTATGGATATAGTCACAGCATATTTATATGGATCTCTTAATAATGATATTTATATGAGTATCCCATAAGGATTTAAGATACCTGAAACATATAAGTCAAATTCTGGAGAATTCAATAATGTTATAGAGATCACTATATGGATTGAAACAATCATGACGAATGTGGTACAATCGCCTGAGTGGATATTTGTTGAAAGAATGATATCAAAACAATCCAATATGTCTATGTGTTTTTATAAAGAAATCACAGTTGGAATTTGTTATTATAACTAGATATGTTGATAATATAAATATAATTGGAACTCCTGAAGAGCTTTCAAAGGTAATAGAATATCTTAAGAAATAATTTGAGATGAAAGATCTCGGAAAATCAAAATTTTTCCTTGGCTTACAAATAAATTGAGCATTTAGCAAATGGGATATTTGTTCATCAGCCAACCTATACAGAAAAAAATTTGAAAAGGTTCTATATGGACAAAGCACATCCATGAGTTCATTCACTAGATGTGAAGAAAGATATATTTCGACCTCGAGATGATAATGAAAAACTTTTTGGTCCTGAAGTACCATATCTTAGTGCAATTGGTGCACTTATGTATCTTGTTAATAATACAGGACCAGATATTATATTTTCAATAAATTTATTAACTAGATATAGTTCTTCTCCAACAAAAAGACATTGGAATGAAATTAAGTATAAACTTTGTTATCTTCGAGGAACGATTGACATGGGTTTGTTTTATTCAAATAAATGAAACTTTAATCTAGTTGATTATGCAGATTCTGGATATTTATCTTATCCACATAAAGCTAGATCTCAAACAAGTTATCTATTCACATGTGGAGGAATTGCTATATCAGGCGATCGATGAAACATACCATAACGGTCACTTCCTTAAATCATGTTGAAATCCTTATAATTCATGAGGCTAGTCTAGAATGTGTATGGTTAAGATCAATGACTCAACACATTCGTGAAACATGTGGCTTGTCTTCTAATAAAAATCTTGCAACGCTATTATGCGAAGACAACACAACATGTATAGCCCAAATCAAAGGAGGATATATTAGAGGATGTAGAACCAAGCATATTTCACCAAAACTTTTCTACACTCGTGATCTTGAAGAAAATGATGACATCACTATACAACAAATTTGTTCAAATGATAACCTGACCGACTTATTTACAAAGGCATTACCTACCACAACCTCTAAGAAATTAGTGCACAACATTAGAATGTGGCGATTTAGAGAATATTTCCATGAGGGGGACCGAATATATTATATTCTTTTAGGATTATTAATTATATGAAATATGTATTTTTTTTTTCCTTCACTAGGATTTTTTTTCCATTGGATTTTTTCCTAGTAAGGTTTTAACTATGCATATTTCATATATTTATAATGGACATCTAAGTGGGAGTATTATAAATATTATAAATAGGTGTTAGATGTACATGTTTAGTTTTCAATGCCAAATGTCATTTTTCCATTACCACATATATTGCTCATGTGTCATTCAACCACTTATGCAGTGTCCAAAGTGTACCACATCCTACTTGTCACTTTACCTATAAATAGTGACATTTGGTAGATCTTGAAATAACACAATTGGTAAGAAATCCACTTCAAAATTCCACTCAATTGTCATAACTTTAGTTATTTTATTTTATTTTATATATTTGTTTACTAGTATTATATTTATATATTATTATATTATATTTTCTACATATCCGTGTTTCCATTGTGTTTCGTTATACTTCTCAATTTCACAACAATATTATAATTTTAGAAGAATTGATGAATTTGGCGTGAACTTATAAGTATAATTCCAATTAAAAAGTAAAACAAGGGTTAGAACTAATTTAAGTTCTGGAATACCACCAATATGACCCATAGTATTTTTAACTGTTTATGTCAATTATCAAAATTTTAAAATTGTTAAGTTACAATCTTGCTCATATTTAACTATTATAGGGATATAGGGATCAAATTATGAAGTTTTCGCGATAGCGATTACCAAAAATTTGCAATCAAAGTATGCCTAATAAAATTAATAGAAATCATAAATAAAACATAAATTAAGTAAATCAAGATTGATGATTTACACTTTTTTTCTTTTTCTTTTTTTTTTTGGTTGGTATGAGGATGGTATTAAATTTCGGTTGATAGGTTTGACATTGGCATAGAAAGTGGTCGAATCAACATTTTCGATATATCATAAAAAATTCATCAAACATGAAAACAAAATCAACAAAATGTATTAATATGCAAATATAATACAAATTATAAACATGTTAAATTTGAACAAGTTTAAAATATTGTTCTTTTTTTTTTTTTTTTGAATTTTTGTTTGTATAATTGATTCTGAAATATTCATCGATGTTGACATTTTATCGATAATCCTATCAATATTTCTAAAAAATTGAGACATCAATATTTTCGTGGACATTTACATTTCAAACCTTGAGTATGATAAAATGACATTCAAATCATATTAAATTCTTATGACAACTTCTGTCATGGCAATAATATGAATGTATTTAAAGTAGGGAGATAGAAAAAATAAGTTATCGATTTTTGAAGAGAGTGAAATTAAAAAAAAAAAAAAAAAAGTGAACGTAGATTTTACATGATCGAATTAAAATCATAGGAAGATCTCCCACATAATTAAAGCTTAATTGACTTAAAGTTTATCCTATCAATTAGGAGAATAAAGGTTCAATTTCCTCACACCATATATTGAAAAAAATGCTAGAAAAATCTATATTCAATAATCAAATAATCAATACATAGATTTTAAAAAAAAATAAAAAAATAAAAATCCAAACTTGAGCACATCATTAAAAAAAAAACAAAAACAAAACAAAAAACAAAAAACAAAACATAGGCAGGTGCAAGGTCATTGTTTATATAGTACAAACTAGGCCATTATATTGTTTATTTAAAAAAAGAAACTAGGTCATTATATTTTATCACTATATTATAATTGGTAATAAAAATATTTGGCTTTATTTTTATTTTAGAAAACGTAGGAGTGAGGTGGTTGGACTTTAATGAATTGTTTACAAAAAGTTTCCAAAAATAAATTTATCATTATGACAAAAAAGATATTTAAGGATTAGTTTTCATTAAGATAGAAAGATATCTCAAATCCAAATAGGTTATTAAAGTAAAAAGACATAACTTACCTAGCTACCAAGCTAGGCTACAATTGACTTGTTGTAAAAGAATACTTTCATCTTTTTTTTTTTTCTTCAAAGTTATTGGATAGCTAGAAGGAGAGACCTCACAATCCGAGGTCAAGGCACAAACAAAACACTAGAAAAAACGATAACAAAAACCAACCAAATAGAAAATTTAAAAAAACGTGCAATCAAAGGTAAATGTCCAAAGAAGAGGTCGTTTGGGTCCTCACAAGAGAAGCCCCAAATCACTTGAACAATAAATAAAGACTTCAAACCGAACAGTCAAACTAATCATCTGAAGAGGACGCACTGTAGCACCATGGACACACATATTTGTTAAATCACCAACAGACTTAAAAACTTAAGTTGATAGCTGAAGGTAAATTTAGTATTATATCATCTAATATACTCCCAACACTTGTAGACTTAAAATAGAATACCCAACAAGAAAAAATCAATATTGAATCGGGGAGGAAATAACATTGTAGAGATTTAAATACAAAACCTCCTAGACCACCAACTCTAATATTATGTTGAATCACTGATTGACCAAAAAGCTTAAGTTGATCAACGCAAAAGCTCTGGTACTCAACGCCCGAGGCCTAAAAGTTTGAAACTTAAAAAATATCTTAATTTAATCTGATTTAAATCTAATTATCTAAATTAAATTTCAAACATTCATCTAAAAACCAAATTAAGTTGAAGTTTAATTCTAACAACTCACAACTTGTTCCAAAATACGTAATCAAGATTAAATCCAAAATTAAACTTGAATTGATAGGAAATAATTATTTTCGAAAACATGGGGTGTTACATCACACTACTCAATTAGATTTATCACCTGATGGCCTCGACATCCCCTACATCCCAGGCGACTTTGCCACGTCGTCTTTACTTGTCTTGAAGGTTTATAAGAGTGAGAGTTATCCCCACAAACTAACACAGGTTCTTTTAGCATCCTCACTCACATGTTTCCTAGGAATATTCCCAGAAAGTCACCCAATATAGAATTGCTCCAAGTCAAGCACGCTTAACTTTAGAGTTTCTATAATTGAGCCATCGAAAAGGAAGGTGTGCCTTGTTGGTATAGGTAGTGACTTTCAATTCTTCTAAGTCGTTCTTAACCATACTTTCATGTCCTCGGGATCCCTCTCATTCAAATGTGATTTCGATTCATTTATGTCCTCACACCATATACAAACGTGTCATACAGTCAAACAGATGTGTATGGCCCGTCATATACAAATGTGTCGCACAATCAAACATATGTGTATGGCGCACCATATACAAACTCTTCACACAGTCAAACAAA
This sequence comes from Benincasa hispida, assembly GCF_027475165.1. NCBI lineage: Eukaryota > Viridiplantae > Streptophyta > Magnoliopsida > Cucurbitales > Cucurbitaceae > Benincasa > Benincasa hispida. The sequence continues at coordinate 96,873,716 of NC_143478.1, read as the reverse complement.
TGTATATAGCACTCAAACAAGAAATGGAGCATGAGCCTATGTGCTAAAACACATACGTCACGCAATTGTCAATATGCCCTACATCTTGACATCAAACAACCCATGAGTTATGTCATGAAGTCTCACAGACTAATCATACAGGTCGGTGCACATAACTCACTATAGCTCGATAGATATGACACGAAGTCACAAAGACTTTATCACACATATCGGTGTGCATATCTTATAGCTCAGGACTCATGTCACGCACATTCGCATCACAAAAACTCATCACACAGACCATCTATGTGCACGGCCTGCTTCCAAACAAGTACTTTCATACACAAAACATAGCAATAACATCACATCAACACTAAGTCGAAAATCAATTATAAACAAAGCATAACAAACCATTCTAAGTTTATCGTTAGGAAAGCCCTTACCTCAAATTGAAACCAAATTATCAAGATAAATTTCCTTTCTGCCATCAGAAGCCTCGCTTCAAAACTCCTAAAATTCCTTAAATATTTAATCCAAAATGCACCTTAATCCATCTCAACACGAACTCCTGATTGTATTTAAACCTAGGTAAAATGCAACAATTACAGGCTCCTTAACCCAAATCACAACAACCACGTTAAGACTAAAAAAAGGAAATTAAAGACTAAATACCTTACCAAAGCATCCACAACCTTGTTGGACAGCGGCCTAAAAAGTCTTCAAACTCACATCTAACACCAACACATTATGGGTAATTTAAAACCTAAGTACAAAGGTATTCAAGATTCTCCAAGAAAACACACCTAGAACTCGAAAACTTACAACAAAACACCTCACTAGAGGTGGCTTATGGTTGACGGTGGCAAAACTGTGGTGCGAAGATAGCGGATGTTCATGCCAGTGACAGCAACGATGATCGAAAAACAATGGTGGTCGGGGGTACTGTTGTTTTCGTGTGTGTGCATAAATTGTGAAAGAGTGAGAGAAGAAAATGGAAGAAGAGGGGAGAGACCTTACCGCTGGCGACAGATGATGACTAGACGAAAGCAAGGATACATGAAAACGACTGGTGGTGGCCGACAAGGCAAGCAACGGGCCCTCCGCAAGCGAAGAAGAAGACAGGTTTGAAGGGGGCAATTATGCGTGCATGGGCTGAAGTGGCGTTGAATCTTGTGGGCTATAACGCCCCAGGGCCATCAAGTGTCAAATTTGGATTCTGAATCCTAGGCTTGAGGCGTTATAGATGGTATTAGAGAGGAACCTCTCCCAATAAGATGTGGTTCGAGGATGAACCAAGCAGAAGCTAGTGACCATGTAGCACCCTGAGTTTAGGAGGGGGACATGAAGGAACTGAGATCACATCCGAATGAGAGGGATTTCGAGGACATGAAAGTATAATTAACAAAGGCTTAAAAGAATTAAATTCACTACCTATACCGACCAGGTTGAGTCTAAATTTTGAATCCTGGGTTTGGGACGTTACAGATGGTATCAGAGAGAAACCTCTCCTAGTAAGATGTGGTTTGGGGACGAACCAAGAAAGTGAGTGAGGACAAAGCATGCTAAAAGGGCCCATGTTGGTTTGTGGGGACAGCTTTCACTCTTAGAAAGCCTTTAAGACAAGCAAGGATAACGTAGCCAGTTCGCAAGGGATGTAGAGGAATGTCGAGATTATTAGACGTTAAATTTGAATTTTGAATCCTTGTCTGAATCCTAGGCATCGGCCGTAATAGGTACTAAGTTAAATGACCTGCTTCGATATCATCTAAAAACATTACACTCGTAAAACATGATAAATAACAATACACCAAGTAAGCAACTCTTCAGACTTTACTCCTCAGTCGATTACTTGCAATATAGTGATAATCCAATTGAGTTTCATATCCTAATCTAAGATCCTTTGGAAACACCTTCCCCACGAAAGAATGTCCCCCCAAATAGCCTTACAAAAATATAATAAAATAAAATGATCCCTAGACTCAACTCCACCAGTACACAAAACACAGCTACTCAAGATATCAAAACATCATCTACTAATACAATCTCTCGTCTATAATTGATTCTAAACAACAAGCCATGAAATGAATGAATGTCTATGAATATTATCTCCAAACCAAAGGAGACTAACCGAACGACGCCACAGAATACCTAGGACGTAAGGACTCCTAGACACTAGCGATCGAAAACACACCAAATCGATAAAGGTTCCCTCCCGACCAACCTCGGACACTATTGAATGTATTTGCAAGGAGAGATCAACAAAAACTCAATTAATTGTTTGTATTTAGCTTCTATTCCTAATTAACATTTAATTTGTTTTCATGGAATTCAATGTTTTTTTTTTCTTAATGTAACATCACAAAATGACAGGTGGAATAGAGTTTATAATTTATGTCAAGATAGTACAAATATCTAATTACTTGAGTTATACACACTCAAATTAGGGCCATAAATTTCAAGTTGAATCGCATTTCATACTTTCCTACGTATCAATTATTTTATGTTATTGGAACTATTTCTATGATATATATTGTTTTTTATATTAAAGAAATCCTTGAGATATTTTTTAGTTGTTTGGTTATATAACTTGGTTTTCGAGTTTTTTATCATAAATGTAATTTATATGTTGTTATATAAAATAAAAGTAGTTCTGTCTAATATGGCAAATCCATCTCAAAGAAAACAAAAAAAAATGATTGAATAAATAAAATTAAAATTGATAATCTCAATTGTATTACATTGTGACGAAGATTTTGGTTGATTAATGAAAGTGAAAATTAATGATAACTTAAAGAAAAAAATGAAAAGAAACTTGTGAATGGATTCAACTTGTTATATTGATTGATTAAGCCAACAAATTGGTTGATTTTGAGCTGATTTGATACAATTAAAGGAAGTTCCTAATTGATTATAATGATCATATTCAAACACTTGGCAAATAGTTGTAGACACAAAAATTAATGTTCATTACTTTTCAAATGATGGATGAGAGATGGATGTGACTTTAAAATTTTTAAAATATGTTTGGACAATAATATTATATATACTTCAAATTCTAGGAAACTAATAAATCACATCATTGTTTGAATTTCTTTCTTAAGAGAAGTCATATTTCGTGTTCTTGATAAACTAAAATACAAACAATTATTGGTTGAAACCTTAAAATTTTACCAAAAGAGTGATATGACCTTTCTTTCTAATTCCTTTTTGACATCTACAATCTTGATAATTCATAGATAATATTTAACCTACCAATCAGCCAATATGAATTAAAAATTAAAAATTTGACAACTTATACATATATACCAAAAAAAACTGTCCAAGATTAATTTTCTTACATGTGTTTCAGCACAAAAGAGACGAAAAGATTTGCTTCTTTTTGTACCTACGGATAGAATAGAATTGTTCCATATATATATATATATATATATATTCTTATATTCTCTTTCCCTTTCAGTACTTTTATCTTCTATATTTGCTTGATACATAGTGATGGTCAATAGATGATTTCTACCTACTAGTCATCTAACTTTCATCTCATCTTCTAGCTTCTTTTGATGGTTGAATATTCTTTATAATTCCATCTTCTCTCATGTTTAAATATATGGTTATATTGTTATTTTCTTGTCGTATGCATTTTTTTGTCTAATCATAAGATTGTACTTCCTACTTTGAAATCATGTTAGTTCACCTATTTAACTCAAAAGATTGAGTTAATGGGTTACAGTAAATTTTATTATATAAATACTTTAACAGTACTACATATAATAAAACTTTATAAAGTTTGTAGATCAATTTAGAAACAAATGACAAAGTTTAACCATCAAAACAATATTGGAAAAGAAATCTCTTTAATATTAAACAAAAGGAAAGATATTTCCTTTTACCATAATTACACATCATAAGATATTTTATGAAATTAGCAAAGACTATAATATAAGACTTCTTTTTAATTTCACATTTACCAACAAAATAAAAAAATATACCAAAAATTCTATTGGATGTATCTCAACAATTCCATTAAATTTATGATGGATGATATTGACAGTTGGGTCATCTTTAGTAAAAACTACGGCACCGCTTATTCGCTACGGACATAAAATTAAGCATATCTTATTTTGCAAAAATTTTAAAAAGAATTTAAAAAGATACTCAAAACTCATGATGTTGTTTGGTAAATTTTCTAAAAATAATAACTTTAAGGAGACAAAATAAAAGATTGATAGAGAAAAAGAAAAAGGAAAAAGAAAGAGAAGCTTAACTCGTGTTCTAGTCCTATAACTTTCGTAATGATTCTATTTCTATATGTAGTTATTCAATTTTATCTCTAGACTTTTTAAATATTTTATTTTGATTTTCAAAAGATTGTTGTACTCCTCGTCGTAAAATGTAAGGTTATCATTTAATGAGTTCAAATATATTTTTGGATCCGACACTTTTAATTACGTGCAAATATATACTCTTTAGGTAATTGAATAAAATTATGTATTTATATCAATTTTCTATTAAATAATTCAAATATAATTGATAAGATCGAAATAGAATTTTGTCCAAAATTTGAAGATTAAAATAATATTTAAAAGTTTATGAATTAAAATAACATTCAAACAAATTATCATTGTTTGAAGCCATTAAGAGAAAATGATAGGGGAAAAAATCTTTGATAGTGCAAGACCAAAACCCTACTAGAGAGCTATTTATCTAGAATATTAAAGTCCTACAAAATAGACGATATGTAGACGTTAGGTAACGTATAATTGTCTTGTGAAATTATTTATGTGTACAAAAATAAAAGCATGAATATGTATCATATAAAGGTTTTGACTCTTACAAGTTTGATTATTTTTTAGCAAAACGATTTGAATTTCATATTTCTTTCTCGAGAGCACATATCTTAATTGATTAATTTGTTTCCGGATTATCGTTTATAAGTTTAATTCTTAAACTTTCACTTATGTTTTATCTCAATTGTCATGAACTTTTATAATAGTGTATGTTTTGAAGTTTTGGATTTTAAAAAGTTTCTAAATTTTCAATCTTAAGGGTTTGGAGACTAAATAAACACAAATGGGGAATTTAGGTCCCCAAATTGCCATAAGAAGAGTGAGTCATTATAACTTACTCAATATTTGGACCTCCCATTATAATAGTTGAAGTTCGTAATTATTATAATTCACAATTAACTACAATATTATTGTTTCAACTATCTTTTACTCATTTGTAACCCACACTAAAATAACATGCACCTTAAATACAAACTATTATAACTCATAGTAAAATAATCTTCACCTCGTATATAGACTATTATAACCCACAGACTATTGTCTTGAACTTTTATGGTTGTGTATGTTTTGAAGTTTTGTATTTTAAAAAGTACCTAAATTTTCAATTTGTGCCAGTTCAGAAGTTCAAAGACTAAATAAACATAAAGGGATCGTTTGGATCCCCAACTTCAATTGGTTGGAGTCGGCTATTATAGCTCACTCATTATTTGGACTTCTAATTATAATAGTTAGTATTTTCAACTATTATAACTCACAATTAACTACAATATTACTATTTCAAATCCCTTTTTGTTTAGATGTTTATTATTTCTTATCCATCCTCTCTCCAACTCATTAACTCAAACTAAAATAATCTATATTCCAAACTCAAACTATTATAACTCATCTCATATAACAATTACTAATTATAATAACCAACTCAACTATACCAACATCCTAAAAAGTGTTGTGTTTTCTCAGAAGAGAAAAGAACAAATGGGGACAAAGAAGGCATATATATGTGTGAAAACTCGATCAGTTCAGAGGCGCCAAAACAAAACACATCAGAAAGGCTCTTCTTCTTATTCGCTTGACTTCCTATATTAAGACCTTCTAACTGTAAAACAGTGCCATTTCTCTGCTATACATACGACAACAAACCACTTCACTTATTACCATATCAATAACCCTTCTCTCTCTCTCTCTCTCTCTCTCTCTCTCTCTCTCTATTGTGTCCTTTCTTCTTCTTCATCCTTCAATGGATTTTCCAATACCAGAACCATCTCCTTCTGAAACTTCAACAATCATCTCTGCTTCAGAGTCTTCTCCACCATGTCCAAAGGAGGATCGAACAACAGACCAAATCAACCCCAATTCCCAACTGGGTTTAGATCTCAGCCTTTCTAATAACGATTCCGATCATGGGTCGAACCCAGAACTCAATTTAATCGACTGTTTCGATGTGAATTTAGCAACAGAACCTACAGATACAGAAACAGAGCCAAGGGTTTTCTCTTGCAACTATTGCCAGAGGAAATTTTACAGTTCTCAAGCTCTTGGGGGACACCAAAATGCCCACAAAAGAGAGAGGACTTTAGCAAAGAGGACTCAACAGGTGGGGTTGGGCTCTAATTTTGGGCTTGCTCATCGGTATTCGAGTTTGGCTTCTCTTCCTCTTCATGGGTCGTTTAGTAGGTCGCTTGGAATTCAAGCTCATTCCATGGTTCATAAGCCTTCTCTTCATGTTTCTGCAATTGGGTCGTCCGGGATTTATGGTCACAGTGGATGGTCAAGGCAGCCGCTCGATCAACACCCCGCGATTGGCCGATTGATACAGGGAAATCCCCACGTTGGAAGTCTTAGAGGCATTTCGTCGAACACTGGAGCTGCAAGGTTTGAGGGTGTGAAGAAATTCTCTCCGGCGGCTGTCACGGAGGCGCCACCGCCTCTCGGAGGGTTCTGGTGGGATAGCGGCGGCGGCGGTGGCGGTGGCGATGGTGATGGTTTTAGTCATCTGAAGATGAAGCCTAAACAAGATGAATTGTTGAAGCTTGACTTGTCTCTTAAGCTCTAATCAGAAAAGGAACTTTCCTTCAATTTTATTTTTTTTCTTCTCTTTTTTTTCCATTTTTTGAAAATTTGATGCTTTCTGCTAAGATGGGAATTGATTTAGATCCTTCCTTCCACCCACCCCCCCCCCCCCCCCTCCCCAACCTTGTTTCCAATACTTGAGAAGATTGTCTCTGTAAATAATCCATTTTGGCAACATAAGAAGAACACAAAAGTAAACCTGTTGAAGAGAAAATTCCCATTTATTACATGACAAAAAAAAGAATCAATATATTTGTTAAAATTACTTTGGAATTTGAGAAAGTAATCCCCTTTCTCTCTCTATCTTTCCCTTTCTTTTTCTCAAGAAGAAGAAGAAGAAGAAGAAAAAAAAAAAAAAAAAGCAGTGATAGATAGAGATGCAAGTTTCCACTAGTAAAAGTGACTAAACTTTAAGTATAGACACAGAGGAAATTTCTCATTCATGCTTTTGTGGCCGTTATAATTAAGATTGATTCCACACGCATACACTATGAGAAATGTGGGCGATTATTCAATACTCTGTCTATATTATTTATTGATTCCAAATTTAATGGAAAAAAAAAATAAAAGTTCTTTTTAATCATTTAATTCATAGAGAAGTTTCAATTTTGAAATCCATAATCCTGGTTGAACTTCTCTCTTCGTCCATACAATGAATTACCCTCTAATTTCCGAAATAATTGAACTAATTGAAAGGAAATTCATAAACTAAACCTAAGAAGCGATACTTTAGTTTGGCTTGCGTATCCGTGTCCGACACGTGTAGGACACTTAGACACTCCGAAATTTATTCAACATGTATCGGACATTTGTTAGTATAACAAATGTGTTAAACATACATAGAACACTAGTTAAGTAAACTAAAAAGACACATACATGGCAATAATAAAAAAATTTGAGCGTGAAATACATAAAACTAAATTTCTTAAAAATATGAATGCATCAACCCATTTACTTTTAAACTTTATTTTGGTATAAAAATGATATATATTTTTTAAAATGTATATTTTAATAAACGTGTCCTTGTCGTATCCGTGTCGTGTCGTGTCGTATTCGTGTCTTATATTTGTATCTGTGCTTCTTAGAACTAAACAAACATGGAGATATATTATAATTCAAAATCTAATGTTAATGTTCTAGACCCTTTGTTTAAGTCAATCAAATAGGAACGACCCTTATTAATACGCAATAGATACTATTAGAAATGAGGAAAGAAGAAAATACGGAATTAGAAACCTTAGAAATATAATTTAGAAAAAAATAAATTTCAGGGACAAACATAAAGTTATGTCATAATTCAAGATCCAACATTATATTTTAGGCTTCTTGTCAATCAAATATGTTTGTGTGAGAGAGAGAGAGAGAAGATTCAAGAAAGCCCCAATATGAAATTGTTGGATAAAGGGGTCCTAAATTTCAAAGACTAAACACTATGATGTGTGGTCCATGAAATGAGCACAAATTTGGATGCTTGTAGTTTTCATTTAATGAGACCACCATACAGAGACATATGAATATATATGTATGCAAATAGAATGGTGGATGACAACATTGTTGACCCACTTGCAGTTGAAAGTAATAGACCATCACATTAGAAGAAGATCAAAAAAAAAGAGGTAGGTGTAGATATAGCAAACCTTGTGAAAAAGTAATGAAGGCACATAATGACTCTCCGTCCTCCTCAGCCTTAGCTATTCCATCACCATCATCATTTTTCCCACATTATTAAATTGTGGGTAAATCTTCATTGTCTTGATTTCTGACCTACAGGATCTCCTAATAAGGCCAAACCAGTGGTGGGGTTCAATATCCGAAACAAATCATGTTAATCTTAATCATATATCTAAACCATGATCATTAGTCATAATAATGGAACTAATTTCTCCTAGTATCAAGATGTAAAAGTAACAGAAATCTTGCTATTAAGACAATTGATGACAATAAAAATCTCTTTACCTTATCATACATACCAAGTACCACACAACCTTTCTGAAAATGACTCAGCAAACTTTGGGTTTTGGCCATCTGTTGCCTTTGTTACTTCATCAGTTGGGGTGTCCATTATTTGGGTTAGACTGCCCATTTTGCAACATTGAAGAATCATGGCCTTTGATTTTCCACCTCAACTAAAGCCATAAGTAGTAATTTATCAGAGGTTGAGTAATGAATCAAGTTTCATCAAATCAAGTAACTTGTTAAATATTTACTGAAATAAATTGAAACATAGATAGGGTGCTCAAAAGAAAACATGATTAAACTCCATACAATAATTCTTCAGATACATAGCAAAAGTAGCCAGAGAATGTACCAAAAAATTGTGGATCTATGATCACATAGCATCAGGTGAAGTTTAAACCAATCACCTGCTTTCTCTCAAGATAACAAGTCATCATTAAAGAAGCTCTCCTCCAATACATTTAATTAGACTACTTTACTTTATGGAAAAAAGAAAGTATATAACATGGATAAAGCAACCTTTTTCTTAAATATTCCACCCTCAAAATATCAAGTTAATGCTTTAATGTGTCGGAGGATCAAATCCAAAAATAAACCACCTGTTTGGTCCAACATATTGTTTGTATATCATCAATTTATTGTACAAAGTTGAATTCAATCTACATCTACAGTAAGAAGACCTGGGACAAGGTGGGGTTGGATTTGTTCTGACCTTTGGGTCTGCAATACAGCATGATGAGCAGGAAGACAACCACTTAGCTGCCCACTTGATGACAATGACTTATAATCTAGTTCAATCCCATTCCACTGCCAATGACTTCATGAGTTCAGTAAGATTTCTAATGGGGGCAGAAAAAAAGTTATTCAATGAAGTCGTCACAATATACGATTCTCTCTCATGTATTCAATGGTGTAAAATTGTCGGTCACGTTATGACAACCTCCTTGAATAATATTTCAAGGGGGAAGAGAGAGAAGAAATGTTTTGTAGCTGGGTACATTTGCATAACACAAACAGAAATCGATTGTCAATCATGAGGTAATTAATTGTCATATACCTATTAACCATTTACATTGTTAATGATCAAAGCTACAGCCTCAAGCAATATAATTATTAACAAAACTTGGAACCATTGGATTCTTGGCAACATGGTTCACTCCATTTCTCTACCTTCGTCAAAAAGAAAGATTACCATGCGCAGGATATTGCAGTAATGTTAAGAGGCGTTTTCCTCAACTCTTGGCATATGGAGAAGATCCTCCACTTTGGTTTTGATGCTTACCATCTTCTCGTGTTGTAGACTCACTTGCACGACCTTTCGGCAAAACTGGAGCCGGTACTATTTTTTGTCCACCAAGAGGGTCATCCATAGACTTGCTTGGATCAATATTTGCCCCATGTTTGGTTTTATCAACGTCTTGACCTTTCTCAGAGTTCTTTGTTATAATACCAGTGCCTGATTGTTTTCTGGGTTCAACAGCAATTTCCTTTATAGTTTCCTCAAGTTTATCGAGTCTTATTTTTACCTCCTGAAGCTCCTGGTTCTTTTCATGGATTTCTTCAGTCTCTTCTAACTCTAGTTGTTTAGCTTTCTCTTCTTCTTCTTTCTTCTTTTTCAGCTCCAGGTCCTGTTATGGTGACTTTGGTTAAGAAAACCATTGAAAAACTGAAAATCACAGAAATATATTGTTAAGGGGCCAAATCAAAGAACCAAAGAAAAACTTAAAAAGTATCCAAACTCCCATGGGTAACGTTGTTAATTCATTATCTTTCTTTGCCTCATTTTATAAAGTACATATTTATATAATAAATAGTTATTTTCTTGCCAATTTATGCAGAACCAGATTCCTCATGATCATTTTATAAACGATAGATAAATTAATGAGAAGCAAAGATAATACCTGATTATAAAATGTCAACTCTAGCAACTTTCGTAGTTAAAGTCAATAAGTAATATACGTAAACTAATCAAACTATATGGGATAAACAAAGATATAAAACTTTTAAATTTTGACTTTGCAATCCTTCAAATTCTCACACACATACATTTACTAGGTATAGAAAATGCTGTTCACATATGAAGTTATTGCATTTCTTAACCCATGGACGTTTGGAAACTTAGAAAGTATCCAAACTCCCATGAGGTGCCTCATTTTATAAAGTATGTATTTGTATAATAAATCGTTATTTTCTTGCCAATTTATGCAGAAACAGATTCCTCATGGTCATTTTATAAACGATGGATAAATTAATGAGAAGCAAGGATGATACCTGATTATAAAATGTCAATTCTAGCAACTTTCATAGTTAAAGTCAATAAGTAATATACGTAGACTAATCGAACTATATGAGATAAACAAAGATATAAAACTTTTAAATTTTGACTTTGCAATCCTCCAAATTCTCACACACATACATTTACTAGGTGTAGCAAATGCTGTTCACATATGAAGTTATTGCATTTCTTAACCCCAAATCAACCCCTCGAAACCACTAGGTACCATAACTTTAATTTCTGAGACAATTACTAGTTATCATAAGTCATAATATCAAAGTGCCAAAAGGTTGAACTTCTAAAATAAAGTTTATGAAGAAGACAAACATGACAAACATGAACAAATAAACCGTTAGGTGTGAACAAAAGTATCATATTGGTTACTGAAGGAGGAATCCATGGTATATAAGTGAAAACAATTATCTCTGTTGGTAATAAAGCCTTTTGGAGTGTTTCCAAAAATAAAGCCATGAGGGTTTTCCGCCCAAAATGGACAATATCATACAATTGTGAATAGGTGGAGGTTCCATTGTCCTTATCCATATACTACTAATCTTGATCTAGTAGACAAAATGATGATTCAATCATTTCATCTCTTACATTTAATATCTAATTTAACAAAAAATGATATGACCTACTTCTAGGTGGTTTGACTTCTATAATTTCTTTTTTTCTTTTTTTCTTTTTTTCTTTTTTTCTTTTTTCTTTTTTTTTTTTTTTTTTTTTTTGGTTATCTATAGTTTCAAATGTTCAAAAGTTTCTAGCAATATTTCATTTAATCTTCTAACTTGTCCTTCTACTCTAACTACTGAACACACTTTACTTTATAGAAATTAAGGCCAATACGTAACAAACTGATCTAATTGAATGTGATCGACAAAGATATAAAGCTGTGAATTTTTGGCTCTACAACTTTCCACATTCTCAAGTTTATTCACAAGATGTACCAAATGTTGTTCCCATATGAAATTCATTGTTACAATTTTTAACACCAAGTCACTCTTGAAACCACGAGTTTAAATGTTTAATTTCCAGACAACTACTAGTAATCATAATTCATAATATAACACCCGAGTCTCAAAAGGTAGAACTTCTAAATTAAAGTATATGATGCCAAACATGAAAATACAGACTACTGATCTTGATTTAAAAGACAAAATGATGATGCAGTCATTTCAATTCTTGCATTGATATCTAATTAAAGAATTACTAATCATGAAAACTTAAAACATCGTTTCAAATCCATATTCGAAATCCATCATCTATCTTTAAAAATAAATAATAATAATTTTCTGAGTTGGAAACCTTATATGGTAAAATGGTTTTTTCAAACGGTTGAAAAAAACACAGAAGATAAAACCTTTTTTCTTTTTCTAATTTCATGTGCTTCTTTAATGTTTTGGAAAGTAACAATTTATATATGATCCTTACTCTGCTTGTGTAAACTTTATATTCCATTTTCACATTCATAGATATAAAATAAGAAGAATTAAAAAGATTCTAGCAGTTTTTTTTTTTTTAAGTTGAAACAATTTTAAAAAATGATAATCTGATCTTTTCCTTTTCTTTTCTGGGGGGAAGTTAGAAAATGAGTTTTTGGGAACAATTTTCAGAAGAATGTACATAAACAAACTCTTAAACTGGAATAATGGTAATTAGCTATGGTATTCTAAATTACACAAAAGAAAATATTCCTAAAACACCCCAATAATTGACATAAAGACCTGTTAAAACTTCACATTGCATAAACGAACATTGTTTTCTCCAGGGCAGGATGAGAGGGGCATCAAAGAGGCCGAAGCTAGGTGACGTGCTTCCAGGCCGATTACCTTTTCTATGAAAAACCAAACTTTCATAGAGAAGGTAAAAGGAATGAAAGAGAACAGCCCTACAAGAAGGCAAAGCCAGTTGCCCAACAAAAGGAACACAAACAAAAACCTACACTTTAGATACGAAGAACGGGCTCCAGACTCTGGAACTATTGTGACAATAAAATTATTGAAATAGGGAAAGAAGACGACACAAGGAGTTTACGTGGAAAACCCTAATTCAGGGAAGAAAAACCACGGTAGAAAAGAACTTATTATTTTTATGTCATATTTACAATAGACCCAACCTCAGATATAAATAGAATAATGTGAAACCCTAATTTAGCAAATATAGTAAAAAGACAAAAATGTCCTTAGGGCTAATTTAACGTATTTCAACACTCCCCCTCAAGTTGGGACATAGATATCGGCAAGACCCAACTTGCTAATACAAGCTTCAAACGTTTGTCTCAATAACCCTTTCGTAAAAACATCGGCAATCTGTTGGACTGAAGGTATATAGGGAATACAAATAGCTCCGCGGTCTAACTTTTCTTTAATAAAGTGCCTGTCAATTTCAACATGTTTGGTTCTATCATGTTGTACGGGATTATTCGCAATACTGATGGCAGCCTTATTATCACAATACAGCTTCATAGGCCCAGGACTACTCTCGTGAAGATCAGATAAAACTTTCTGCAACCAGATTTCTTCACACACTCCCAGATTCATAGCTCTATACTCTGCCTCAGCACTACTTCTGGCCACTACACCCTGTTTTTTACTCCTCCAAGTTATCAAATTTCCCCATACAAAGGTACAGTACCCTGAGGTTGACCTTCTATCAGTCACAGATCCGGCCCAATCTGAGTCAGTATATGCCTCGATGCTTCGTGTGTCATGTTTCCTGAATACCAAGCCCTTCCCAGGGGTGGACTTTAAATATCTCAAAATTCGAGTCACAGCTTCCATGTGCTCCTCATATGGACTCTGCATGAACTGACTTACTACACTCACAGCATAGGAGATGTCGGGTCTAGTATGAGACAAGTAAATCAGTTTTCCTACTAGGCGTTGATACCTCTCCTTATTCACAGGAACTCCTTCCGAAACACTTTTCAGTTTGCTATTGACCTCAATAGGAGTGTCAATAGGTTTGCATCCGGTCATTCCTGTTTCTTTTAACAAGTCCATAGTGTACTTCCGCTGAGAAACAGATATTCCTGCTTTTGATCTTGCCACTTCCATCCCTAGAAAATACCTTAAACTACCAAGATCCTTAATTTCAAATTCACTTGCCATCCTTTGTTTTAGCTTAGCAATTTCTGCCGTATCATCCCCTGATAGGATGATGTCATCAACATACACTACCAACACAGCAATCTTTCCTAAGGGTGATTTTTTGGTAAACAAGGTATGATCAGAATGCCCTTGAACAAACCCTTGGGACTTAACAAACACGGTGAACCTGTCAAACCACGCCCTAGGAGACTGCTTCAACCCATATAAAGACTTCCTGAGTTTGCAAACATGATTCCCAAACTTAGCTTCAAAACCTGGAGGTGGACTCATATAAACTTCCTCTTCCAACTCACCATTTAGGAATGCGTTCTTTACATCTAGTTGATGTAGGGGCCAATCTTTATTCACGGCGATAGACAGAAGAACACGAATCGTGTTTAACTTAGCCACTGGGGAAAAAGTTTCTGAATAATCAATCCCATACGTCTGAGTGAATCCTTTAGCAACTAACCTGGCTTTATACCTCTCAAGTGTTCCGTCAGACTTATACTTCACTGTGAACACCCATTTGCAACCAACTGTTTTGTGACCTCTAGGGAGAGCTACTAACTCCCAAGTCTTATTTGCCTCAAGAGCTCTCATTTCCTCCATTACTGCTGCTTTCCACTCGGGAACTTCCATGGCTGCATGTACACTGGTAGGTATTGTTAGAGCATCTAGCTGAGTAGTAAAAGCCTTAAAAACAGGAGATAAGTTACTATAGGTCAGAAAGCTATGCAAAGGGTATTTTGTACATGACCTAGTTCCCTTTCTCAGAGCAATTGGCATATCCAGAGTGGTATCATAGTTGTCAGTCTTCGTCTGTCCCTCTTCAGTATCAGACTTTTGAGACAATTCTGCATCCTCTTGAGGATCTTTCAGCATCTCATCCCTTCCTGAAGTTTCAACCTTCTCTGAGCTCATTTCGTCATTTTCTATGTTCCCAGACTTTTCTTCAAGACTCTCCTTTGAAACAACGGGATCTTGAACTTGTGCTGGTTCCGACGCTTGGACACTTTCCGATGGAACACCAGAGGTTTCCTGAATTTCCTTTCTGAGATTCCTCCTATAATATGTTATCCAGGGCACTTGTTTAGTAGGAAGAACCGACACGGGAACAACAGGAGCAGAATTAGGTTCAAGACTAGGTAGACTAGGTCCAGGAATATTGGGACTAAGCTCAAGTTCAGGAATATTCGGACTAGGCTCAAGGTTGAGGCAAATGGGTATGGAGTACGTGGAATTGTTAGTCTCTTCATTCGTGGTCTCCCCCTGAAGATGACTAACGGGAAAGAACGGTTTGTCTTCAAGGAACGTGACATCCATAGTGACAAAATATTTTCTGGAAGATGGATGAAAGCATTTATAGCCTCGCTGATGAAGGGGATACCCGACAAACACACATGTATTAGCTCGTGGAGCAAACTTAGTCCGGTGTGGACCATGAGTATGAACAAAGGCTGTACACCCAAACACATGAAGAGGAACCTCAGGAATAAGATGGGTAGACTAATAGGACTCTTTGAAGCACTCAAGAGGGGTTTGAAACTTTAGAACTCGTGAAGGCATTCTATTAATTAGATGAGTTGCGATAAGAACCGCATCTCCCCACAGGTACGAAGGAAGAGACGCTGGAATTATCAAGAAACGAACAACTTCAATGAGATGGCGATTTTTCCGTTCAGCTACCCCATTTTGTTGTGGAGTATATGCACACGAGTTTTGATGGATGATCCCTTTTGACACTAGGAATTCCTGGAAGGTGTGGTTGACAAACTCACGACCATTGTCACTTTGGAGAATGGCAATCTTTGTGTTAAACTGTGTTAATACAGTGGTATAAAACTGTTTGAAGGTAGATAAAACCTCGGACTTATCAGGAAGGAGATATATCCATGTAAGTCGGGTATGGTCATCAATGAAAGTTACAAACCACCGTTTACCAGACAGGGTAGCAATGCTCGAGGGACCCCAAACATCACTGTGGACCAGGTGCAAAGGCTGGGTAGGCTTATAGGGCTGAGAAACAAATGACACGCGAGGTTGTTTAGCACGTATACAGACATCACAAGATAATGAAGAAACATTCACATTATGGAATAAATGAGGAAACAAATATCGCATATATTGAAAACTAGGATATCTAAGACGAAAATGCCACAATAAATAATTTGTTTCAGATATAGTAAACGAAGATAAAAGACTAGTCCTAAACAAGCTTCTGGAGGAAGCATCTGTAGAAAGGAAATATAGGCCTCTGTCATATCGGGCAGTGCCAATCGTCCTCCCCGAACTCAAGTCCTGAAACAAAGCAGTATCTGGTGAGAAGACAACTCTACAGTTCAAATCTTTTGTTATTTTGCTTATTGATAATAAGTTGTAAGAAATTTTGGGCACATGTAAGACATTTTGCAGAGTTAATCCCTAAAATTGTGACAGTCTGCCTTTTCCAGCAACAGGAACGAAGGACCCATCCGCAATTTGAATCCTCTCATTTCTAGCACTTGGATAGTATGAGAGAAACCGGTCGGATGAGCCAGTCAAGTGATCGGTTGCTCCTGAATCTAGAATTCATAACTCATTCTCCTCAGCAAGGAAACTAAAGGATTGAGGGTTACCTGATTGAGCAACTGTTCCGATTCCTACGGTACCTGAATCACCAGGATTAGTCACTGGAGGCTGTGTCTGAGGTTGTGCAGCCCCCTCAACTGATTCACCCACTAGAGCACGCCCAGATTTCGACTTGTCATTCGGAGGGCGACGTTTACCATTTGGAGGGCGACCATGCAATTTCCAGCACTGATCCTTCGTGTGTCACTGTTTTTTACAATGCTCACAAACTGGGGGTGTTTTACTATTTTGCTTGTCACCATCAGCTCCAGCGGACTTCACCCCGAAGGCAGCTGACTCTATAGTGGTAGCACCTGGCCCGTTCATTGCACTCGATCTATCTTCTTCCAATCTAACTTCTGAACATACCTCCATGAGAGACGGAATTGGTTTCTGCCCAAGTATTCTACTGCGAACTGTATCAAATTTGGGGTGCAGCCCGGCAAGAAAATCATACACACGCTCAACCTCTTCTATCTTGGAGTATTGGATTCCATCTTGTGGGCAGGTCCAGATGATCTCCCGACATAGATCCATTTCTTGCCATAACAATGACATCTTGCTGAAGTATGACGTTACATCCATGCTCCCTTGTTTGCATTCGTGAACCTGTTTACGTAGAGTATACAAGCGGGATGCGTTCTGACGCCTCGAATATAACCTTCGGACTGCATCCCAAATATCTCGGGCAGTGGCTGAATAGAGTAAGGGTTTCCCGATTTGTGGTTTCATACTACTGATTAACATTGAGCGGAGCAAAGAATCCTCTGCCTTCCAGACACGCTCTTGAGGATCCCCAGGATTCGGTCGTGGTATCTCTCCAGTTAAATATCCAAACTTATGGCGTCCCTCAAGAACCATTTTAATGATTTAGGACCAAGAGAAGTAATTTTGCCCATTCAACTTCTCTCCCGTGATCATTCCTGCAGAATTTCCAATTGTTCCAGATAAAAGATTAGAAGTTGGAGGAGTAGGAAACATTGATACCGGATTTTCTGAATACATCGGGGAAGAATCATGGCCATTCAATCTGGCTCCCAGGGCGACCATCTGTTGCTGAAGACTAACTAATTGTTGTTGGAGTTCCCCATGAGATTCAGATCTGGAATTTTTCTGTCTAAACACCATGGGATTTTCTTCAATGGACTCACCCATTCGAAACTGGGGCTGAACTGGATATACATGAGGAAGAGGCTGTCCACCATGATATTGTGAAGAAGCTACTGCCGGAAGTCCACCAGCGGCAAAGTTCGGCAACCCGTGACCGGCACTGCTCCCAAACGGCTGTGATGGTGGGTAACGGACAAACGGCTCAGCGATCTGCTGCGAAGCTGAAGAAATCGCGCCGATCTGACCCGACCTGGTAGCTGGAGCAAACCTATGACCGTCTGGTGTAGATCCGATTCTGTGCGACGCCGAGATACCTACCGGCTGTAGATCGATCGCGTGCGCCGGCTGGAGAACGTGCGAGGCTGAGACGGTTGTGTGCGAAGTTGAGGATCTGATCGGTTGTGACACGTTCGCGTGCGTCGGTTGGAGCGAAGTCGAGAGTCCGATCGGTTGTGACCCGTTCGCGTGCGCCGGCTGGAAGGCGTGACCTTCCACCACCACCTGCTGTTCGACTGGAAAGGTCCGATTGATGGTGTTCAGTTGGAACGGCTGAGACTGGAAGCTAATCGGCGCACCAGCTGGAGCAATCCCACCACCTGCTGTTCGGCTCGCCAGCTGGATCTGTTCGGCTGAGCCACCTGGGATGATGGTTCAGAGATAGCGGTCAACCGCTGCTTGAATCACAGCCTCATTAGTCAGCGTACCTTCACCTATCAAGTTTGATGACTGAGTTTCTTCTACCGGGGCTAGGGTTTCATCACCTTACTCTGATACCATATTGAAATAGGGAAAGAAGACGACACAAGGAGTTTACGTGGAAAACCCTAATTCAGGGAAGAAAAACCACGGTAGAAAAGAACTTATTATTTTTATGTCATATTTACAATAGACCCAACTTCAGATATAAATAGAATAATGTGAAACCCTAATTTAGCAAATATAGTAAAAAGACAAAAATGCCCTTAGGGCTAATTTAACGTATTTCAACAAAAATAATTACGATCCTCGATGTAATGTTTTGCATCAATAACTACAAATATATATGGGAACACCTAGTTAACAACTATGAACTTTATATTGTGCAGAGTACTGCATAAATGTTTTAGTCAAATAATTTAAAGCTTGGTACTTTATTGAAAAATTATCAATAAAAGAAATTTTTTATCGTTTCCTAATTTTGTCAAGCAAACATGATAAACTTGGAAGAGTAATATTTGGGTGCAACCACGTTGCACCATCTCCATGCATCCCTTCACTTGCAAAGAGAAAAAAGTATTAAAAAAATATTTTTTCTAAAAAATAATTTGTCACGTGGTAACTTATAATTGAGCACTTGGGTAGGCTACACAAAGGTGGATACAGTCCGGGATGCACCCAAGTCGTTTTCATCTTAGATTACAATTTACAGGGAAGACCAAAGGTTGTACTCATCTTCATACACACACACACATATATATAAAGAAAAGTTTATCATGTGGCAAATTATAATTCAACGCTTGGTAGGGCTGCACAAAGATAGGTGTAACACAGGATACACCTAAGAATTTTTCTAGAGTGCCACAAAATGGAAGACATAGCAAACTAAGAAAACAGTGTTATGTGAAAACGTCAAACTACTACGAAATCAAGGGGGACAAAATGTCTTCAGAAAAGAATGACTAAAGAAAACATGAAGCAGTAAACGGCAGAATGTCAACATAAGAAACTTTAAAAGGAAGCCCTGAAATTTAGTTACCGCTTCCATCTTCCTCATTTCATAACGAGCATACTGGGCGACTAGATAAACAGCTGTTTCAGGAAATAGGTGCATTTAGGCAAATAATTAAGACACATATAATGTCTCTAACCAAACACAGAATTAACAGAGAGAAAGGTAAAGGTATTCACCCAAAGACGGCATACAAGCAAAGAAGAGTTGCACAAGATGGAAATCAATCCTGAGCATGAAAGAAAGATGTTGAATACATGTATGTTGATAACAAGAAGATAAAATCAGCAGAAAGACATGGAATTTGAACAAACTCTTAATTCTAATAGGACAAATCATCACGTGAATCTTATAATTAAGCTTTGTAAACAAACAATGCGATGCATTACTATTGATAATTCAAAATTCACTAATCTATTGAAATATGCACAAGCATACAACGAGGCCCACCTAGTTCAATTACATACTACAGATGTGCACACAACATGTTTGATTTAATGCCTCGAAGAACTTAAAGAGCCAAAAGCTACTCGAAGTGCAGAACGGATCAAACAACCATGGAAGACGAATATAGAGAATAGAAAGTGATACCCAAATTTCTTTTTATTGGAAGGTTTGGTGAAGAGGATCTTGGAGGCGGTCATGAAATCCAAGTTATCCAGCTGCTTGTACGCCTCGTTGTAGCTGCTCAGATCCGACTCAACCTTGTTGTCGCCATTGATCTTGCTGTTCTTGTTGATCTGAATGTGGGATTTGGAGCAAAATGAGCTGGTTTCGAATGGCTTCAATCGCTTTGAAAATCGATTCCAACTGGCTCTGGCGCGCAACATTGTCCTCGAATAAGATGGGCGTGGGGAAAGGTGGAAGGAATATATAGGCCACTAATTCTTATGGGCTCAAATAGTCTTCATTTGTCAGGCCCATTAAGGTGTCAATATTTGGGCCTCCGGCCCACCACTCTTTATTTTCCTTTTTCTTTGTCCAACTTTTATACTTAACTAGTTGAAAATATGATTTGTTTATAAAAGTTGATATAGAATTTTATTATGTACGACTAATTAAACATTTCACAGTCATTATGGGTTTAACTACGGTAAATGTTCAAACTTTATATTAACAACGTGAAAATAAAATGATTCATAGTTACATTTACCATTTGTCATTGTTGTCACATTTTTATATAGTTCTCTTTTTTCTTTTTGAAGAACCATGACTTTATTTGACATTATTTTTGTAAAATTTCAATACTATAAATAGAAGAAAATGTTCTAAGACTCGAGAAGCGATTACCGTGATTGAGAACTTTAGAATATAAGTGAGATATGAAGAAACAAATGAGTAATTTGCATGTCTTCGGAAAAAATATAATTTGCATGCTTAGTTTCTATTAATGCCAACGATTTAATGTTAGGTCTCTTGATCTTCCCAAATCCCCAACGTTTACGATTTTCTTATTTCTTTTAATAATTTTAATTTATTAATTGTAATATATACCTTCAATTTTTAATTTGTTAATAAATTAACTATTAATATTAATAAAAATAATAAAGGCCCAGGAATCAGAATCCAAAAGCCCAGTATTCTCTTGCATCCCTGTGACCTGGCAACGTCATTCTTCCTTAAAAACCATAAACAAATTAATAGAAAATTAAAAGTTTGAAAAAAAAAGAACATGACAACAAGTATAGTGTTCAAATGCATTGATAGCACCAAAAATGTGTTATCTCCCTTTACTTGGATCGTTAAGCTATTTAATGTATTTAATTGATATCTTTATAGGTCTTGAGTGTACAATGGGTCGAATGAAGCGTTTGGGGCGAAAAGACGATAAAATGGCTAATATAGGAGCTAAATTGCACAAAAAGAGAAAGAAGGCCAAGAGAATTGCAAATCTTCCCAGTTGGAGCATTGTAACGCTCGAAAGGAGCGTTGCGCAACACTAAGGGACAGAAGCTGCCTATTTCGTGAAGAAACAAGGCAACATTGCAACACTACGAACTTGATACGGAGGCGTGCTAGATGACTTGCGCAGCGTCGTACACCCATTCACAACGTTGCAACGCTGTGACGCTGGATACAAATTGATTTTTCTGTTCGAAGCTTAGGGCATAACACCATTTTGCTATTTCTGACTTGATTTTCCTTCTCTCCTGAACTGATTATTGCAATTTCTTGCCACTTTGAGCATATTATAACTTGAATATTGATTTTAGAGGGTGATCTGTGGCTAAGAGGTAAGTAGTTAGCTTGGGTTTCGTAGTTTATTTCTATTCCATTTTCATTCTTGAGACTTGGTTTGACTGAGATTGTTCTGAATTATATGAGACTTTATCTTGAATTTAATCTACAATCTATTTTGCATGGGATAATCTGACAAATTGACTATGTTAGTTTGATTGATTGTTTTGATTGGCCCTAATTTGTAATCGTTAGGTAGTAATCACCTAGAAGCAAGGGTTAAGTAAGTTTGTGAAGTCAAATTTGGATTCCATTTGATAAGCATTACTTGCTAATCTAGATAATTCTCGCTCAAATAATTGATTAGACGATGGAAATCAATTGTTTGGCTTAATCTTAATATTTGTTGTTTTATTAATTAGATCTAGCTCTCAGAGTCTATCCGTGATAGACTTTATCACTGATAGATTCTATCACTAATAAATTTTGTTATATTTAATTAAAATATCGTTATACACTTAATTATTAATTCTACACATGTTACTTATCACAATTACTTATTAAGGGATCATTTGGTTAGAGGGTTTTCTGCATGGAAATTGATTAGGGTTGGCGACGGGGCGGGGTGGGGCGGAATCAGGGATGCACTCCCCGTTCTTGTCCCCATGGGAATTTATAATCCCCGTCCCTGTCTCACTCCCCATTTTAAGGAGTCAGAGTCGGGGTCAGGAAATCCTTGTTTGGGGATCGGGTCCCTACGGGAAAAAATTCCTCATTTATATTATTATTTTTAATTAATTATTTATTTAATATAATAACTTATTATTATTATTATTATTATTATATTTATTTAGATTAATAATTAAAAAATTTTAGATTTAATAAAAAGTTTAAAATAATTATATTATGAAATAAATTTTTTTAAAAAGTATTAAAAATATTTAAAAAAAAATATTCGGGTTGGGGATAGGGATAGGGTTGGGATACCATCCCCGTCCTCGCCCGTTCCTGGTTGGGAACCCGTTTTTTATCCCCGGTTTGACCTTCATCCCCGCCCCGACCGGGGTAGGAACCTATAGGGACCTGACCCCGTGAGGATTTTTGTCAACCCTAAAATTGACATAGGCATCCAAATCTCATATTTGTTTCACGATTTTCAACATTTGTCTGAGAATAAGCTATTCAACATTCTCATTTTCCACAAACATGGGTTCTCTGTTCCCTTCCAAAACTGCGGGTTTTCTTTTTTCCCTTCTTCATCTATATTTATTTTATATATAATTTCACTTTAAATATAGTTACTTATACTACAAGAAAAAGAAGCTTCTCCGACGCTTAAATCCACCGTCGGGAGATAGGGTCTTTCCCAACGACGTAAGGGACCGTCGGAGTACCTTAGGAACTCCTGACGCTGTAAGGGATCGTCGGGAGATAGGTTCTATCTCCCAACGATGAGACATTACCTTAGGAAGTCCTGACGGATCTGCCGACGGTCGTCGATAGCCATCGAGAGATCAAATCTGGTATAACACCCAGATCGGGCAGCCTTTCTGTTTCCTCAATAACCCCAGTTTGAAAAACCCTAGCCAATGCTCCCCTCTCGATTCGTTCGCCACTCGCCTGCCACCGTCGTTCGTCTACCATTCGCCATTCGCCTGTTGTTCGCGTGTCGTTTGTCGTTTGCATGCCTTCGCAAGCTCCCGTTTCTTTCGTCGTTCAGTTTATATGTCGTATACCGTTTGTCACTCCCGTTTCTTTTGCCGCTCCGATTTTTTCGTTGTTCCCGTGTCCTTCACAAGCTTTCAACAGGTTCACCCACATTCCTTTTGTTTCCTTTCTCTTATTTTGCGAACTCAAGTCATTGTTTCATTTTCCATCACTTTTATATTGGCGTTTGTAGTTCGAATTCCCGAAGAACCAATGCCCTTACTGTGAAATTCGATTACTCTTGCTTTGATTTATTATCATTTAGCATCTATCTCTCTTGTTGTTCTTTAAATTAAATCTAATGTTTCTAGCATAGGATTTTTTTTCCTTCCTTGTTGCCCTAATTGAGATTGACCTATTTCATTACGTTACAATTTCTGCAATTTGGTGGATTGTGGATGTTTTTGTGAATTGTGGATTGTGGATGTTACAATTTCTACAATTTGTTGGATTGAGTCTTTTTTTTTCATTTAATTCTTAAGGTTAAGGATTTATTGACTTGCTTGACTAAAACTAATTAAAAATATATTTCAAATTACCATGATGTTTGTGTATATGACTAAAACTTCTTTTGAAAATTCTATGAATATTTAATCATCACTCTTCTTAAAAGTTATCTCATGGTTTCTAATGATGAGCATGCTGGTTTTAGAAGTTGATGATTTTCTTGAGTTTTCTTTCTAAAGCTTAAAATTTTCTTGAGTTCTAATAATTGTATAAAACAGTTCAGCCTAGCTAATCTAAATCAACTATTCAAGGCAGTAATTGTGAAAGACTTGTTTGTTCTCTCTTATAGGATATGACAATCGTGTGTTCATTTGTTAGGAAAGTTTAAAGGGATTCTTCTCAAAAGATAAATACGAAGAAGTGGATATTCAAACTGATAATGAAAGGAGTAATTGATGTATGTTATTTAGTTTGTGAGATGTTCAACACATGTATAAGTAAAACGATACATCACATAGTGTTCACCTCTATTAATTCAACTAACTTAACTAAGAAAAATTCAACTCTATACCCCTAAAAACACTTTGGTTTTCAAACCAAATCAATAACATTATGGGCAAAAAAAGGACCCCTTTTAGTTATTACTTAATTTTGGACTTAGTTTAGTCTTTAGTTCTTTATAAATTATACTCCACGGATGTTGTGTATACACAAGTCAAATCACCTATTAGAGGTTATTTAAAATTTTAAATTATTCGAACAAATTTGAAATTGTTTATTAAATTAATCAAAATTCATGCTTAATAAAGGCTTTGTACTTTGTCCTCTATACAGGTTATTGTTTTGGATTACAAATTGGTCATAAAAGATTTATTTTTAAGGATGAATAAAGAATAGATTAAACTAAGGAATAAGTTATCAGTGGACTATAGAGAAAGAGTATCCTAGTTTTTAGATATGGCAAAGTTTCATGTTAATGATTCCGGACGAATAAGATGTCCATGCAAGAATTGTATGAATTCAATTTGGGAAAAGTTAGATATCGTGGAACGACATCTATCAACATATGGAATATCTCCCTCATACTGTGAATGGGTATAACATGGAAAGCCAGTAAACTTATCTAGAGGTTTTGAAAGTCATACAACTCATTCAATACACAATGTTGAAGTAGATAGTATAGACTATAGGGTAATATTGTCGAAGAAAATGAGATGTTGAATCTTATAAATGATCTACAAATTCCAACTTAAAACAAATATGCAAATGAAGAAAAGACTGAGAATGAAATTTCCTCTAATGATCAAGAAAGAGATACCATGAACTTATTTGAGGATTTAATGACTGAAATATGTAATGAACTATACCCTAGTTGTTCGCAATTTTCATCATTGAACTTTTTAGTGAAGTTGATGCACATCAAAGTTCTCAACGGCTGGAGTAACAAACCGTTTGATATGTTATTGTGAAAATGCATGATTTAGATCATTGGGAACGAAAGTGTGAATAACAATTTTTCCGGTGTTGTAGACAAAGTATTAGATTTCCAATATGCAAACAGAAGACGTGTTTTTTTGTTCAAGTGTAGATGGTTTGACACAGATAACAACAAAAGTAATAGGGCACATATGGATTTAGGATACAAATCGATCAATATATCACGGTTTTAATATGTCAATGAGCCTTTCATCTTTGCTATCTAAGCACAACAAGTCTTTTACATTGATGACATAAAATATGGTAGCAATTGAAAAGTTGTTCAAGTAGTCCAAAATAAGCAAATATGGGATGTACCAGAAGTGGATGATGTTGAAAATGCACAACTAGATTTACTAGAAATTTTCGGTGGAGTTCGAGTGGATGAAACCATTGAGGGGGTTACTTTATGTAGAGTTGACATTGATCCTGTAGTTGTAAAAAGACTAGTTATTCGACATGGTGATGATGACTTCATAAACGATGATGAAGAATAATTATCACACAATAACAGCTCAAGTGCTGATGAATAATTTAATTTAGATGACGATGATGAGTAATCATATATCTACTCAATTATCTTTCTCTGTTTACACGTATTTCATATTAATTTTATACTGTTTTGTCTTTTGTCTTTTGTCTTTCTTTTTTTTGTATAGATACGATGTCAACTCCTAATAGGCAACATGAGGCTGATGAAGAATTCCAGGAGCAAGAGATATATCTAGGCAACACGAGATCTTCTGTGTGTTTTTTGATGTATATGAGAAGTTTCATGTTTATCGTGGGGGGGGGGGGGGGGGGTGAATAGAGTTTGATTATACTCATTTTGCTCATTTTATCGTTGAACTTGGAGTTTTTGTGTGTTTATGAAATTTGAATGTGTTGTGGGGGGTGGGTCGAGTTTGGTTTAGATTGTTTTGAGGAGAAAGTTTGAGTTTTATGTGTGTTCGTTCTTGTTTATGAAGTTTGAATATGTTGTAGGGGTGGGTAGAGTTCGGTTATAATTGTTTTGGAGTTGAACTTGTAGGTTTTTTTGTGTTATTTTATGTTTATGAGCGTAGGGAATATCGTGGGGGTGGGTAAAGTTTTATTATACTCGTTTTGTCGTTCAACTAGGAGTTTTGTGTGTTTATGGATGTTTTTGAGTTTTAACGTGTTGTGGGGGATGTGTTAGTTCGATTATAATTATTCTTGTTTATAAAAGATTATGACATTTGAATGTTTTTGTTTTATTGTAGGGGATAATATTCAGAGATGAGGTTGGACGATTGTTCAAAATGCTATGTTACAGACGTTGTTTTATTTTCTGTATTTATCGACGTTGTTTTCATTTAATTTCTTCCATGTATTTCTGAAAACAAATTTCTTTTATTTAGTATCGACTTTGTTTTATTATAGGATCTTGTAATTTTTCATTTATTTGTTATAGTATGAACTTCGTTTTATTTGTTCTATTTATTATGGGAATCTATTTGAGTTGTAATGATGCTTTACAGGTTATTCAGATCAAATTTCAAAAAATTACAAATTATAAATTAAAAAAAAAATTAAAAGTCAATATTCAACCAATGAAGGAACTTATCACACATATTTTAGAGCGTCGAGAGTTTTTCTAACTTCCGACGAATAAAACAGGCCATTAGGAGTTCTAAAACTCTCGACACATAGAAGAGCGCACCGAGCGTGTCGAGAGAGGAACTCCAGACGCACTCTTCTATGCGTTAGGAGTTTTAGGAACAACTCCTGATGCGCTCTTCCATGCGTCGGGAGTTCCTCTCCTGAGGGATTTTTCTGACCAAACTCCCGACGATCCGTTTGTCGTCAGGAGAGGATCTCCCGATGCATTTTCCACTATTTTCCGACGATTTGAAGCGTCGAGAGAAGTGTGATTTCTTGTAGTATTAGTTAAGTAATTAATTTTAATTTAATAAAAAAATATATAAATATTTATTTTAATAAATTGATAATAATCTATTGAAATATTTACTTAACTTATTTTTATATAAAATTTTATTAAATAGATGCAATTAATTTTTTACATAAATTAATAATTTATTAGCCAATAATTTCTTAAATATATTTAACTAATAAACTAGGATTAGTTAAATTTAATTAGTACAAAAATTCATATTTCAATAATAATAATAATAATTTATTTCTTTATTTTTTTTGATAACCAACTAATTATTTGTTAAGATTAAGTTTAATTTGATCATTCGTTATGAACATGTAATCATTATTGATCAATTAATTATTTATTGTTATTAATTTGTATTACTTCATTTATTATTAACATATCATATTTAGAAAAAAAATAGTATTCTTTATTAATATATCATATTTTTATATTTTTTTTACTTTTTATATAATATATTATTTATTAAAATATATTTTCTTATATTATTTAATTAAAAATTAAAATTACCAAAGTTTAAATTAAATTAATTATAGAAACGATTAAGTATTAGATAATAATTAGTATGACATTCATTAAATATATTAATTAGTTAATTTTTAATTATAAATACTCATTTTTCAAATATATATAATTAAAATTATTATTGATTCATAATTAATTAATTTTTAATCGATATATTGAATGTTGTTTATTAGATAATTTAGTAATCTATTACAATTATAAAACATTTTAATGCTTACTTTCATAAATTAAATACAAATATAATTTTTGTTCATAAAATTATGATAGTATTTCTCAGACAACCTATTTTCAGACATCTATTATTCTCGAATATCTATAAAATCTTAAATCAACTTTGAAAGGAAAAGAAAAAAAAATCCTTGTGATTGACCCCACTACAGTGACCCATACTAAAATGTTAATCATTATATTCTCTCTCTTTTTCAAATAATTAAATATCCAATTTTAATCACATTAATTCTAAATACAATGCACGTTCCACTTTGTGCTAACTTTTCACGTATATATATATTTATCTATTAATTTAAAACTATATTTACTCTTAATAAATTGGCCATTCACTTTATTAACCCAACAAGCTGCCATCTAATCAAATCTTTTTCATAATCATCAAAGCATTTTTAAGCTTTAATCTTTTAAGTATTATCTTAATCAATTTGCAATCTGTCGTATTATTAATAAGTTCTCCAAATATTCAATATATTCTAGTAATCAAAAGGTCCGTAATTTGAAATTCTACCTACTATAACCAAAAACATTTAAGTCAATACGATTTCATTTTCAATCCAAAAAAAATTACTCAAATTATTATATCATAGATATTAAATATTGTCTCAATCATTCTCATCTCGAATAAAATATCTTATTGGAAAAGCAAACAAGCAACAAACCTAAACAAACTACGTTATTGCATCCCTAGACACAAATAGGGTGACCTACGATCAAAAGTTTGAAGAAGAGAAGACTCTTGCTTCTCCAAAGTTTGATGTGATCCATAATGTGCCAACCTATTTTGGTTGTGGAGAACATGAGAGAAGGAGATAATAATTTTCATTTCACTTAGTTTCATCGATAAAAGAAAAATACTTTAGAAATGTCGACCGCATTATCATTCAGCAGATTAACAACCTCTAAACAATTATACATTCGACCAAGATATTTGATAGATTAAGTGATGAAATACTTTAATGTCCAAAACATATATGACTACTGTTTCAAGAATCTTCACTTCATTACAATGAGGAATGAACTTCAAATTAGCAAGACATACACGACTCAAATGATTTTGAAGCATTCATTGCAATCCACTCATCTTAGTGGCAGGACTCGAGATAAAGTCAATATTCAACTTTCAAAATGGACATCGTTGTAGGATGTCACACCTTTCAAATATAATAATGTGATATTGAATAAATTTTGTTTTTAATTCACTATTTACTTTAATTTAATTGGATTGCCCTTAAATAAAATTGAAAAAAGAAAAAAAAACAAAAACAAAAACAAAAGGTTTGAATGAGATTAAAATTATTTTGAAATGTAAAAGATTCAATTGAAAAAAAGTTTACATATGATAGAAAAATGAGAAAGAAAAAGGCCAAAATGTATCTAATTCTTTCTGTCTTTATTTAGGAAAAGGAAATGCTCTTACCTTTAACCCCTTTTTTTTCTTACTGAATTTCACTTGTTTATCATTTATTTTTTGTTTTAATTTTTCAAGTTTATTGTTATTTTCAATAATATGTAAGATGTGAGATTCAAATTTTTTAACATTTTCATCGAAAATATATTATTTTAAATCAATTGAACTATGTTAGATTGACAATTTGATTGTTAACTTTTGAGAATGGATATGTGATTTATTCTATACATGTAAATGTAACAATTTCCTTAAATTTGGCATATAAAAGGAAATAGTTCGTAATTTCATTAGTCAAATGCTTATGTGTACACAAGCATGGCAAGAAAAATATAATAATATGATTAATTTGTAAAATTAACAAATTAAGTTGAACTTGATTTGAATTGTCCTCTGAACTAAAGATGAAATATCATAGTGTGTATATATAGTTTTTAACCTTGGTTTGCTTTTACTAATTGTTTCTATTTAGATAAATGGTATTTCTTTAACTCTTTCATTTTAAAAATATTCTATTATTTTCCAAATACAGATAATTGCAGATGAAGCATTTAATTTTAAGAGGAATTCATGTCAATTAAGCTAAATTTACTTTGACTAAATGCAGTAAATTTGTAGTCAAAACTTATATTTACTCCATAGTTATTATTAATATCGTACATTAATGAAATATTGATAAAATCAACATAACATACATATATGTATATATATATTCAACATGCTTACAACATAATAAAAAATAGATTTCATGGTCTAAATGAAAATAAAGTCTAAAATTTAAATAAATCATTTAAAGTTTGAAAATTTAAAAGATGAACATAGAAAATTTTTAAAGTTCACAATAACTTTATATTTTAACATTGGTTCACATTTCATAAAGTTATATAATATGCTACTAGTTTACTATTGTATTCAAAAAGAATAATACTTCTTGCACACTTTTTATATGATGCATTTTTAGTCGTTCAAATATTTAGATCTCGTTTGATAATCATTTTATTTTTTTATTATTGTTTTTTAAAAATTAAGTCTACAGATACTACTTCCACCACTGAATTTATTCCTTTATTATCTACTTTATACTAATGGTTTAAAAACCAAGCTAAACTTTGAGAACTAAGAAGAGAAAGTTGTTTTTGGAATTTGGTTAAGAATTTAACCATTGTACCTAAGAAAGATGTAAATCATTGTAAGAAATATGAATGATATATGTTTAATTTTTCAAAATAAAAACAAAAAACAAATAATTATCAAATGGAGTCTTAGTGAATTCTATTTATCTATTAAATACAATGAAATTCAGATGATATCTTAGATAATCAATATAAGATTTCTTACCTAACTAGTGTCTAATATTATTCATTTATAAGTGAATGACTTATATTTTTATGGAATAGAATTTGAGTTTTTTTTTAATACATAAAATATAATATTCAAAAGTATAATCAGATTTCAGACTTCATTGGATAACAACTACATTAAAATTGTGTTTGTTTATCCTAAAATTACTAACTACGTATTTCACATTATTTAGAATTCATAGTAAACCAAAACATCAACGACCGTAATAATTTTTTAATTGTGACAATTTGGTTTTCAAAGAAAAAGATTTATAGACAAGGATAAGGAAAATTGTTTTAAATATCAAAACTCCAAAAATATTATTAAATATAATAAAATGTCAAAATCTATTAGTGGTAGACATGACTACCAGTGATAGATTATAGTAATGTATCTAATAAACAATGACATTTTATTATATTTATAAATATTTTGGCTCATTTCATCATATTAGAAAACAATAATAAGAATAATGTTTGTACACTTCGTTTTCAAAAATAAAAAAATGAAAGGATTATCAACTCAGTAATGTCTCAATAGTGTAAGATTTCAAATAAATAAGAAATGATTAAAATATGATTTTGGTCTTTGTATTTTGAATTTTGTTGTGTTGTGATCTTCATACTTTTAAATGTCTGAATTCAATCTCTTAGACCCCATTTGGTAACCATTTGAGTTTTTTTTTTTTGTTTTAAATTAAGCCTATATATGTTATTTACACATCCATTTTTTTTGTTATCTACTTTTTACCGGTTGTTTAAAAAACCTAGCCAAATTAAAAAAAAAAAGACTTTTAAAAACTTATTTTTGCTTTTGGAGTTTGACTAAGAATTAAATATTGTACTTAAAAAAGATACAAATCACTATAAGAAATGGAAGCAAACAGGCTTAATATTCAAAATTAAAAAACAAAAAATCAAATGCTTATGCAACTAGTTTTTGTTGATTTTTTTTTTTCAAAAGGAATATAGTTTCTATTACCACTCTGATACTGTGAAAATATATTCGTATAAATTCACTTGCATAAAATTTGTTATTATTATTTAATTAATTTTGATTAAAAAAACTTAAATATATTAAATTTAAGATTTATTAAAAAATACGAGATGATTGTTTAAGATTTATTGAAATTACCTAAACTAAAATTAAAATGTAATTAAGTCCAAAGTAAAAAAGACGATAATGATATTTTAATTTTAAAAAAATAAAGGAGAGAAAAAAAATTGAAAAAAGAAAAAGAAAAAGAAAAAAGGACAAAATCCTCAATTTATTTTTAAAATAGAGTTCAAGCTTTACAACAACTGGTGGCACCCACTTGAATTAGAAGATTCCCACTTTAAAAAACTATAAATTTTGTTAATAATCAAGAAAGTTATGATTACTCATTAATTCTTTTTTTTTTTTTTTCTTTTTTCGTTTGCCTTTTTTTTTTCCCTTTTTTTAATTTATGTTTCCGATGATCATTTTCTATTGGTTGGAAGATTATTTAGCAATGGAGTTATTAGTTTCAGTAAGCGAGTGGAAGTGAGATCGAAATGTTGTGCAGAAGAATCTCCAGCAATGGCGATTCTGGATCGGCTCCAGTGTACCTCAATGTGTACGATCTGACTCCCATTAATGGCTACGCATATTGGTTCGGCCTCGGAGTTTATCATTCTGGTCTTCAAGGTTTCTTCTAATTTCTTCTTCTTCTTCTTCTTCTCCTGCTAATTCTCCTGGAATCTGCTGTTTAGATCTGCATTTCAGATGCTTAATCTGGATTTGGTAATTGTTGAGTGATGAATCTACTTTTGATTAGTTATGTTTCTGTTTGGTTAAGTGAGAAAATGTGGGGGAGGGGGGAGGGGGGAGGGGATTGAATGTACTTCTAAGTTTTTGCTTAATGTATCCTTGTTTGTTGTTCTCGTGAAGTGTGATTTCACTCTTGTAGAATTCAGCTTCTGTTTGGCTGGTGAGAAAATGATGGAAAATTACATGAATTTCTAGGTTTTTGCTTTTAGTTCACTTAATTTGTTTGTTCTTGAAGTATAATTTGCTCTTGGACAAACTTTCCAGCTGTATTCTTGACCTCCATTTTGACGGATTCTGTTTGGATGGTGAGAAAATGATGGAAAATTAGACGAACTTCTAGGTTTTTGCTTTTAGTTCACTTAATTTGTTTGTTCTTGAAGTATAATTTGCTCTCAAACAAACTTTCCAGCTATTTTCTGGACCTACATTTTGAAGAATTCTGTTTGGATGGTAAGAAAATGGAGGAAAATTGGATGAACTTCAAGGATTTTTTAGCTTTGTTCTTGAACTATAATTTACTTCGGAAAATCTTTCCTGGTGTTTGGGTGTTGAGAAAATGAAGGGAAAATGAATGAACTTGGAAAAAAATTTCTGGTGTTTGTCTGAATAACCTCCATTATGAATCCGAAACTGAGTAAATGTATGGGATTCTGATGCAGTTCATGGAATTGAATTTGCATTTGGGGCTCATGAATATCCAAGTACAGGGATATTTGAAGGAGAACCAAAGCAATGTGATGGATTCAAGTTCAGAAAATCAATTTTGATTGGGAAAACAGATTTGAGTGAAGCAGAAGTGAGGTCGTTAATGGAGGAACTTGGTAAAGATTACAGAGGAAATGCTTATAACTTAATCACTAAAAATTGCAACCATTTTTGCAACCATGTTTGCATCAAACTCACTGGAAATCCCATCCCAAGTTGGGTCAATCGCCTTGCTAGAATTGGTAAGCTAAAATCCCACCTTCAATTATGTTTTGATCTAAATTTACATCTCCTTTTCTACTTCTTGCTGTTTTTTCCCCTGTTTATTTCTCTTTGAATGCTGATGATGAACTTTAGTGCTTTTATATATCTCTACTTTTAAATATTTTATTTTTAGTCCCTACATCTTTATATTAAAAGAAAAAGTATTTTAATCTTTTTACTAATTTAGTGAAGGTTAAAATACTGTTTTTGGTTAATGGAATTTTAGTCTTTATATATTTTTTTAATTAAAAATGACTGAAATTTTCATGTAAAGAAATATAATCATGTATTTTAAATTTATAGTGAAAATATTAATTGATAAAAAAGTGAACAAACAAGGAGATGGACCTAAATTTAAGTTTTATTAAAAATACAAGAATTAAAATTAGACAAACTTCAAAATATAGGGAACAAAATAATATTAAAATCTTTAATAAATTATTTAATAAATTCTTACTAGAAATATTTTTCATATTTTTTATACATTTAACTTACTGAATTTATGTTGGAAAGTTTGCGATCTCACGATAACTATTTGGTTTTTGGATTTTTAAAATCATATTTGTTTGCAATTTACTTACATAGGTTTTTATTTGACTGTCAACCATATTATAAAACCATTTTTTTTTTTTATACTTTGACTTTGACGTTAGAAACATGGATAATAATGAAACGCCAAAATGATTATGAAAAATGGCTAATATAATGTAGGTTCTTAAGCAATAGAATGCAAGGATAAAGTTAAATTTAAACTCTTTTTTCTTTTTCTTTTTTTTTTCTGTGATGGATTGTTTGAAATTAAAGTTATTTTTGTTTTTAAAATTTTGCTAAAAATTCAATCATTGTACTTAAAAGAGATGCAAATCATGGCAAGAAATGTGAATGAAATAGACTTAAGTTTCAAAAATAAAAAATAAAAAACCAAACGATTATCAAATGGAATCTAATGGGTGAAGATTAATTCAACTATATATCATCTACAGATTGCATTGAATCTTTCTATCATGAAATGCAGGATGGATTTGCAACTGTGTGTTACCAGCAACCTTAAACTCCACAAAATTCGGTCAAAACAGAGTGCAAAAGAAAACAAGTGAAGAAAAACAAGAAAAAGAAGAAGAGAAGAAAAATGAAGTAATGCCAAGAATCCAAACACCTGAAATTTCAGCTTCTAATTCTTCTTCTTCTTCTTCATCTTCTCCAATTACTCTCCGTCGAGGCAGAAGCCGAACAAGACGTCCTCGTCTTCCAACTTCACCATTGATTCCCATTCCAACTTCTTAGAACACTATTATTAGTTTGATTAAATTGTAAATTTGATCCCTATAATTTGAAGAAAGTTAGAATTTAGTTTTTATGATTTGATCCTCATAAATAGTTCCTATCAATGAGGATTTCCGTTGAGATTAAATTCTAATTTTCTCGAATCATAAGGACTAAATTTACAATTTAACTAATTAGTTATTAATTACCCTTCTTTGTCTCTCTTTCTTTCTTTATTTTTTTTTAAAAGGTATTTTTGGGGATATATCAGTGATTATGTAAATTATTTATTATTAGGTAAAGTGGGTTGTTTGTCTCTGCAATGTTTTTTTCTTTCTTTTTTTTAATCCCACCATTAAATGTCTCCATTTTCTTGGATTTGGTTGATCTGCCATTAAAGCGGTTCTAGGCTGGGACCTGGGTTTTTAATTCCCAGGTGAGATGTGGATTTGAATCCAAATTTGGATGAAATTTCTGAATGGAGTAAATTCATTTTCTTAGTGTGACAAATATGACCCTGGAATGCTCTTTAGAGCGGATAATTTCTTTTTTAGATTGAACATCTCGTTATTGACCTCTCAAATGTATGTCGAATATACTTATAATATATTAAAATATATAATTATACATTATAGGTATGATTTAATATGCTAGATGGTATATTATATAAAAAGTAATGGTTTCAAATGATAAAATTGTTGGATATATTTTTCAAATATAGCAAAATTCCAAAGTTTATCAATAATAGACACTGAAGCTATTTATGTCTATCAGTGATAGATAGTAATA
Source organism: Benincasa hispida (assembly GCF_027475165.1). Taxonomy (NCBI): domain Eukaryota; kingdom Viridiplantae; phylum Streptophyta; class Magnoliopsida; order Cucurbitales; family Cucurbitaceae; genus Benincasa; species Benincasa hispida. The sequence continues at coordinate 96,838,095 of NC_143478.1, read as the reverse complement.
GTTTATCAGTGTCTATCTTTATCTGTCACTGACAGTGACAATTTGTTATATTTGAAAATAGTCTTTGTACATTGTTTTGTTTACGCACCTATCAAATATACTCTAGTTTATTTCTAGAATGTTCAAATATATATTGAATATGTTATGTTATATATATCAAATGTACTTTGTTTTTTCTTTGAAGTTTGGCGTTTCTTACTTTTGTTTATGCGAGAAATAATTTTTGGATTTTTTTTGAGAAACTTTAAAATATTTGTTTTTTTTAAAAAAATGAATGGGAAAGAGGGCTGAAAAAATAAAATTGGCTAACTTTTTGTGTAAAATAATAATCAATTGGGTTATTCATATTAAAAATAATAGTTTATACAATTGTATGTGTCTATTTATTTAGACTATATGGGTAGAAAGCCTTTTAACTTATTTTTTAAAATGCATTTAAATCTAGCTAAAAACATCCCATTCAACCTGAAAATTTAGTAGTCACGAAATTAATATCAACTAATTGCTGATGTTAATTGCGGATTTTATGTTACCAAACATATAGGTTGGTTTTTTTTTTCCCTTGAAATTTTTATTTATTTATTTTGAAAATTTTGGATGCCTAGATGTTATACAACAAAAGATCGTTAAAAAAAACTAAAATAAAATAAGGAGATTTAGTTTACTACCATATAATAAAATAATTATCCTTTAGAAATAACCTTTTTGAAAATTACCTCAAATCATGTAAAATAACCCTTAATATTAGCCTCGGAATGGGCAAGTGTTCTTTAAAAGGGGGGGAAAAAAAGCAAAAATAACCTAAAATAAGGTGCAAATTTGCAAGGAAAGTTGTGCCCTTTATTATGCATTTGTGTTCCACTTTTGTGACATTGGTGTTTCTACTTTTGCTCTTTTTGAATGCTTTAAGCCTAAGGGTCAAAAAGTTTGAGAAATTAATTAGTATTATTTTTTTTATTTATTTATTTGTGTGTGTGGACATTTGAGGCAACCTACCATACCATTCATTCACTTTCAAACTAAAAACATTTACTCCATGTGATAAACCTTTTGCTTTGACTCATTGATAGGTTTTGCTTGTAAATATTATTTTCCTTCATTTTAAATTAATGTTTGATTTTTAATTTAGTATTTGATTCATAAAAGATCTCACTTTTGTAGTGACTTTTGTCTTTCTAACTTGGAGTTTCTTTTATAATTGTTGTATGATGATAGATGTGTTTTACACTTTTGCTCTACTTAAATATATATTTTCAAATATTTTTATAAACTATAAGCGGTTGGAAAATGTCCTAAAATTTATAGTTTGTCAACATTAAACATATTTTATTCATAATAAAGATGTTATTGAGATTTTTTCAATAAAGTTGTTATAGAATTTGTAAATTGCATTTATAAATTCCTAAATCCAATAAGCTAACGAACCCATGGTTATAACATGAATACTTAAATTTTATGTAAAGACACAAAGAGGATCAAGTTTTAGTATATAGCCAAAATGGTCTATAAGTATATAGATAAAGTTGGGTACCTTATCCTGAGAACACTATGGATGCAACCCACTTTATATATTGATACAAACGATGTGATCCCAAAGTCGTTCATGTGAAGACATATGAGTGGAGGCATCCTATGCAAAAGATGTTTGCATAAGACCAAACCACGAAATAGTCACTTTTCTTTATAAAATCGTTTACTGTCAAAATTGACTATTTCAATTCGATAACTTAAGGTAACCCAATCTCAATCCTGAACTAACTATGAACTCCTGTTTATTCGGGATTATCCTTTAATCTGCATAGGTGAGAATGACTCAATATTTCCACTCAACAAGCCTCATATTTTAGGGGTAAGACCAGACAGGTAGCTGGAGACATAGTACTGCAAGACGGAATTTACTTCCATCTTAGGGTTAGCAGATAGGTTGTTTCCTTAAGCACTAACTCCTGGTCTTGAACAAAGAAGGCTCGCCCTCTCTATGGCTGAGAGTGACTCAGTTTATTGGTAGGACCATAAACCAACTATTCATTAGAGGATCAATGGAAGTTTAAGAAGCAAGATGTATTCAGGGGTAAAATGGTAATTTTGACCTAGCTGTAAATATAAACAACCTGTGAAGGATGGATTTACTGATTATGGTTAAAACAAGTGGAAAAAAATATATCTATAGTGAGGAGATTGCAACTACCAAGCTATAACAGAGTGTCTCAGTAGTTAACGAAACGAATATTGATTGATTCAATTTAAAGAGTTTAGCCAGTCAATCTCAGATTGTTGGAGCTCATGATCTGTAGGTCCATTAAGTCTCTCTACTAGCTCCTAAAGGGATTAAACCTTAGAATAGCATGTCGAGAGAATTTTAAATGTTCAAATTTGATTTAGGGTATGGATTATTAGGTCCTTCTGCTAACTCATAATTATCATTTTAAATGGATTTGGAGAGTTGAAAATATTTTAATCTGATTTAAATATAATTACATGGATATGGATTCATGTTCTAGTTAGGTGTATTATTAATTTAATATTTGATATTTAATTAAATTATTCACTTATTCTTTTTAAATTAATTTTATTGTAAATTGAATTTATGAAATTCAAATTGTAAAATTAATTTTTTTTAATTAAATTAAATTAATTTAATTTTTAAAATAAGTAAAATTCAAAATTGGTTTTAATTTAAATTAGTTTTAAATTAACAAATGATTACGAAAAAATGGGATAAGCCCACTAAGATGGACACCTAAATGCAACTCCAACTGTTTCCTTGTAGTGTAATTTGATTTGCATGATATTTTATATAAATAGTTATGTTAAATTTATTTAAAAGGTTCATGTATATCAAATAGCAAGAGAGATTTTTGTAAGACCCTAATACTAAATCTAAGGTGGAAGGTTATTTGGAGAAGGAAAAATCCTAAGTAATAAAGATATTGGGGCAAGCTGAAATAGTGAAAGCATTAGTACTAAGTTATATAAAAATAAAAAGGATCAAAAGGTGGCAAGTATTTGGGAATACGACCAACACATGTGGAGGGTCTAAGCACATTGAACGCAAGGCCTAAGAGTGCGTGGGAGGCTGGCTTCATGTTGCACTAATCTTTGGATGCAAGAAGGTGTGGGCAGTGGCTGTGGGCTTGTACGCATGAGCAGCTAACGCAAGGACATGCACAAGGTATGTGGACACAAGGATAGGCAAGGACGTGGCCAAGGCATGCGCTGGAGGCATGCGTCAAGCGGCCATGCCAAGCGCCCCTGCCTATGCGTCGAGTGAGCATGCTAGGCACCCAGCCCAAGCGGTCAGCCTATGCGTCGAAGCGCACTGCCGAGCAACCGTGCATCGAACGCCCTGTCAAGTGCCCATGTGGCCGAGCGAGCCCTAGGAGCGATGGCTAGCGCCTATGCCACATGTGCATACATCGATGGCATACGTCTATGATGCGGCCATGGTAATTCAATGCGGCCAAGCGCTTAGGCATCGATGCAAACCAAGGCATGCGGCAAAGGGACTTGCGGCAAAAGAAGTATGCGTCGTTGGCCGAAGGCATGCATCCATGGAAAAGGCTATGCGTCAATGTCATGCGATGGTTATAGTCTCCTTGTGCGTTAAGTGAATAGATGTATGGACGCATGGACAAAAGGAAGGTTAATCGATGGGAAAAGAACCCCAAGAGGAGATGAAAATATTCAAGAGATACGTCCATAAGCCTAACAAATTATATAGATAAACATTTTTAAGTATAAAGTGAATGAGGTGGCGAAAGGAGGTTCATACAAAGTAATCCCATCACTCTAAGTAGGAGGTGGAAGAAGGAGGTTACATGCAAAAGTAGTCTTATCACCCTAAGCAGGAGGTGAATGAAGGAGGTTGCATGCAAAATAAGAAATTTGGCTGGCAAATTAAGGTGAAAACAAATCATGGCTTTGCTGGAATAGGCTTAGTGTTGGCAACCTTAAAAAGGGACAAATGTGGGTTGAGTTGTCACAAGGAGGTGAACTTGGGATGGCTATAAATAGAGGAGTTGGGCGAGAACAATTCATTCATGCCATCACCAAAATCTCAGTGTCGAGAGCTTATTTAGAGTATTAAGTTTGAGTATTGAGGCTGCCAAAATAATCAGGGTCCGAAGGAGCTGAAGTTACGTTGATGAAACTCTGAAGCTAGCCCAGACGCATATGCCCAGCCAGCCAACGCAGCGCGCGCCTTGCACCTAACCAACGCTGCGTCCATCCATCGTAAAGGGCTTGTACGCATGAGCAGTAACGCATCGACCACGCACTCCAGCCCAACACAGCAGCCTACCGTGTGACGCAGCACACACACTCTGCACACTGCCGAACGCCCCAACTGTTTGCCAGACTCCTTGCGCTCACACAGTTAAAATAATCTCTAAAGGGGCTGATTTTAAGATTTTGGCTGAGTTTGGAGTGGGGTAAGCTGGTACTTTTATTATATAAAGGTATTTTGGCTATTTTAGTATTATTTATTGATATAACAAGTATTAATTGAGAGATTTTCATTGATATGGAGGAAATCTCAGGAAGATACTCTCAAAGTAGTTTCAGTAGAAAATCTTGCTTATGGTGAGTGGTTATTAAGATTTATGCATTGCTATATGAATAAATGCATAGGTATGTACAAGATGCATGATTATAATGTTATGTTACTTGCCATGATATTGTCTGTGTAATTACTATGGAAACTAAGATTATACCCGAAATACATAGTTAGCATGCTTAAGAGTGGTACTTGACGGGAAAATATAGTCGACTTCGGTCGGCTGGAAATGATAGTCAATGACGATCGACAGGAAATATAGTCAAGTTACCTAAGCATAGCTAGCGAAAAAATAGTCGATGTGCACATTGGCGGGAAAACGGGATATAGGAAAGTTTCCATGAAAAGTTGTTATGATTGTTAATATATACATGATGTGAACATGCCAAGTATAGCATGTGATTGGAGGATAACAATTGAATAGGATTACACGTGATCATGCATAGATTATAATGAAATTGTGATTATGTGATTGACTTCCCAAAAATATGTTTTATTAGTAAAGCTATTGTTATATAAAAAGGCACCACTCACTGGGCTTATTAGCTTATGCTTTTCCAAATGTTTTCTTCTACTTCTTCCCCCCCCTTCAGGTTGCAAAACGGAGCACTCAGAGAGGAATCAACAACCACCAACACACCAAGACTTGGTAATTTCTCAAGGCATGGCCCGGATCATGTAATAGAAAAGTATAGGAAAATTTAGCTACATGTATGAAATTTAGATAGTTATTGTAAACATGTTAAGGCTTTTAATAGATGAAGGGGGAAATGTTAAATTAAAATATTGTTTTAGAATGGTACTAGTATGTCTTCATGCTCTATTCTAAGTCTTGGGCTAAGGCTAGAGAGGGGGGTGTGACAATTTTAGTTGAGTTTTCTGTAAAACTTTTCCAGATAACTTAAAACTCTCCAACTCCAAATCTGACCTTCAATCCATCTCAATTTGAGTTCCACCACTCAATCTAAGCCCAAGAGAATAGTAGAGAAGTTCTTGTGGTTGTCTATAACAAATTTACAAGAAGAAATTCGTGGTAGATTGGAATATCAAAGAGATTCTTCAAAGGTTGTTCACTCTAACCCTAAACTTTGGAAATAATCATGAACCTGCATGCTAATCTACTAAAATTGATATAATTAGAGTGCTTCGGATCCTAATAGCTTCTATATGTTGAATGTAAACTCCTACAATTGGTATTAGAGCATGTTTTAAGTACTCAATTCACGTTAATTTTAGTTTGGTAGGTGTTTTTCATGAGTTGCAAAAAATGAGTGTTGAAATGGATAAATTATTATTTTGGCATTAGATTTCTCTTCAATCTTGATTGGCTCTTTGATTATAGGCCTTACTGTGTGATTAAGAGTTTGTAAATTTGTTAGAGTCAATAGAGTTGCAACTAGGCTGTAATTGAAGAAGATCAATCGAAGCATCCTTAGCAGCAGAAACATGAAGGTGAAGTTACTGCCTAACAGTGTTGCAAAGCAAACGTTGTTCTTTAGCCAACCCAGAAAATAATGAAAGAACCCATGGCATTGCAATCTGGGATAAAGCGTAGTAATGTTGTTCATCCCAGCCTAGAACACGCATGCGCAAACGGACCGACGGTTCAACTGAACTAGTTCGACCGATTCAGGTCTTGGAGGTTCAGTTCAACCTGTTTCAGATCAGTTCAGTTCAAATTTCTTCCTTCGAGGTCCAGTTCGGGTGATTTGGAGTCGGTTTGGGTCGGTTCGGGCAGTTAAATACCTGTATTAAGTTTTTTTTAGATTTTTGCTTGCTTAGGATGCCAAAACCAATCCATTTCAGTGTGTTTAATTATTTGTGCATTTTGAATGTTTGTTTAATTAAATTAAATCTTGTATGCGTATAAAGTATGTAATGTAGATTTAAAATCCCACTATAGGAAGCATGTATCATGCATTGAAAGTATGTTATAATATAATATATAATATGCATGATTTAAGGTTTCATGTATTTAATATAAGTTGTTATATTAAATTGTGGAATGCTTGATGTATGTTATAGCATATCTATAGTTTTTAGGGGTGGAAACAGTTCGATTTGATGGTCAAACCGAACTGAACCGAATTTTTTAAAATGTAAAATCGAATCGAACCGTATATATGCGGTTCGGTTTGGTTTCAAATTCGGTTTTGGCATTTTTAAAAAATCCATGTTATATTCTTTTTAATTAAAAAACGGTTCGGTTCGATCTGGTTTTAAATTCAGTTTTGTTCTTTAAATTAAAAGCGGTTCGGTTTTAAATTTGGTTTTACTCTTTTTTTAAATATATAAATATATAGTTAAAGCCGGTTCGGTTCGGTTTCAAATTCAATTTTCGAAAGTGAAACCGAGCCGAACCGAATTAATTCGGTTTCAAAATTTCTTCAAACTAGATCGAACCGTATTTTTCGGTTTCACTGAGTTTTCGATTTGATTCGGTTTTTAGAAATGGTTCGATTTTTGCGGTTTGAATGACCACCCTAATAGTTTTATAAAGTGTTATAAAATGAATTAGACATTTAAAATCTATAACAAAGATAAGATGCATGCTCACTAAATAACCACTTGTTTAATAGTTAAAATATATCGTTATCTTGTAAAAATTTGGTTACAAATTCAACCGGACTATAATCCTATGTAAGGCTGGAGATACTTAAGTTGACGGTTTATGGAAAAATTGCTACCTGGGGATTATAGCTGATTTTATGAGTATGTGTAAGCAGTATGGTGTAATAAAATATTTTTATCACTTAAACATCGCAGTTTAAATCCAAATATAATCATTATACTTAGATAACCACCTGGACTAAGGGTGTTTCTTTTTCTAGAATATACCTAAGTAAAGAATATACTCAAACAAATAGACCACTTCAGTGGGAGATTAATGATACATATGATATATTATTTTAGCTCTCACATCCCTAAGAGTTCACAACGTGAGATCCATACTCGGATTCGTGTTGCTTTTACCGTGACTACTCTATTCGAAAAGTGTTTGTATGGGTCAATAACAAGGTGAATAGGGGAAGTAGTTCATAGTAAGTGGGTGAAGAAAATGTGTTAATATATCCTACAGTCTTTTCCATTAGTTTGAATCGTGAGATTCTTATGTAGCACATGTTGTTGTTTTAGGCAGCATTCGCTAGTCGTTTTTCAACGACTATCCCCTCGGAGGGCTGTAACATAGGATTTAGAACAACTCAAACTTCAAAACTGAATAGGGTTTCTTAGTTTCATCTTCAACATTGTCTTCCAAATCAGGTTCTTGTTGATACTATTCTATGAAATCTGAAATGGAGGGTCATACTTATAAGAGATAGTAAGTGTTAGTTTTTGACCGAAAACGGTAACTAAATAACTAATGGAATAAAGAGTTATTCTGAAATTAGTATTTAGTCAAGAATGTCTTGCGTCAATGAATGAATATTTGACTACTCCTTAGTAGCATCTATTCTGATTCACTAAAGTATCGTTACAAATAAATAATAAAATTTAGGTACATTATTATTTTTGCTAAAATGAATTTGGAATTAGATACGTTTTTTTTTATAGAATTTGTTTATGTTTTAGCATGTTGAATTCGATTATCCATATTGTAACTTCTAATAAATTTAACGGCGAGGGTTATTCAAACTGGAAATCAAACATCAATACAATACTGGTCGTAAATGATTTGAGGTTCATTTTAACAGAGGAATGTCCTTCAATTCCCCACTCAACTGCAAATCGAAATGTTTGGGATGCATATGGAAGGTGGATTAGGGTTAATGAAAAAGCTTGAACCTATATCTTAGCTAGCATATCCAATGTGTTAACTAATAAGCATGAAAGTATGGTCATCGTTAGGGAGATCATGGAGTCATTACAGGCGATGTTTGGACAACCATCCTCATCCATTTGATACGATGCTATTATATACGTTTACAATTCCTGAATGAAAGAAGGGACCTCTGTTAGGGAAAATGTCCTGGACATGACGATCAACTTCAATATTGCAAAAGCGAACGGTGCTGTCATAGATGGAAAGAGCCAAGTCACTTTCATCATGGAATCTCTTCAAAGAGTTTCCTAACATTTAGAACAAATGTTGTGATGAATAAAATAGAATATAATCTGACTATTCTTTTGAATGAGCTTGAGACTTACCAATCCCTAATGAAAAATAAGGGTTGGGAAGGAAGTAAATGTTGTTACCCAAAGAAAATTTCAGAATGAATCGACAACTGGGACAAAACTTTATGATAAGAAGTCTGAATCTTCTAAGGATAAAAGTATCCAAATGAAGAAGAAGGAAAAAGGAAAAAAAAAAGACTCTTACAAAGAAAAGCAAGACAAAGGCTGCAAAAGGAAAATGTTTCCATTGCAATGAAAATGAGCATCGGACAATGAATTGCCCTAAATATCTTGCTGAAAAGAAGGCAGAAAAGGCAAACCAAGGTAAATTTGATTTACTTGTAATTGAAACATCTGAAGTGGAAAGTTCTCATTTGCTCTGGATATTAGATTTAGGCGTGGTTAACCATATTTTCACTTTCATTTAAGAAACTAGTTCTTAGAAACAGCCGACAGAGAACAAAATTGCTTTCAAGGTGGGAACATGTGAAGTCATTTCGACTCGTGCAATGGGAGATCTCAAGTTAATTTTTGGAGATACTTACATTTTGTTAGAAAATATATATTATTTACCAAACATGAAAAGAAACTTAATTTTTATCTCATGTTTATTAGAACATATGTATAGAGTTACTTTTGATGTCAATGAAGTGTTCATTAGTTCAAGAGGTATTCAAATATGTTCCACTAAACTTGAAAATGACTTATGTGTGTTAAAACCAACTAAGGCAAAAGTTATTTTAAATATAAAGATGTTTAAAACAACTGAAATGAAAAATAAGAAACGAAAAATTTCTCCTAACGCTTATTTTTGACACATAAATCTCAATAGAATTAAGAGATTAGTAAAGAATGGACTTTTAAGTCAGTTAAAAGACAATTCTCTACCTCCGCTAAATCATGTCTTGAGGAAAAAAATGACTAAAAGATCTTTTACAGAAAAATATCTAAAAGCCAAAGAACCTCTAAAGCTCGTACATTCAGATCTTTATGGTCCGATGAATGTTAAAGCTCAAAGAGGATCTGAATATTTCATGAGTTTTATTGATGACTATTCTATTGGGTTGTATGTCCTAAAACTCGCAGTTTGTAAAGTTAAACATTTTTTTTTCTATTAAGATGTTATTCAACATTTCTTCAATAAAATTGTTATTAAATTTGTAAATTGCACTTGTAAAGACTAGATCCAATAAACTAAGATCCATTATTATTATATGAATACTTGAACTTTATATAGAGACACAAGAGTGGATCAGGTTTGAGTAAATAGTCAAAATAATCTATAGTATACGAATAAGGTTAGGTGCCTTATTCTGGTAACACTATCGGATGTGGCCTACTCTTTAGTTGTTACAAGAAGTTGTAAAGTGCTACAAACAAGGTGATCATGATTCGTTTATGTAGTGACATGAGGAGTGGGGGCGTCCTGTGCAATGAGTTTGCACAAGACCGAACCAAGAAATAATTCACTCTTACTTTATAGCGTTGTTTACAGTTTAAAACTGACCATTTCATAGTGATGATCTAGGTCACTTGACTTTAATCCTGAGCTAACTATAAACTTCTATTTATTCGGGATTATCCTTAGATTTTTATAGGTGAGGGTTGACTCAACAGCGCTAGCTCAATAAGCCTCCCATTTCATGAGTAAGATTGAGTAGATAGCTAGGGACATAAGATGCAAGATAGAATTCACTCCTACCCGCTTTCAAGGATAGTAGAGAGGTTGTTCCTTTAAGTGCTGACTCCAAGTCTTGAACAAGGGGTCTCACCCTCTCATTGGTCTGAGAGGGACTCGGTTTGATGATCGGATTATAAACCAAATTGTTCATTAGAGAACCATTGGGATTAAGAAATAAGAGGTAATCTCAGGGGCAAAATAATCATTTGATCTAGTTGTTATTATGAACAACTTGTGAAGGGTTAACTTACTAATTATGGTTATATCGAGTGGACACAATATATCTGCTATGAGGGGGAGTGCAACTACTGGACTTTAGAGGAGTGACCCAGTAGTTAACGAATGAGGGTTAATTCAGTGTAAAAAGTTTAGCCAATTAATCTCGGATCGTTGGAGTCCATGATCTGTAGGTCCATTAAGTCCTCATACTAGCTCACAAATGGAATTAACCTTAGAATAGTGTAATAAGTTAATTTGAATCGTTCAAATTTGAATTAAGGGAATTAGTAATTATATGTGATATAATTATACGTTTAATTTTTTGGAATAAAATGAAAATGAAGAATCGGATAATATTTAAATATGATTTAAATATTAAATTCATGAATAGAGATTCATGATAAGTTGAATTGATGTTTAATTTAATATTTGATATTAAATTAAATAAAATTGATTAATTAATTATTAATTTTATTACAAAATTAATTATTGTAAAATTAATATAATTTCAATTTTAATTAAAAGAATTAATGTTGAAAACAGTATTTAATTTTGAAAAAGGTTTCCAAATTAAAAGGAAAATCCCAAAAAGTGGGATTTTTCCACTTTCAAAATGAAGCATCTTAGTCATGCTTCAACTAAAATTCCACTTGAAATCTTCAAGTAGGAGGTGTTATAGTTTGGTACAATGTAATTGCATGACACCCCTACATAAAAACACACAAGTATCAACTGGAAATGGCCATGCAAACTCAGAGAATTTGTTGAGATTTGAAGCTAGAAGAAGAGTTCTTCAAGTGTGAAAACCAGTCACTTTCTCCTTCTGATTTCCCAAAATTCAAGTTTTTTTTTAGTCCCACAACTTAATCTAAGGCTCCTAGAGGATAGTTGGGAAGATTTAGTGGTGGTCCACAACAAGAATTAGAGAAGATTGCAACTGAATTTCGAGTTTGAAGAAGATCATCAAAGGTATGTAATGAAATCCTCTTAATACCCTATGAACATGCTTAATTTGATGTCATAATTGAGGAATTAGAATGCTTAATGATTATGTTTTCTTCCGCTGCATGTTTTTAGAAACCAACATATTCACGATATGGTTATGTTTACCTGATGCATCATAAGTTTGAAACCCCTTAAAAGTTCAAAAAGTACAAGGCAGAGGTTAAGAACTTATTAGGTAAAAAGATCAAAACACTTCAATCAGATCGAGGTGGTGAGTTTATGAATTAAAAATTGTAGGACTATTTAATAGAACATGGAATTCAATGTCAACTTACTGCACCTGGTATACTACAACAAAATAGTGTAGCAGAAAGGAGAAATAGAACCATGTTAGACATGGTTCGTTTAATGATGAGTTACGCCCAATTACCTCAATTTTTTGGGGGATATGTTATGAAACCCAAATTCTATCTTCTCCACTTAAGCAAGTAATTAAGGAAATAAACCAAGTATAAGTTAAATCTTATGTTGAAGAGAAGAAAAATTCTAAGTATTAGAGTAAACATTTGAGTAGCTTTGAGTTAGAGCTTAACAGGTGGAAAGTTGGCTAAGTGTTGAAGCCTAGGAAAACCATGCGTTGAGGCTTGTGAGGCATGGGCGCATGGTGAAAGTTGGCTATGCATTGGTATTGACATTAGAAGGTGTCATGTTGACTAAAGTGGAGGATGCATGAAGAACCATGCATTGGTATAAGGTGTGCGACCAAGACACCAAGTGATGGGTCAAACCATTATAGACGCATGTTGGCCGAGCGTTGCATGAGGCACTGCTCAAGTGTTGGCGTGACAAGGGCTGCTCATGAATTAGGATGACAAGAGGATGGACCAAGTAGCGAGGAAGGGCCATCGAGTAACGAGGATGGACCAGGCGAGAGCAAAGATGCGTTCGGTTGCGCGCGAAGCGTGGGCACTGGGCATTGGAGCATGCGCGAGGCAATCGCATAGCTGCCTGTAAGGCTGCAGGATAGCGCCAGACGATGAGCATAGATGCTAGACAATAAGCATAAGCACTAAACGATGAGCGCAAAGCTAAACGATAAGATTAAACGCGCGTGTTGTCTAGTGTTTGACAATGAGTGCAAGGCACCGGCTACTCGATGCATGCTAGAACTATGCGATGGGCCAAGCCATGATGGGCATGTGGTGCGTGCAAAAGCTACACGATGAAGATATGTGATGGGCTAAGCCATAATGTGCGCATAGTGTAGTGTCTATGCATTGATAAGGCTTGCGGCACACAAGACTTGCGATGTTAGGTGGTGAGTGCGTTGGTCTTGTGCACACGGCTATGGGCGTTGGCAAGCCACAAGGGCATGTTTGCATTGATCATGAAGAGCACATTGATAGCAAGGCCATGCGTAGATCAAGAAGGCAGAAGGTGCAGGTGTTGTCCAGGCGTTGGGAACAGACTATAACCCAAGTTCAAACGAGAAGTGCTTCCATACCACTCGTGCATTTTAAGTGATTCCAAAGCCTCTTGAAAGCTCTGAGTGTCTAATTTTTTAGGCAAGGCTTCCAGAGAAGAAGCTCAAAGGAATCAGGCTGGAGAGTGAAGAGAAGACAGAAGGGTCAAGCTCTCGGGTAAGCTTGGGTCAGTCTTGATGATTTAAAGATTCTAGCCGAATCACGAGAAGTCCTGAGCTGAGATTTTAAGGTAAGCCTCCTGAGACAATTTAGAACATGTTTGTAGAAAGAAGTGTCTCAAAATATGGTATGGAATGAGGAATCTGAGCTTCGAAATGAATCTGGAATTTAGGGTTCAAAAGGAAGCCAAAGGAAAACAAGGAACTTAGAAAGAAAGAAAGGTTCCTACCAATCAAGGTGAATGGTATTTCCTTTAAGGTCTTAAGCATATCTTTCATGTTTATGTTTATGTTGTGAATGAGTAGCCGAAATTAGAATGAGAATATGTGGTCGGGATGGTCAGGGGGTCAACAGACCTTATTCCTGAGCCTGGAGTAGAATCTCACGGGATGGTCAGGGGGCCATGAGGCCTAGTTCCTGAGCCTGTGGGAAGAACCTCATATGGGATGGTCAGAGTGCCAACATGCCTAGCTTCTGAGCCCATAAGAGGAGAACTAGGTGTACATAGAGGATAGAGCGGATATGTTGAGTTTTAGTTTAACTATTTATTGTGTGTGTAGGTAGGGTTGAGAACAGACTCATTTAAGGTTGAGGTTTATTGTTGACCTCGTAATGTGATATGCTTTTATTTACTATAAGTTGAAAGAGACTTGTTATGTTGTTACCACTCACTAGCTTCTTGAAACTCATTCTTTTCCTTCATGTTTTTCTTCCCAGGTAGCGAAAAATGAGGAGTTCTAGGGTGCTGCTAAGGTTAAGGTCTATCACGCCACAGCCACACTTCCAGTTTTAAGTTGTAAACTTTGTAGTTAAGTTTGGGAGTTGTAAAAATGTTACATTGTTTGTAATAAAATAAGTTTAGCCAAAGAGTTTTTTTTTCCTTGGATTAATGTTGTAATGAGGGAATGAGGTTCAAATGGACAATGGATGTCATGAAAGAGTGGTATTTGTTATTCTCACGCCTTATTTCAGGTTCTAGAGGTAGGCTCGGGAGGGGGTGTGACATATGCAGTACAGACTACGGTACATACTTTAAACATGGTTCCCTTGAAAAGTGTTTCAAAAATCCCGTACAAGTTTTGGAGAGGACGTAAAGGTAGTTTACATCACTTCAGAATTTGGAGATGCCCAATAGATGTGTTGGTGCAAAAACCAAAGAAATTGGAATGATGTTTTAAGGTATACCTATTTTTTGGATACTCCAAAGAAACAAAATGTGGTCTGTTTTATGATCCTCAAGATGAAAAAGTGTTTGTATTGATAAACGTTACATTCTTAAAGGAAGACCATACAAGAAATCATCAACTTCGCAGTAAACTGATATTAAATGAGATGTTCAGAGAAACTACAGATAAATCAACAAAAGTTGTTGATCAGGCTGGTCCTTCAACAAAAGTTGTTGATGAAATTAGTCCGTCACATCCTTCTCAATAATTGAGAATGCCTTGATATAGTGGGAGAGTTGTTCAACAGCCTGATCGATACATGGGTTTAAGAAACTCAGGTCGTCATAACTAATGATGGCTTGGAGGATCCACTAATAACAGAAACTCATGTCGTCATACCTAATGACAGCTTGAACGATCTATTAACCTTTAAACAGGCAATGGAGTATGTAGATAGAGACCAATGAATACAAGTCATGGACCTTAAAACGGAGTCTATGTATTTCAATTCAGCTTGGGAACTTGTAGATCAACCAAATGGGGTAAAACCTATTGGTTGTAAGTGGATCTACAAAAGAAAATGAGACCAAATTGGTAAGGTACAAACCTACAAAGCTAGACTCGTGGCAAAAGCATTTACCCAGAGAAAAGGGGTAGACTATAAAGAAACCTTATCTTCTTTTGTCATGATCAAGTTTATTAGAATACTTTTACCAATTGTCACCTTTTATGATTATGAAATATAACAAATAGATGTCAAGAAAACCTTTCTGAATGGCTATCTTGAAGAAAGTATCTACATGTCTCAACCAGAAGAGTTCATTAAACAGGGTTAAGAGCAAAAGGTTTGTAAGCTTAATAGATCCATTTATGGGTTAAAGCAAGCATCCCGATCTTGGAATATAAGATTTGACACTGTGATTAAATCTTATGGCTTTGAACAGAATGTTGACAAACCTTATGTTTACAAGAAAATTATCAACAGAACTGTAGTTTTTCTAGTACTATATGTTGATGATATCTTACTCATTGGAAATGAGGTAGAATTCCTTACTGACGTCAAGAGATAGCTAGTGTCACAACTTCAAATGAAAGATTTAGGAGATGCATAGTATATTTTTGAAATCCAAATAGTTCGGAATCGCAAGAACAAAACGTTAGCACTATCTCAAGCATATTATATAGACAAAATGTTGTCTAGATATAAAATGTAAAATTGCAAAAGAGGTTTGTTACCTTTTAGACATGAAATTCCTCCGTTTAAGGAACAATGTCCTAAGACACCTCACGAAGTTGAAGATATGAAAAGAATTCCTTATGCATCAGCAGTCGGGAGTTTGATGTATGTCATGTTGTGTACACGTCCAGACATATGCTTTGCGATTGGAATAGTCAGCAGGTTTCAGTCCAATCCTGGATATAGTCAGTGGACTTTCGTCAAGAACATCCTCAAGTATCTTCAGAGAACAAGGGACTATATGCTCGTGTATGGCATTAAGGATTTGATTACTACTAGATACACTAGTTCTGATTTTCATACCGTGGATTCTAGGAAATCTACTTTCAGATCAATATTCACTCTGAACGAAAGAATTATAGCATGAAGGAGTATAAAGCAGAGTTGTGTTGCTGACTCCACCATGGAAGCAGAATATATAATTGCATGTGAAGCAGCCAAAGAAGCAGTATGGCTTAGAAAGTTATTGACAGATTTGGAAGTGGTTCTAAATATGCATCTGTCAATCACCCTCTATTGTGATAATAGTAGAGTAGTTGCCAACTCAAAAGAACCAAGAAGCCATAAACGCGGAAAGCACATCGAGCGTAAGTACTATCTCATTAGGGAGATAGTAACCGAGGAGACGTGATCATCACGCAGATAACCTTAAAAGACAATTTAGCTGATCCATTTATAAAGGCCTTCACGGCTAAAGTGTTCGAGGGTCCTAGTCGAACTAGGATTACGAGCTTATTAAATCTAGGGCAAGTGGGAGAATTAATGGATAAATATATGCCATAGTTTATTGTATTTATTCTCTCATACTCAACATTGTATATTTGTATACCTTTAAACCCACTAGAGTTTTAGTCCAAGTGGGAGTTTGTTGGAAAATGTCCTAAAATCGTAGGTTGTAAACATTAAACATATTTTATTCACAATAAAGATGTTATTGAGGTTTTTTCAATAAAGTTGTTAATGAATTTGTAAATTGCCTTTGTAAATTCCTAAATCCAATAAACTAATGAACTCATGGTTATAACATGAATACTTAAACTTTATGTAAAAAGCATAAAAAAGGATCAAGTTTTAGTATATAGCCAAAATGGTCAATAAGTATATATATATAAGATTGGGTACCTTATCCTGGGGATACTATGGATACGACCCGCTTTTTATATTGATATGACCCGCTTTTTATATTGATACAAATGATATGATCCTAAAGTCATTTATGTGGAGACATGCGAGTGGAGGCATCCTATGCAAAAGATGTTTGCATAAGACCTGACCACGAAATAGTCACTTTTTTTATAACGACCGTTTACTATCAAAACTGACTATTTCAATTTGATGACCTAAGGTAACTCAATCTCAATATTAAGCTAACTATGAACTCCTATTTATTCAAAATTATCCTTTAATTTGCGTAAGTGGGAGTTGTTGGAATTGGTGTCCTAAATCTTCTTGTAATCTCGTAGTTTGTAAACTTTGTATAAACATATTGTTGTTAATAAAATAAGTGTTATTTTATCAGCATATAATTAATTCAATAAACTAAGATATGAGGTTATGTCATGTAATTTAAACAACTATGTAGAGGCATGCAAATGGATCTTATTTAAATAATAGCCTAAACGGCATGTAGTAGATGGATAAGACTGGGTACCTTATCCTAGTGCTACGGATATGGCCTGCTTTATAAGTGTTACAAATGATCTGATCCTGATCATTCATGTGGAGACATGTGAGTGGAGGTATTTTATACAAAGAGTTTGTATAAGATCAGACCACGAAATGATTAGTCTCTTTATATAACACCGTTAATAATAGAGACTTACATTTCACTAGGATGATCATAGGTGATATGACGTGAATCCTGAGTGAGTTGTGAACTCCTGCTCATGAAGGCGATCCTTTGATTTGTATGGGTGAGAGTGGCCAGCTTGCCAACTCAACAAGCCTACCATTTTGGGGATTCGTCTGACTGGGGAGCTAGGAACACAACTACATAAAACAAAATTCACTTCTTTCTTGATGCATGAGCAAGTAGATAGATTGCTCTCTTAAGGGCTGATTCGGGGTCTTGAACATATTGGCCACACCCTCTCCTGGCCCGAGAGGGACTTGGTCATAATTGGACTATGACTTATTAGTCATTAGAGGGATCAATGGTACTTAAGAAGTTAGATGTAACTATATGGGAAAAACGGTATTTTGGCCCAACTGTACTTACCAGCAATTTGTGAAGAGTCATCGCACTTTTGATTGGTTATATTCAATGGATATAGAAATTTATTTGTAGTGCGAAGAGTGCAACTGTCAATTTTTAATGGAGTGGCCGGTAGTTAACGGATGATGAGTAATTTAATTAAAGAGTTTAATTAATTATTCGAGTACCATTGGAACTTCAATCTATAGGTCCATAAGGTCCTCTCTATAGCTCAAAAGGGTTTAATTGAGAATTAATCTTGGATTAATTTAAAGTGTTCAAATTAATTTAGGGAATTAATTATATATGATATAATTAATTGAATTGATTATATATGTGATATAATTAATATAATGTGTTTGATACATTATAATTAAGGTAATATGAGAGAAATTTGAATATGATTCAAATACCAATTATATAAATGTGACTCATGTAATTAAATATAAATATGATTTATATTGAGAGAAATTAAATATTTGGATATGATCCAAATATCAATTATATGGATGAGATTCATATAAGTGAATTTAATATAAATGAGATTTATATTAAATGTCATGTATTATTGAAAGAAAATAAAATATATAGTTTATGTTGTATTTGATGCAATATAAATTATAAGCTATATGTTATATTTGATCTAACATATAGTATATATATATTGTTCAATATCAATTTAATTGAAATTAATTAAAGGGAATGAGTTACAACTCCCTCCCCTTATTCTCTCAATGTTTTTACGTGGGTTGTGAATAAGGTAGTTGGAGATTTTTTTCATCTTCTTCCTCAACTGGCTTTGGGAGAAAAGTTCTCTAAAAAAAAGTTTACAGAGAATAAAAGTTTTTCTCTTCCCTCTCCTCCTCTCCATCTCTTTCCCTCTTCCAAGGATTCAAGCAAAGCCCACAACTTTTGCTTGAATCCTTTATCCCAAGAGAGTACAGAGGGTTCTCAAGTGGTGGTGTCCGTTCTTGAAGAAGGAAATTCACATGGAGAAGTTCTGTTCGTGGCTTGTACGAGGGAGTTCTTGAAGAAAGGGTTCTTCAAAGGTAAGGATTTCTGAAACCTACGTATTTTATTTAAAGCATGCTGTAATTTTAAGAAAATGCATATCTTGTTCTTATTTACTGTAAAACTTATATTCAATGAAAAATGGAATTTAGGTTGTTCTTTGCTTCCGCTCAAAGGATCTTTTTTGAAAATTTCTTTCAATTGATTCAATACCATCGCTCAATAGGCCTCCCATTTTAGGGGTAAGACCAGATAGAGAGTTGGGGACATAGTACTGCAAGATGAATTTGCTCTTACCCATCTTAAGGTTAGCATATAGGTTATTCCCTTAAGCACTGACTCCTGGTCTAGAACAAAGGAGCCTCGCCCTCTCTATAGCTGAAATGGACTCGGTTTATTGGTAGGACCATAAACCAATTATTCATTAGAGGATCAGTGGAGACTTAAGGTACAAAATGTATTACAAGGGTAAAACGTAATTTTGGCCTAGCTGTAAATACGAACAACTTGTGAATGATCGACTTATTGATTATGGTTAAAACAAGTGGACAGAAATATATCTACAATGAGGAGAGTGTAACTACTGAGCTATAGTGGAGTGTCTGGGCAATTAACAAATATTGATTGATTTGGTTTAGTTTAACCAACTAATCTCATATCGTTGGAGTTCATGATCTGTAGGTTTATTATGTCCCTCTATTAACTTGTAAGTGGATTAAACCTTAGAATAGCATATTAAGAGAATTTGAAATGTTCAAATTTGATTTAGGCTATGGACTATTATATTCGAAATGATTACCGTTTTAAATGGATCTGGGAGTTGAAAATATTTAAATCTGATTTGAATATTAATACATGAATAAGGATTCATGTTCGAATTAGGTGTATTATTAATTTAATATTTGATATTAAATTATTAATGAATTAAATTGTTTAATTAATTGTTTATTTATTCTTTTTAAATTAATTATATTATAATGAACTTATTAAATTCAAATTGTAAAATTAATTTTTTTATTAAATTAATTTAATTTATATTAAAATAATTTAATTGTTATAAATAAGTAGATTTCAGAATTAGTTTTAATTTAAATTAATTTTAAATTAACAAATGATTTTGAAAAGAAAAATGGGACAAACCCACTAAGATGTACACCTAATTGCAACTCCAAAGTGGACAAGATTTTCTATATAAATAGTTATGTTTAATTTATTTAAAAGGTTTATGCAAATCAAATAGCAAGAGGGATTTTAGTTGAGTTTTCTGTAAAATTTTTCTAGAAAACTTAAAACTCTCTAACTCCAAGTCTGACCTTCAATCCATCTCAAGTTCCACTACTTAATATAAGATCAAGAAAATAGTGGAGAAGTCTTTGTGGTTGTCTACAATAAATTTGCAAGAAAAAATTCGTAGTAGATTGAAATATTAAAGAGATTTTTCAGGTTGTTCACTCTAATTCTAAATTCTTAAAATAATCATGAACATGCATGCTGATCCACTAAAATTGATGTAGTTAGAGAGCTTAGAATCATAATCGCTTCTGTATGTTGAATGTTAACTCTTACATAAAAAATATTATCATTTGCTCAATTTAAGATAATTGTAAAGTTTTTTTTTTCTCTAAAATAAAGATAATTGTATGTAGAGTTGATTGCAAATTTAGCAAACCAAAAGTCAAATATTGCAAAATATGTAATACATATAATACTATGTTATTAACTAATATTATTATAGTACGACCTGTTTGATAGAGAATTTGAAAATAAATGATTCTATGAAAATAGAATTGTATTTCATGTTTCATATATATGATTCAAAAATTAGATTTTTAATTTAAACAATAGTTTGAAATGTGTGTGTATGTTTTTTTTTTTTTTTTTTTTTTTTTTTTTTTTTTTTTTTTTTTTTTTTTTTTGAAGCTAACAATGATCAACAAAAGCAATGTGTTTGATACTATATAATCATATATCATAAAACTAGTTTAATTGTATTTACCCAATAATATTTAGTTTACAATAAACTATTATTAATTTATTTATATGACTTATATTATAAATATTTATATAATTATTATTTGATAATATTGTATAATTTATAATACATTACATAATATACATTATATTTTTAAAAAGTAATTGAATTTATAATATGACATATTGTATTTCTAAATATTCCTATCTTTATTTAATATAATTCTGCATTTTACAATTTAAAATTCAAATTCTGATTACAATGAAAACATAAAAGTTTTATTTTTCAGAATTTGCACTGTTTGGATTATAGAATCCGAGAATAGTTTTTAGAAACAGAATTCGAGTTGTCTAATAAACACATATTTATGATTTTAGTGAATATGAAAACATAAAACAAAATCTAGATTCTCTATCAAATAGGCTTTAGGTTCTTTTATATATTTATTGATTTATCTCACGAGACAACTCACCTGAACCTACAACACTTGAATGTCAAGAAAATTCATAGGATATTAAACCCTAAATAGGTGGCAACCATGAATTGAACTTATAGTCATTTGATCTTTTTTTGTGTTCTCACTACCATTAGGCCAACCCATGATGATTGAAAATGCTAACATATAATAATCATCTTTTTTTAAAAAAACAACAATAACCTAGCAACTACATTTGAAATTATTGGGAGCCTAACGTACAATAAAAGTGTATCTCCCAAAATACATCAACCAAAATGATACTTTAACAAAAAAAATTTTAAAGGACAAATTGCAAAAACACCCCTAAAATATCGTAGTAGTTACAATTACACTCTCAAACTTTCAATTATAAAAATTGAACCCTCAAACTTATATAATTGTTAAAAATGGACCATCAAACATATATTAATCGTAGAACTTAGACCCTCAAATGATAAAAAATCAATCTTCAAACTTATACAATAGTTACAATTTCTACACTTATATAAATTGGAGAGTCGACTATTGACACATATAAGTTTTGATGACTCAATTTTTACAACTGAAAATTTGAGAGTATAATTACAACTACCACAAAACTTTACGGATTTCTTTTGCAATTTGCTCATAAAAAATTAAAAAACGAAGTAATAAAGTTAAAACTCAAAAACCAAATAAACACAAAAGGTAAAACCTTAGAGAATTATAATTTACTGAACATAATATTATGATTTGATAATTATTGTAAGGTTAAGAAAACATTATCATATCAATTTTGTTATCAAAGTGAGCTTAACTCCGTAATAATTAGCATGAACTTTCTCTGTAGAGGTTAGAAGTTCAATCCCATCCTATGGTAATTATACTAAAAAAGTAATAAATCAATTTTGTTTTTCATACAACAATAGAAGGTTACAAACGCATTTGAACTTCTGTAACTTTAGTCATTCTCATTTCTCAATAATAATTCTCATTTCTCAATAATAACTCATTTTTGTTCCTTTTTTTTTTTTTCCTGGGGACAAGAATTCAAAAAAGCCAATAAAAGTATTCCCAAATTCTTGCTGTCGGGCAAATTTCAGCTTGAGCTGCTGTTTCATTTCATGGATAAAAAGTCTGTCAAAATAGTGAGTCAATATCAATTGAATAGCTAAAGTAACATGATGAAGAATGGAGGCCACAAAAATACAGGAAGAAACTTCAATAAATTAGCAGAAGAATAATCCATGAATGTTTGAAATGATAATTTGAACATAATGGGAATGACCACTGATTTCAAAGAGAAGTTAAAAAAGAGTAAAAAAAGGGGGGGGGGGGGGGGGGGAAAGAAGGAATAATGAGTGAAAATACTGCTGCTATGCAAACGTGTAATCGATGGTGAGCCTGCAGAAACAAAAATGTTCATAAAGCTGGTTAGAAAGGACGAAGAAATATATATATATATATTGAATCTGAAGCGGTAAGAGAACATAGGGTACTTGCTTCAACAACTGTGGCGTATATCATCAAAATACATTGCATGATGGAACACATCAGGTTTTTTTTTTAATTCTGTTTTGCTTGCAACCATTCAACAAAATTGTCGAGGATCAATGGCCAAGCAAGCTCCGAGTCGTAATTGCTCAGGTCGGAAAAACTTATCTGCGTAATGATCATCAAGTGTCACAAGCTGAATTGAGGACATTAATGCCATATGCTGATGATACAAACACACTAATTTGAGGTGGATAGAGAAGTTATTGTTGCATCATATCACACTTCCCCTTCACTGATTTTCTATACTAGGGGAGTTATGGTATAAGGTGGATCTTTTTTTTTTCTTAGATTTTTTTCAATTAGAAATTTATTTATTTTCCATATCTACAGGTTCTTGAAATTTATTCATTTTACTTTTCTGTTCTTGAAATTTAAGCTCGTTTCCTCCCAAATTTTCAATTATGGTTTCCATCCTTCTTAAAAAAAGATGCCTAGTTAAATTTGGATTTTGAAAAACATTGGTAGAAAAAGGGTAACAATATATAGAACTTTTGATAAAATTAACGTTTATAAGCTTAATTTTAAAAAATCACATAGTTATCAATCATAAGATCATATTTGTTTTATTCAATTCAACGGATGAGAAGATCATTGAATTGGCAATGACTTGTAAAATTCAAAGCATGTTCATGGTATATTCCAAAACTATTTTCCTCTCAATTTTTCTAACTGTATTCCACCGGTAGTGAGATAGATGCAAGCAAATGTAATGAAACGTGTCATGTTAATGTGCATTGGGAGAGAAAGAAAGTACCTCATTGCAAAATCGAAAGAAGCCCATCCATTGATCCATGTTAATAACCTTATAGTCACTTTGTATCTGCATACATAATATGAGCAAATAAGAAATTTTCATTCTACCTTCTTGATGATGAGGGGGAAGACAGCAAATATGGGATTAATCGGTCAATAATGCAAAAAATTAAAATCCTACGCAAGAAAATTCGTTACTCTGGAACACATCTTTCACAGAATCACCAACCTGTCCTAACTCCTAAGGTTCTCATGAGAAAGCAGGTTAACTAGGTGGCTACAGCTATGACTACCAGTAATAATATGGTTAAGTCCAATTATCAACACTGGGCAGTGTGCACCCTTCAGTAAGCTAGAGAGAGGCTGCACTCAAGAATGTAACTCTCTTAGTCTAAGTGCTGGTGCTACTATTAAACACCTAGAAGTAGTTTAATACAGGGCTGGAGTTAACTGCAGAGCCAAATAAACCATGCCTGTGGATAAATGTGGCAAATTAGAAGACGAAAAAACACGAGGCGGCACTCACCTTCAAGTATTCAACAAAAGCATCGACTTGGGGATGAAACTGAGACCCTAAAACAAGATCCAATAACTCGCATATACTCTCTATGTCAATACTCTTTTGCTTCTCCTCTGAGAAAAATATTAACGGAATAAAGAGAATGTAAAAATCCAATTACAATACAGGGTAGAAGAAAATAAAGCAAACTTCAAGAGTAAAAGTACAATAAACATTATTTGATTACCTGTTAAACAATACCGAAATGCATAAGAATAGAAGTCCACAAAGTTTGACGGCCTCCTTACCTTCTCAAAATATGAGGAATCGGTAATTAAAAATTTTATGCGCAAAATTAAGCAATGCACTAACGATATCTACTAAATTGTTTGGAAACTCTAACAAGACAAGTATTGTACCTCTTTCTCGAGATCTGGTAGCGCCTTCTTTAATTTACTAACAGTGTCAGCCCTCAGGGATTTGAGGCCTGTGCGCCATTCTTCCTATCAAATATGCAACAGGTTAACGTTCCATCAAATGAATTTACTAAGGAGGGACTAAATGCTTCATCTTGTCTTCACAATGCAATTAGAATAAATAATAAGATGGGAAATCAACATGAAGAAACTACGAGAAAAATAGACAAGAAAGTAACATAAAATGTATAAACAACACATAGATCTTGGCAACCAAATTTTCTAAATTAAAGCTGAGAATATAAATGACAGGATTTCGATTTTCCTTATAAGCTGGTACTGGTAAGAAACAATTTCCTTGATAGTATGAAACTACCCAAGAAAGGGTGCTAGAACCCCGCTCCAAAGGAGTTAACAAAGACTCATCTCTTGGATAAAATTAAATATAGTCTTCATAGATTACTATACTGGTTAGAAAATAGGATTAAATGATGTGATGCATGTTGTGGTAAATAAAAGGTCAGCAATACTAGAAAGAAGATATGATGTATAATTTATAATATTCTAAGACCCAGAAGATTGTAAATATTCTTACCAGGTTAAAATATGCTTGCTTTTCAGATTTCATTTTCCTGGTATGTGCAACATTAGTTCCCAGGCAATGAGATCACATAAACCCAAAAAAAAAACAAAAAAACAAAAAAAACAAAGAGCTTTTAATAGATTCCAAGTACAACTTACCAAGCAAGCATCAAGATCCTAACATCAGTGTGATTCACTTCCATGTCTGAACAAAGACTTTCAATTCCTTCTGGACTGTTGAAGAAGTAGTCAGTACTACATACGACACAGAACTTATTCATACAAGTATTCAGAAGTCTCCTTAAAGATAAGGAGAACAGCCTCCTTGATCATTAAAAGAACATGGATGGAAGCTTGTTATTTGAACGTTGCTAGGAATTCAAACAGTATAATACTGAATTAAATATATATATATATATATATGTATGTATGCATGTATATGGTACAACGCAAAGTTAAATAGCAAAGCTGAAAAACGAGATATTTCAATTGATTGACCAAAGTTGACTTACTCGATCAAACCAGAAGAGGCATTGGCATATGAGTAAAATAGGCTATCAATTCGTTCCAACTCTTTTGAGCTTGCTCTACTTGAGGCTGAATAAATTGAGAATCTTTAGTTCATAAGAATTGAGAACCTCTATTTTTCAGCTAAAAAATCTAAAAAAAAGTACTTCCAATGGTAGAAGAAATCTAAAAAAATCAAATACTTTCAAATAAATCACCTCATAAGAACAAAAAAAGTACACTTCAACATGGGCATGATAATTATAACGATATAACTGAGAAAGCCATCAACCACATAATTTTGCTTAAGAACAGCCAGTAGACCACCCAACAAAGTTCATTACTCAATTAAATGTGGAAAAAAAATCTCATAACAATGAATAAAAGTAGTTTGGATGTTCAGATTCTCCTGCTTTCAATTTCCAACTCAACAACTCTCACTTTCCAATGAAACCTTTAACTCACTCCACGTCATCTTGGATTAGCTCTAACAGGTACTCAAGTACATGTACAAAACAATCTGTAATATAACCTTGAAATTCCCAAATTTCATAGCTGTAAACACAATTTTAGCTTAAATACTAGAGTTATTCATCCTACTAAAATCTCACTCCATGTAAAGACTAACTAAATCATCAACATAACAAGATGCGCACATAACATCGAAAACACAAAAATCTCCTCAGAAAAAGGCATCATGGGAGTAATTAATCAAAGATAAACCATGTCCATGACCACAGAGCAAAGAATTAACCACGATATATACAAAACACGATCATCGATTTCCATGGCGAGAAGTACAAGTAGATGGATTCAAATTGTGGAGAAAAAGAAAAAGAAAGATCAAATACCGGAGCGAAAGAGATCGACGGCGGAAGAATTAACGGAAGTTGAATTGGGTTGACCGGTTTTTCTTGTAGCAGAGCGCCGCATCTTCTTCTTCTTATTGTTCTTCTTGTTCTTGAGCAATTGGATTGCGATGGAGGAGATAAGAAGAGAACGCAAAGAAGAAGATTGATTTTTTGTCGCAGCAAATTGGAGAATAGCAGAACTTTAGCCTTTCGTCTTTCTAATTTCCTTTTCATTGATTTTCTCAAATTATATATATAATGTAGGTTTACAATTACAACTTTAAAATTTTTTATTTTTATTTTGATCACTACATTTTATCTTCCTTCCTGATTTCTATCTCTTTCAAGTATTCCAAAAATAATAAATTCAACTAAAGAAAAAGGAAAATATTCCTAAAATAATAAATCATTGATACTTTTAATCTTTTATGGGATTTTTTTTCTAAGAAAAATTAAAATAAAATTTTGATTTAATTTGGTTTCAATTAGAGAGATCGCCGACTGTTTTTTCATTCTAATTTTTAATGTAGATTTCTTCTTGAATATTATTTCTATTTTAAAAAATATATATATTTCAATACAATAAAACTTTTCAAAAAAATAGCAAAGTTAAGACAAAGATAAAAATGTGTCCTCATAGAAGTTAAAAGTAGAAAATCTCACGAAACACATTTTTTTAAAAAAAAAAAAAAGAAAGAAAATAAACACTTTTATTCCGATATTCTAAAAAAAACACCCCTTGCATTTGAGAAAATTAATTTTTCTGTGTACCATATATAAAACAGGTTTTAAAAGATGTATATGTGCCAAAACTAGGTTTCAAAGTGTATTTTGTGGGTCTTGGAATATACACATTGGACAAAATCCAAAAAAAAAAATGAGAAAGTGGAGAAATCCATGTTTTTATTTTATTTACTTTTGTTTTTTTATTTATTTCATATTTAATTTATTGTATTTTAATGTTATATTTTATTGACATTCGTGTTTCTGTTGTGCTCCTTAAGTTCATAAACGTTATCAGCACAAGCTCTTATCATTTTCCTTGCTAAATGTAGGTTCTAAAGGTAGGTTGATTTTTCTCTCTTCTAATATAAATATAATATTTTGTAATATTGTTACTATGAAAATATTATAAAATTAGAATTTGTAACATTTGGTATTAATGGTAATAATTATTTGTCATTAGTGTTTGATGCCAAAATACACCTAGGTGCCATAAAAATGTGATCATTGGAAAATAATTTTTCTTCCTAAAGCTCGTCGTTAATGGACGCATTTAAGACTCCAAAATTTTAATCCAATATGTTAGAGGACATTTTTCTACATTTCAAATATACTCATGCAGTAGCAACATCGAAAGAAAGGTTTTAAACAGTATTCTAAACTAATTTCATGTCTTCTCGTGGCTGAACAAAATAATAAGTTATTAATGAAAAAATCATGAATCTTGACCAACTGGACCAACACCATTCCTTGAAGTAAATATTGTGAATGTTAATAACCGTGGTCAAGGTTGAGGTCATGACCAACGTAGAGGAAGAAATAACTATTACTTTCGTGGTGGTCCTTTTGACATTCAAATTTCAAAAGAACCACACAAAATGATGATCACAAAGGAAAAACTCCACAATATAAGAGTTCAAAAAGTGTTGAAAA
Source organism: Benincasa hispida (assembly GCF_027475165.1). NCBI lineage: Eukaryota > Viridiplantae > Streptophyta > Magnoliopsida > Cucurbitales > Cucurbitaceae > Benincasa > Benincasa hispida. The sequence continues at coordinate 96,810,099 of NC_143478.1, read as the reverse complement.
TAAATGCTTCCGATGTAGAATGACTGGGCAGTGGTCACATATCTGTCGTACGTCAAAACACTTAGTTGATCTCTATCAAGCCTCCGTGAAGGAAAAAGAGGAAAATGTGGAAGCAAATTTTGCATACCAAGATAATGAGATATTTTACTCATCCAATATAATAGATTTGGATATGACACATTTTTTCAAATCTCCTTAAGAGAAAATTGGCACAATTGATGGCGTAACAAGCGTTTCTTTTGATTTTGAGAATATTTAGTATTAATGTTATCTGTTTATTTTATTTTCATTTTTTTTCCTTGGTTGATATTAAATTTTGTATATTATAGGTGGTGTTTTTTCTTATTGTAATTATTTTCTTTTAATGAAGAAACCTAGATAATTTTCATGTATTGAGTGACTAAAAAATGAGTAAAGAAGATCTATATCTGACCGATAGTGCAACTACATATACAATACTTACAAGTAAAAAATATTTCTCCAAACTGACAATGGTGGAAGCAAGAGTCAATACGATATCAGGTTCTGCAAATCTAATTGAAGGTTTTGGAAGAGCAAGTATTATTTTGCCTAAAGGAACAAAATTTACAATTGATAATGCATTGTTATCTAGTCAATCAAAGAGAAATCTACTTAGTTTTAAAGATATACGTTACAATGATTATCATATTAAGACTGATAGAAAGAATAATATGGAGTAGATTTGTATCATATTTATTGCCTCGTATAAAAAACGTATATCGAAAGAGTTGCATGCCTTATCTTCTAGATTATATTTACAATTTGGCATGACATATTAGGTTATCCAGGGGTGTATAATGATGAGAAGAATTATTGAGAATTCAAATGGACACCCATTGAAGAGCCAAAAAATTCTTCAATATAATGCATTATCATGTGATGCTTACTCTCAATGAAAATTGATAAATAGACCATCACTATCTAAATTGGGAATTGAATCCCTTACATTTTTATAACGAATTCATGATGATAGATGTAGACCTATTAACCCACTAAGTAGACCATTTAAATATTTTATGGTATTAATATACTCATCATGGTTACACGTGTGATTATAATCAAAGTCAAAATATTGCATTTGCAAGATTACTTGCTCAAATAATTAAGTTAAGAGGATAATTTTCTGATTATACAATTAAGATCGTTTATCTTGATAATGCTGGTGAATTTACATCCCACGTTTTTGATAATTATTGTATGTCAATTGAGATAAGTGTCGAACATCTTATAACTCATGTTCATACACAAAATGGTTTAGCATAATCATTCATAAAACGTTTGCAATTAAGTGCTAGACCATTGCTTATAAGAACTAAGCTTCATATATTTGTATGGGGACATGCTATTTTGCATGCAACGTCACATGTACACATTAGGCCAATAGTTTATCATAAGTATTCGTCATTACAATTAGCTTATGGCCATGAGCCAAATATTTCCCATCTGTAGCTTGTCTTCTAATTAAAATCTTTCAACAATATTATATGAAGACAACACAGCTTGCATAGCCCAAATCAGATGATATATTAAAGGAGATAGATCAAAACATATTTCACCGAAGCTTTTCTACACTCATGATCTTGAATAAAATGGTGACATCGCTGTACAACAAATTTGTTTGAATGATAACCTAACAGACTTATTTATAAAGGCATTACCAACTGCAACTTTTGAAAAATTGGTGCATAACATTAAAATGCGGCTACTTAGAGATCGTAAGTGATGTTTTCGTGAGGAGAGTAAATATATTGTATTATTTTAGGAGTATGTATTACATGAAATATGTACTTTTTTCCTTCACTTAGGTTTTTTTTTTTCATTAGGTTTTTCCTAGTAAGGTTTTAACGAGACATATTTCATATATATATGGACATCTATGGGGGAGTATTATAAATATCATAAAAATAAATGGTCAATGCTTAGTGTCCTAAAAGCCAAATGTCATTTTTCATGTTGTCTATTTGTCTTGTAATAATTCATGTTTAGTGTCCATGTAAGTCTAAGTCCTACTTGTCACTTTGCCTATAAATAATGACATTTGGTGTGTTGGATTTTATGTCCTACTCGTAGTTTGTAATATCATATTCTTGTTCAATAGAGCTATTATTGAAAATCTTTAGTAAATTTAAATTCTATATTCATGAATCCAACAAACTAAGGTTCCGAGGCTATTAAGTTTAAGTTTGAACTTTATATATTGACATAACTGTGGATCAAGTTCAAATATATATAGCCAAAATGGTTTATAGTATATGAATAAGGTTGGACGCCTTATTCTGGGGACACTATGGATGCGGCCCATTTTGTAGTTAGTACAAACGATGTGATCCTAAACCGTTCATATGAAGACATCCTAGTAAAGAGTTTACATAAGACTGAATCATGAAATAGTCACTTTTACGTTCTAAATGTCGTTTAATGTATAAAACTAACTATTTCATTAATTGATGATCTAGGTAACTTAATCTTAATCCTGAGCTAACTATGAACTCCTGTTCACTCGGAATTATCCTTAGATCTACATAGGTGAGGTCAACTCATTATCGCTGGCCCAATAAGCCTCCCATTTCAGGGGTAAGACCAGGTGGATAGCTGGGAACATAGGTGCAAGATGAAATTCACTCCTACCCGTTATAGGGATAGTAGATAGGTTATTCCCTTTATTACTGAATCCAGGTCTTGAACAAAGGGCCCCACCCTCTAATTGACCCGAGAGGGGTTCGGTTTATAGGTTGGACCTTAAATCAATTGTTCATTAGAGGATCAGTGGAACTTAAGGAATAAGATGTAGTCTCGGGGGTTAAACGGTTTTTATGACCCAGCTGAGATTACGAACAACCTGTGAAGGATTAACTTACTAATCATGGTTATATCAAATGGACACAAATATATCTATAGTGAGGAGAGTGCAACTACAGGACTATAGTGGAATGACCCGTTAGTTAACGAATGTTGATTAGCTCTGTCTAAAGAGTTTAGACAGCTAATCTCGGATCGTTGGAGCCTATGATCTATAGGTTCATTAGGTTCCCCTACTAGCTTATATGGAATAAACTTAGAACAGTATGATAGAATAATTCGAATTGTTCAAACTATGTGAAGAGAGAGAAACTGACAAGTATATGTGATATAGTGGTCGATTTTTTAGTTTAGAGATACAACTTTAATATTTAAATGTGATTTAAATATCAAGAATATGAATACGTTCATATTCAGAAGCTCGAAAATAATGGAAATGGTCAAAGACGTAAAAAGTCAAAGAGTTGACTTTTGACTTTGAAAAGTCAAACTTTGACCGACCTTATATTCAAATGTGATTTGAATTTTGAGAAAATGAATGCGGATTCATGCTTGGGAGGTCAAAATTAATCAACACAGAAAAAATCATAAAAAGTCAAAAACTTTGACTAAATGACTATTTTGCCCTTTGACTAAAGTTAGAGGGAAAATCCAAACTTTTGTTGGATAATTCAATTAAAAAAATAGTGAGATAGGTGTTGGCTTATAGTGTAGACATTAAGCCCAATTAGATGGTGGATTCTAGGTGTTGGGATTTTGTGAAGTTTTTTTTATGCAATTTCGCATGGCCCTTTTCTATGGGCTTGTGTTTTTGGATTAAAGACTTTTGGAAATTTGCAAAATTAGTTTTTAAAATCGAGCTGGAAAAAAAAAAACCAAACCCATTTCACTATACTATTTCCATCTCTTTTTCTCTCTCTCGAGTTCTTCATCCATCGGGTCCCACAACCCAGTTCTGAGTCCAGAAGATAGTAGGTCAGCTCTAGTGGTTGTCCGGTTCGTGTTCGAGCAGAGATAGACGAGTTTCGGGAGCTTCAAAGGATTATTTCAAAATAACCCTAATTAATTCTTTTGGGTTGCATATTTAATTTGGGCAATTAGAGTAAAATTGATTCTTATTTCCGCTGCGGATGCCGACTTTTCTATCATGGTGGATCTTAAAAGGATGCACATTCATGAGAATAAAAATAAAATCTTATTTATTTCCTATTTCCATAAAATTGTATTTTTTTATTTCTATTCATATTTCCATACCATTATAATTTTAGTTATTTTTAATTTAGTTATATTTTTTTATTATTATATTATATTATATTATACATATATATATCCATTGTACCATGTCAAGATTTTCTAATTTAAAATGTTAGTATAATCTTGGCTTCCTTATTTGTTGATTCAACTTCCTCTTATGGCTTACGTTCTTGGCTAAGACTAATATAAATGTATCTTCCTCTCATTTATAAAATTTAATTTATTTTAAAAAAAAATTAATTTGAAAGTTTTACAATATCTAAAACTTAGGTAACATGAAGGTTAACAGTAATAATAATAATAAATATTCTTTTAAGATGTTAATGCCAATAAAATGTAAATGTCTGCTTTAAAAAAGGTTAATGTCTTAATTATACGAAAGTATAGATGGGAATATCGATAAAACATCGATGTCAATAGATATTTTTTTAAAAAAATTAAAAGTATTTAAATTAGTTAAAAAAAGACATTTTACGTGTTTAGTTTACCTTTTTTTTTTTCACATTATATTTATAGTAGTGTCATTTTATTATTTTTTTTTTTATCATTTATGATTTTTTTTAAAGATGTAAAGAAAATATTGATTCATTCTCAATGAGGTTTCTCTCTCATTTTTTAGTAACAATGGTTGACGATATTAGACCTAAATAGTAAACATAGACAATAAACAGAAGAATACTAAAGATTTGAGCCATATGATTTCTCAATTATCACACAAGGTACTTATTATATCTAATAGAATTATTTTGCAACTAATATCAATCCAACTCATTTCATGAATAAATTGACCAATTAACCAATAAATGAAATTATTTTTTAAATAGTTAATAGTACCAATTTACACTACTAAACTTTGGAGATGGTAACAATTTAACATTTGAACTAATAATTGTATCAATATAAATCATAAGTGTTGGAGAGGCACCAGCACGCAGCTGAAGCGAACAGGATCAATAAGCACTCTAATTCATTAATTTTGGCAGAAAAGAAACATGCTTAGTTTAATGGGTTTCAAGAACATACCTTTGAAGAACCTTTGAAATCTTGATTTCCAACTGCTAATTCCTCCAAATCTTTGTGCATACCACCACAAGATCTTCCCTATTATTCTCTAGATTGAGTTATGAGACTCAAAATAAGCTGGAATCAAAGGGAATTTGGAGAAAGCTCACTGCAACAATCCATTTGAAGAACACCTTTTTCAATACGAATTTTTTAGAAAAATTCATTCGGTTGCATCAACACAACTTCACTCCAATCTCTTCAATATATTGCAGACTATCATGTAAAAAGATTTGTTGCATGAGATGCAGCTCGAGTTAATGAAGATTAAAGAAATGGGTTTCATTGTGAGCTACTTTTGAAGATGAAGATGAAAAACCAATTTAAATTTCCAAAATTTAATTTTGATTTTAATATCATATTTTATTTCTAAAATCAAAATTTATTAATTTTACAAATTAATTTTCTAATAGAGTTAATAAATAATTATTTAAACAATTTAAATAATTTTAATTAATTTAATATCCAATATTAAATTAATTTTTACGCAAATTCATCTTCATATATTTAAATCATATTTAAATATATTTTCTCCAATTCCATTTGATTCTAATTTGAACCTTTCAAATTAACTTATCACACTACAGCTAATCCATTTTCGAGCTAGTAGGGGGACCTCGTGGACCTACAGATCATGAGCTCCAACGATCCGAGATTAATCGGCTAAACTCATTAGACCAATCTAACCCTCATTCGTTAACTAATAAGTCACTCCACTAAAGCCCATAGTTGAACTCCCCTGTAAATATATTATGTCCACTTGATATAACCATGATTAGTAAGTCAACCCTTCACAGGTTGTTCATAATAACGGCTGGATCGAATCTCTGTTTTACCCCCGAAATTACCTGTTGTTCCTTAAGTCCACTGATCCCCTAATGAACAATTGTTTTGTGATCCAATCAATAAAACTGAGTCCCTCTCGGGCCAATGAGAGGGTGAGACCCCTTATTCAAGACCTAAAATTAGCACGAACGACCTCTCTGCTATCCCTAAAGGGGGTAGGAGTGAATTCCATATTGCACCTTATGTCCCCAGCTATCTATCCACTCTTATCCCTGAAAATGAGAGTCTTATTGAGTCGGCGTTGTTAAGCTAACCCTCACCTATGCAAATCTAAGGGTAATCCCGAATAAACAAGAGTTCATAGTTAGCTCAGGATTAAGGTAAAGTTACCTAGGTCATCGCTTTGAAATAGTCGGTCTTAAACAGTAAACAACATTATAAAGTAAGAGTGACTAATTTTGTGGTCCGATCTTGTATAAACCCTTTTGCACAACGACACCCCCACTCTTTATGTCAAACATGAACGAATTAGGATCACTTTGTTTGTAGCACTTTACAACTCCTTGTAACAACTACAGGGCAGACTGTATCCAATAGTGTTACCAAAATAAGGTACCTAACCTTATTCATATGCTGTAGATCATTTTGACTATTTACTCGAACCTAATCCACCTTTATATCTCCACATAAAATTCAAGTACTCATTCAATAGTTAAAGGACTTTCAAGTTTATTGGATTTCTATTTCTATCAAGCAATAGATCTATTCAATAACACCTTTATTGAATTTTCAGGATAAGTTCTATTGTTTACATACCACATGTTTTAGGACATAAAACCCAACAATAAGTGTATCAATCTACGCCATGATTTATGTTCCATTTGGATAAATATCGTGTGAGACTTATAATTTTATCAATTAAATTCATAACTTTAATGAGTGAATCAATTCAAATTCACAATTAAGATTTCCTTTGAAAATTGTTCATGCATAAATTCCAATAATACATTTGATCAATCCAATATTTGAAGAAGTACACATATATAAAAATTTAATGCATGATTTTCAAATGTAATTCTAATAAAGAGTCTAAATTGATTCACTTATAACTATTTCAAAGTCTAATTGAAACAATTATATGTTTCACATAATATTTTTTAAACTAAGTATGAAAAAAAGTGTTAGTTGATACACTCACAAAAGTTAAGAGTTTGAATTGATACAACCATTGGTTCAGGATTTGAGTTGATACCATGCTCAAAATTCAGAGGGTTAAAATTACAAGTTACAATCATAATATTAAACTTTAGTCAACATGTCAATATTTTCATCGCTGATTTTACATTTTCATGAATTCAACATTAACATAACGGATGAATCGATATTTCTATTATATCATAGAAAAATCCACAAACCATAAAAATAAGTAACAAAATATGCTAATATAAATAATATACATGTTAACTTATTTAAAAATCATGAAAGGTTACTAATTTATTATTTTTTTTATATATATTTATATCTACATTTTATGGACATTTTGTAAAATGAAGATGTAGATGTTTGGCTTCACGTGAATATTTTAAACCTTGGTTACCATGAACAGATTTGAAAAGTAGAATTCTTAGCGCGAGTCCATAGATAAATATACCTCCTTCCATGTAATTCGTAACGGTCCTCTCCTCTCCATTTCAAAGCTCAGTAGTCAGAAGAACCAAACCAACAAAACAAACTTCCCCTAAATTCCTCCTTTTTTTTGTTCCCTCTCTTCTTTCCCATTCCAAATTCCAAACCCTAAATCCTCTGCTTCACACTCCTACAATGCCAACCATTTCTACTCACTCAGAGAGGACTAAGATCGGTAACTTATGGCGTTTCAGCCGCTTCGTTGATTACCGGTGTTTGGCTCCGCCGCCTACGCTCGACATTGATGCTGATTTTCGCGCTCTCAGCCGGAGGCCTTATCGTTTGCTTCCTCGACAGGATCTCATCGATCTCTTCGTCTTGAAGCTCGACGGTTCTGTATTTGGTGATTCCTTCCCCGTTTTTTACATTTTCTTTTTCTTCTTTTACTTCTTGTAAGACGTGAGAAGAGAATCTGTCTTCAATGAAGTTTCTGTCGGTTTGCTGGTGGTTGAGATGGAAAATGGAAGATGAAAGATGAAAGATTAAAGATGGATGGAAACTGGCAAGTGCTTTAGAGAATGTAATGGAGTGCTTTCTTGAGAACACTGTAGCGGGAAAAGCCGTTTTAAAAAGAGTAGTTAATTGAAGTGTTGTGGCTTGTGGCGACTATGGTTAAGGAAAATGCAACAACAATATGTTTACATGTCGCGATTCTTTATTTTGTGGCATTTTTCTCCTGCTTTAATTATAGATGTGGAGATCATGTGTGGTAGTGTGAAAATAACCAAATATTTAATTTGAACCTACTTGTTCTTTATATTGCAGGAATATAATTGCAGTCTTAACCACAAATTAAACATGGTTTGGCTTTCCAGGTATTCGTGTATCACGCAATGCTACAGTCGCAGATCTTAAACGAGCGATAGAGGAAGTTTTTGATTCACCCGGGGGGAGTGAACATTGCAAGATTACATGGTACTTGGTAGTATACTAGTATTATTAACCATGTTATGAGACTTATGACTAATTTTATCGCTGATGATTTTGTTTTTGTTCCTTTAGTTTTGTAATTTTATTGGGTTTTACATGAGTGTTGATTTGTCTATTTTCCACCACATTAACTGTTACTGGATGTATATGCTGTTAGGTCACTTATCTGGGGACATTTCTGCTTATGTTATGAAGGCGAAAAGCTTATTGATGACAAGACATGCATTAGAGTTTTTGGGATTAAAGATGGTGATCAGGTGTGCGAATTTTGTGATGTCTCTCTTGCTTGTTCATTGAATCAAATGCTGGCTCTGCTTTCTAGCTTTTAATGTTTTTCCCTGTTGTCATATGCAGCTTCAGTTTCTTAGGCATATGTCTATCAATTGTTTACCGGTGAAGAGAGATGGGAAGAACCAAAGTGTTTCTTGCAAAACAATGCTGTCGTAAGTTGTTATTTCTTATGGCTGCTGTAGCATATGGTGATTTCTAAGTTGTTTTTTTAATGGCTGCACTAGAACATGCATAAATATTGCACGGGCAAATACCATTCTCTTTTCTGAACACAATTCTTCAATTTGATGCCTTGTTTGAAGTCCCATTGAGCAAGTGGCAGTCTACAAATTATGCAAACTGTATGATTTTGCGAGCCTCCCCTAGGTTTGGAGAGGGGAGTCAACATATATATTACTTTCTAGATTATTCCAAAAAAAAAAAAAAAAAAAAAATCCCAGAATGAAATTTCCATTGTTTTTATTATACAGTGTCAGAAGGGGAGTTATCATCTCTGTTGCATTTCTCACTATTAGATTAGTCTAGACTTAACATTTATTTAGTAACAGGACAACATAGTTCAATATGAAGGAAAATTTCTCAACATGTTCTTTCTGCAATGAACAGTCGATGGTATATTCTTGCACTGTTCTATAAGATAGTAAACTTATACTTTCCATAAAAGTCTCTCGCCAGAATCAAAATCTGTTGAAGAGAATCAACCAGCTGGTCAAGATGATCTCGAGAATTATCAAGTTCACAGGGGCGGTTCAAATCAAGAGGAGGTTGTTTCTATGGGTAGAGCTGGATTTCAGCTAGCAAATTTCTTCAGAGGACGGGTATTATATTCCAGGATATGGGGTTTTCGTAAGAGTGCATCAGAAGGCAGGAATAGGCCTTCCTCTGGTTTTCGCATTACTTGACACTGGAAATGGACATGGAAGAACAACACGAGCTGCAAGGTATGAACTTAGCTAGGAAGTGCAGGGATTAAAACTCTACAATTTGATTTATGAACATGACAAGTAGTTAGATTCGAGTAGGCCTGGGACTAAGGAAATAGAGGGAAGATTGACTCTGAATGTAAATATCAGCCTCGATTTATTGTTGGATAGTTCTGTAAAAAGTTCTTTTACTTCACTTCTCTTTCCATCTTCTGTGGTAGCACTGAACTTAAAAATTTCCTTGGTTTGGAACAAAAACTTTAAGTAAATACTTGTTTTGCCTACTATTTGTTTGAATATTTTTTTTCTTGCATTTGGTTTGTTTTCATGGAGGACTATGTTTTAAAAAACAATTGAAGTTGGTCTTTTTTTTTTTTCTTCTAAAAGTAATAGACAGTGTGAACAGTGATTTAAATATGTAATAAGCTTTATAGTAACTAATTTGATGAATTATCTCATGTTGTCTACTTGTTTTCTTGGATTGATATTTCAAAGATTTTGTAGAACGAAAATGTCTTAAAGATTTTTCTTAATAACATTTGTGGAAGCTATAGGGTTTAGGGATTAGGAACGGTGTTAATGATTTATATTGTAATCCAGTTGAGTTGTGCTAAGGTTAAATATGTTAAGATTCTAGTTACCATTTTAGTCCATAAGTTTTTTTAGAATAAGTGTATTTGGTTCTGAGGCTTCAAAATGAAGAAGACAGAAGTATGTATGTTTCATTATCATACTACAAATTGAATCTACTGAGTGAAAGACTTTGTTGGCAAATTCACGATGTCATGTTTTGGTTTCTTTTCATGTAATTTCTTCTTAGACTTAATAGTTTAGCAAATGAAATTAATTTGGTCGGAATTTTACATATGTTAGCCTTCTTGATGTGATGGTTTAATTTGTTCAACACAATAAGTTATTCTTGTTAAAGCTTGAAGTTCCTCTATATTTTGTAAACTGAAATTCATTCAATGAAGAATCACTTCAAAATTTTAATACTATATATCCCTCCCCCCCCCCCCCCCCCCCCCCCTCTCTCTCTCTCAATATATTTATCCCTTTAGCTCTCTTTTCCGGAAGAAATGAATGAGGATTTTCATGGACAATTTGGGAATTATAATGCTTGTGTAGATAGATGCTTTCATTTTATTATACAGGCTGTAATATGCAAAATGCCTCCAAATCTTGTATTTTGTGTAAAAAAAATATCCTTGAATTTTTAAAAATATTACTGTTTTTAGATGGAAATTATTAGTATTTTATTTTAAAAATATCCATCCAACTTCAATTGTTTCAAAAATACCATTGAAATTTTAAAAGTTTCGGTAATATTCTTACTGTTAGTATGAACTTTTAAATTTGCATTGATATTCCCAATCTTATAAAACAAAAAAAAGTTTAGAAATGCTCTCACTGATAGGTATAATGTTCAATTGTTTGAAGTTTTCTTGAGTTTGAACACAACCAATTTTTAAAACAAACTAGATAATTATCTTTTCTTTTTTTCCCCATATATATAACTCTCATTTCTCAAATTCTTATACCAAATCTCTCGCAATAAAATAAACCAGAACTTAAGGTTAACATAAAATCCCACAATCAAAATAAAAATCTTCTCTTAAAACCTCACCAAAACGATAAATATCCAAATAAAAAAAAAAACCGCATTTGGCCATCAATGAACACCCAACTACTAATAATCTATATATACCTTAATAGAATGGGACAATTTTTTTTAATAAGATAAACAAAAAGTCAAACAGTTAACAAGGAGAGTGAGAGGAAAGAAGAAAAATAGATAAAATAGAGAAGTGATATGTCATAGATTGAAGTATGGGAGGGAAATGAAATGGAAGAGGAAGATGATAAGGTATAGATAAATGATAGGAGCATTTTAAACTTTTTGAAATTTAGGGGGTGTTTGGGGTAAGATCTTAAGACTATAATAGCTATAGTCAACACTATTTCAAAACCCCAATTTGCTATAGTATTTTCTATTTGCTACATTTTTTTATTATTTTACATTCACCATTCTTTTATTATTTGCTGCAATGTTTACTATTTCATTATTAAACTAAAATAGTTTATACCTCAAATAGATACTATTATAATTCAAACTAAAATAATCTACATCCCAAACACAAACTATTATAATCTAACTATAATAAAAGAATATAATAACCAACTCTTTGCCCTAAACGCCCCCTTAAGAATTAAATTAAAACCAAATTCAAAATTTAAAGACTAAATGTGAAACCTAAGAATCAAATGAAAACTTTAATTAAAACCTATAGACCAAAAAGGACTTTTTTTTCTAAGGAAAAAACAAGGAATAGAAAATAAAACTGAAAAATTGAAGTAAAAAAATGGATATATCCAATCAAATTGGACTAAAAATTGGTATTTTTTTTTTTGTTGTTGTCATTAAGGGGGCGTTTAACCTCCCAAATTGGGTTGGGTTGGGTGAGTAAAAAGAAACCCACCCACCGTTTGATTCACTAATTATTAAGAAAGTCTATTATCTCATTATTCGTGTTAATTCACATTTCTCATCTCGTTATTCACATCAATTCTCTCAATTACTCTCCTCTTATAATAATTATCAACCCAACTCAACTCATCTACGCGCAAAATGTCCTTAAAGGGTATTTAAGCACAATTTTAAGTCAGTGGAGTGAGTTATTATAACCAACTCTATATTTTATAATAGTGATATTTACAACTATTTATAATCTACAATTAAATATAATAAATACTATTTCAAAATCTTATTTAATACGATATTATTTACTATTTTTCACTTATTATCTATTTTCTTATTTACTACCGTGTTTATTATTTCGCACTCAAATAAAAATAGTTTGTATAAATATTACAAGAAGGGCATACCCCGCCGTTTGATATTTCATTCTCTCTTATTATTATATAAATCCTTTAAAATCGTATGTAAACGCTGCTGTTTGTTAAATTGCCTTAGGAAAGGGGAAAGCAGAGAATTGAAAAAACCTAACCCCAAAGAAATCAAAATCTTCTTCTTCTTCGTCCTCCTCTTTCCCAAGCAATCTCTCTAAACCCTAACCTTTTTCCCCTTTCTCTTCGTCGTCTCGGATTTCCATCGGATTTGAATTTGGTGTTTGCTCCGGGGACGAAGGCCGTTTTAGGGATTAGCTTCTGCAAGCGACAACCCGGAGACCATGTCTGCTGTGGTGTGCGGTACCAAGAGATCCTTCTTTGAAGAACTCCCGCCTTCGCCTCCCATTGCCAAGCGCCTCCGCTGCTCCACTTCTACTTCTCCTATTAGATTCGCTGCCCCCTCTCATATTGATCACCTCCACCATTTGTTTCCCCACATGGACCATCAGGTCTCTTTTCTCTTCCTTTTCCTTTTTAGATTCACTTTGGTTTTATTTTGAGAAACCTGTCGTACTCCGTTGGATGCTCATTGTTCTTTTTTTTTTTTTTTTTTCTGCCTTGTTTAGTTCCTGCTTCTGTGTAATATGATATTTCTTGATAGGATGGCATTATAATCTGTATCGACGCGGAACGTTTTACAAAAATTGTAGACCTTAAGGGAATCTTGTTACTTTTTCTTCTTGTATATTATAGTTGAATATGCTTCTGAAAGTTGATATATCAAGTAATTTGACTTAGTTGCGGCTTGAAATTGGAGTGGTTCTATTCAGTTTTGATTTGTAATGCATCTCTTTCGGTGTCTTGTTACATAATTGCTCCATATATATTATAAAATTAAATTTTCAGGTTTGTTTTTCCCCCAAGGTTTTCTTTATCATGCTTTGATTTTGCCTTTCAGCTTCTTGTGAGAGCCCTTGAAGAATGTGGCAACGACTTGGATGCTGCCATCAGAAGTCTGAGTGACCTGTGTTTGGGGTCTGCTGTTGAGAATCCTGTTGCTACTGCAGAACCAGAGACAAATTTGGATCAAGGTATCACAGAATGCTAAGTAATGAAGGGGATGCTTCATATTTAGTTTCTTTGTTTCTGTTTGTTCATGATTTTTATTATATTGGGATGATGAATCCATCATATTCAAGACTAAATTCCATGTTAAAAAAAAAAAAAAAAGAATTTGATGCATGCTTATTTCATGGAAGAGATCCAATGGGTCCCGCTAATGGCTGCCCCTAGTTTGGAATCCTAATTATACCCTTGCCTTGTGCACGTTTGAGGAGGGTTTAAGTTTTGATTGATATTTGAAAAACAAGAAACAGAGTTCTCATTCAGAGTACTATGCATTATTATATTAGAATCTGTTGTATTCTTTTCTCGTGTAAGAGACTCAATGATTTGCTATCTACCCTCCTGTTTGTAGTTTGGCTCGATAGGCTTATGTTTACCAAATTGAATTGGCTGGTACATATGCATAAACAGTTGGGGGGAAAAAAACCTTAACTTTGAATTTCTGGATACAAAGCTGGATGAGAAATTATAATCTTCTTTGATCCTTTTGTCTTTGATGCTGTACTGCCCCTGTAATTTGTTTCTTTTTTCCAGTTTGGACATTTATTTCTATGCCTTTTAGCACTATCTATTGTAATCTGTTCTTTCTGGTTCTTTAGATGAATATACATTTCTGTTTCTTATTTATATTTATATATATAAAAAGCGCACTATCTTTGTAAAACTTTGATATAAATGTTGAACTTATCATGCATTTTCTGCTGAAAGCACTGTTCTTAACCTTTTGTTGTTAGCCTTGAGTTTTTAGCTTAGTTCTTTTCTGTAAAGATCAATTATTCAGTGCACGTTTTTAAAAAATTCTCAGGTTCATTTGCTAACGATGGAGAGGCTGCTGCTTCTGAGAATTCTTCAGTACCAAGCAGCGTTTCTCTTGATGGTAGAAAATGGATTGACTTGTTTGTTGTGGAAATGATGAACGCTACCACGGTAGCTGATGCTAAGACTCGTGCAGCAAGAGCATTAGAGGCTTTAGAGAACTCAATTAGTGCACGTGCTGGTGTTGATGCTGCACAAAATTTTCACAAGGTAATTTAATTTTAATGCCCACAGTTCAAAAAAAATTCCACATGCTTGGGGGACAATTTTGGGATACTGTATATTTTTGGAGCATTTAAGCAGTTAGAATTGGTTTGGGTTTGTAAACTTATATTCTTTTCACTGTCACTTAGGAAAATATGCAACTGAAGGAACAAATTGAAGTACTTCTACGAGAAAATACAATTCTTAAGCGAGCAGTTGCCATACAACATGAGCGTCAGAAGGAATTTGAGGATAAAAATCTAGAGTTGCAGCACCTTAAACAGCTGGTAGCTCAATATCAGGAGCAGCTCAGAACCTTAGAGGTGAGAATATAAATGTAGAACGTTTCTAAGTATCTCCCCATTACCAACACATCTGTTTTATGTTCTTAAATATGTTCTGTTGATGCAACTTTTTCTGATCAGTTGAAAAAAATCCTGTGGGTTTGGTAACAGATAAACAATTATGCATTGACAATGCATTTGAAGCAAGCTCAACAAAGCAGCTCGATTCCAGGGCGCTTCCATCCTGATGTCTTCTAGCAAACAAGAATGTAAAAATCTAAATTATTGCTTGCAGAAAGATCTAAATTAGAGCGTGAGTGAGAGGAGGAAAGGGAGAGCAGGGAGGAATGGAGCATGTTCATTACCGTTTCAGTTTCCTATGAATAGAGGTACTGTGTGCTAATCAGCGTGTTTGCTTAGTTTGAGTTTGGTCATATCGTGAACCTTGAATGGTTCGACTGCAACCACAGCGATGTTGTGAACTTCTATTGTTTCCCTCATAGCTTTCAATAAAGTCTTTTATTCAACTTGATGATTTCTAGCAGATGAAATTATGTCATATTTGTTTATAAACCCATTTGCAGAGCAATTTAAAATGAAAACACAGAGACTAGTTCGAGCAGCATAATTAGGGTTATTATGTTTCCTCATTTATTCTGTTCGAAGTAAAGAAGGCAAAATGGCATGCAGTTTTGTTGTCCAGGATTTGCTTTGGACATTGGTTTGGTGTCATATTGTGCACAGCTTGAAAATTTTGGCGTCCTTATGTATGCCTTGTATTGTTTTTCATAGGTTTTTGGGGGAAGTGTCTTTTAATTTGAACTTCAATGGTTCAAATGGCTTGTCTGAAGAAGGAACGATTATAAGCGCTTTTTATGCTATATAATATGTGAGCACTGGGATTTCTATTTCTTGTTATAAGAATATTTTATTTTTAGCGTACTCAGTACAAAATCAAGGGATCATTTAGCTTGCTTGATGGTTGGTGAGCTGCCCCCAAGGAATTCCTCCTCTATTCAGGCTCCGATTACGGTCAATTGTAATGGAAGGGAAATTAGGCCACCCTTGTTAGGAAAAATCAATGGTAATTTAAAAAGTGAGCCCCATTTGATTATACTTGATGTTGTTTATTCGAATAATTTTATATCCGTATGGATATTTGGGAGTCTACTTTTGAGTATGTAATAAAAAATGCAAATGGATTGGCAAGTAGATGATGTTTAATTCAATTACGTTGGAAAATTATCCTAATATTGTTACTGTTATCGTTATAGTTATAACATGAGAATTATGAATTTGTTCAATGTGGAGATATTCATTTTTTCGGTGGGGTTCCGAACAAGGCAAGTAATCCTTGATTGGATGGGGAATGAGAGAGGGAGCGTGGGGAGAATTTTCACCTGTTGATTAAATAGGATAGGGGAATGTATTCACCATCCTCGGTTTCGTCCCGATGAATATATATATATATATATATATATATTATATATATATATATATATATATATATATATGAGGAGGAGGAAAACGACGAAGTAGGACCACCCGAATATTAAGGAATATTTACAGACAATAGTCTATCGTGGTTTAAGATAGATATTGAAATTTTGCTATATTTATAAATATTTTGATTTATTACATACCTTTGAAAAAAACCATAAATAAATAACAAAAATAAAAATAGGAAAGTAAAAGTAAATTATGAAAATATGAAATTTCTCCAACTAGAAGAATGCAATATATTTGCTCCTCTCATAAAAACATTGCTTCAATGTTGCGTACAGGTTATCATTCGAACAAATTTGTTGTATAGTGATGTCGTCATTTTCTTCAAGATCATGATCATAGAAAAGCTTGGACGAAATATGTTTTGTTCTATCTCCTTTAATATATCATCTTTTGACTTGGGATATACATGCTATACTGTATTTGTATAAAATCGTTGAAAGATTTTTACTAAAAGACAAGCCATATGTTCCACAAATATATTGAGTTATTGATCTTAACCATACACATGCTACTAACCTCCTCCTGAATTGCATGAATTTTAGCATGATTTATGGAAATGGTCGTTATGGTCTGTTCATGATATAGAAGTTCCTGTACATGTGAATAGATAACCTGTTTGAAACCTAACTTTGTGTGGATCAGATAAATATCCATAATCCGCATAATAAACTAGATCAAAATTTGATTTATTTGAACAAAACAAACTTATATCCATTGTTCCTCGGCGATAACGGAGTATATGCTTAACTCCATTCCAATGTCTTTTCGTTGGGGAAGAACTGTATCTAGCTAATAAATTTATTGAAAATGCAATATCTGGTCTTGTATTATTAGCAAGATACATAAATGCATAAAATGCACTAAGATATGGTACTTTAGGACCAAGAAATTCTTCATTATCATCTCGAGGTCGAAATATATCTTTTTTCACATCTAGTGAATAAACTTCCATTTGAATGTTCAATGGATGTACTTTGTCCATACAGAACCTTTTCAAAATTTTTCTGTATAAGTTGACTAATGAACAAATATCCCATCTGCTAAATGCTCACCAAGACAAAATTTTGTTTTAAAATTATTTTAAAGATATTCTATTGTCTTTGAAAGCTCTCCATGAATTCCAATTATATTTAAATAATCAACATATACAATTATAATAGTAAATCTGGACGGTGATTTCTTTATAAAAACATATGAAGATATTAGATTATTTTAATATATTTCTTTCAACAAATATCCACTCAGACGATTGTACCACATCCGTCCTAATTGTTTTAATCCATATAGTGATCTCTTTAACTTCATTAAATACAATTTCCAAGGACTTGATTTATATGTTCCAGATATCGTAAATCCTTTTGGGATTTTAATATAAATGTTATTATCAAGAGATCCATATAAATATGTCGTGACAACATCCATAATATGCATATCCAAACTTTCATATACAGTTAGACCAACTAAAAATCTTAGTGTATTGCATCCATCATTGGAAAATATGTCTCCATAATCAATATCAGGTCTTTGTGAAAAACCTTGTGCAACTAGTCTTGCTTGATATCTTACGACCTTATTATTTTCATTTCTTTTTTCACAAATACCCATTTGTATCGCACATGTTTGACACCTTCTGGTATTTGACCTACTGATCCAAAAACCTGACATTTTGAAAGTGAGTTTAATTCTGCCTCTATCGCTTCTTTTCACTTAAGCCAATTTTTTTATGTCGACATTCTTAAATAAGTTTAGGTTCAGGATCCTCATTTTCAGATATAATATCAAAAGCAACATTATATGAAAAAAATGTTGTCAATAATTACATTAGTTCGATTTCATCTTTTTCCTGTCATGACATATTTGATTGAAATCTCATTATTATCTTTAGGTATTCACCTTCTTTACTAATCTTATTATCAGTAATTGCAGGAGTTTTCTAGAGATATTTACATCCTCAATCAAGTTTTTTTAATTTTTTTTATTATTGATTAATTTTCTTTTTGAGAATTTTTTTATCCTTAGAACCTATTGGTCTACCATGATTCTGGTGTGTCCCAGACTCATAAGCAACATCTTGTTGTGTTAGGATATCAATTTTCGATGGAACATCTGCAGTTGATATATGTGATTTAGTTACTTTCTTAGCATCTATAAATGCATATGGTAATTGATGTGCTATATTTTACAAATGAATTATTTTCTAAATTTTAAGTTCACATGGATTTGTATGGGGATCTAAATGAGACAACAATGATGCATTCCATGTAATTTATTTTTCCAACTTCTTAATTCCTCCCCCTAATGTTGAAAAATTTGTTTCGTATACTGCACATCCATTGTGGTAGGGTAATTGGAACAAATACTGCGCATAAAAAAAAATTATCATATGGGAAATATTTGGCTCATGGCCATAAGCTAATTTTGATGGTGATTACTATAAGCTACTGGCCTAATATGTACAAGTGATGCAACATGCAAAATAGCAAGACCCCATAAAGATGTAGGAAGCTTAGCTCTCATAAGCAATGACTTAACAATTAATTGCAAACGTTTTATAAATGATTATGCGAAAACATTTTGTGTACGAACATGATCTACAAGGCGTTTAACACTTATCTCAATTGACATACAATAATGATCAAAAGCTTAGGATGTAAATTCACCAACATTATCAAGACGAATGGTTTTAATATTTTAATAAGAAAATTATGCCCTCAATTTAATTATTTGAGCAAGTAATCTTGCAAATGCAGAGTTTCGACTTGATAATAAGCACACATATGACCATCTATTGGAAACATTTATTAATACATTAAAATATTTTAAATGGTTCATTTGGTGGGTTAATAGACTCATATATATCACTATGAATTCGTTCTAAAAATGCAGGTAATTCAGTTCCCACTTTAACCAGTGATGATATAATTATTATTTTTTCTTGAGAGCAAACATCACATAATAATTCGTTAGATTGAAGAATTTTTTGGCTCTTTAATGGGTGTCCATTCTGTTGGGTTTTATGTCATAAAACTCGCAGTTTGTAAAATGATAAACATTTTCCATAATTAATAAACTTATTATTGATATTATAAATTGTAGGAAAGTATTAGTAACAGTAGAAGCAACAAGGATCGTTTAAGCACTTTAATTCATTAATTTTGGCAAAATGTAAAGCACGCTCTTGTAGAAAACAAGTGAGTTTCATGACATACCTTTGTAGAACCTCTTCAAAGCTCGATCTCCAGTTGCAATCTTCTCCTAATCTTGTTGCAGACCACCTCAAGATCTTCCCCACTATTCTCTTGGTGTTTTAGATTGAGTTGTGGGACTCAAAACAAGCTTGAATCAAGGGATTAAGGAGAATTTCTCACAACAACAATTTGGTTGAAGAACACTTTCTTCAACACGAATTTTCTCTAAAATTCTCTCTTGATTGCATGTCCGAAATTCACTCCCAACTCTTTAATATATTGCAGATCATCATGCAGGGAAGAGAGTTGCATGAGTTGCAGCTCATGCTTGGAGTAACACAAGGCAATAGTGATGACATTTGTGTGAGCAAGTAGAAGATGGATAATGGAAAAACATGTTTTTCCATTTGTGTATTATTTTTCCAATTTTTCAATTTTATCTCAAAATCAAAACTTGATTTTTCCAAAATCTATTTTGATTTTAAAAATTGAAAAATAAAATTGATTTCATAAATTAATTTTTAGATAAAACTAATTAATTTAATATCAAATATTAAATTAGTATTTACACACTTCCATCTTTATATATTTAAATCATATTTAAATATAAATTCTCCTATTTCATTTAATTCTCAAATTAAACACGTAATTATATCTCATATAATTACTAATTCCCTTAATTCTAATTTGAACTTTTCAAATTGACTTATCACGCTATTCTAGAGCTAGTCCATTATGAGCTAGTAGGGGACCTTGCAGGCGGACCTACAGATCATGTGCTCCAACGATCCAAGATTAATTGGCTAAACTCATTAGACCAAATTAATCCCCATTCGTTAGCTAATGGGTCACTCCACTAAAGCCTATAGTTGCACTCCCCTCACTGTAGATATATTATGTCCACATGATTTAACCATAATCAGCAAGTTGCCCCTTCACAGGTTGTTCGTAATAACGGTTGTGTCAAATATCTGTTTTACCCCTGAGATTACATCTTATTCCTCAAGTTCCTACTGATCCTCTAATGACCAACTGGTTTGTGATCCAATCACTAAACAAAACTCTTTCAACCCAGTGAGAGGGTGAGGCCCCTTGTTCAAGAGTTGGATTCAGTACTTGAGGGAACAACCTTTCTCCTATTCCTAAATCGGGTAGGCGTGAACTTCGCCTTGCATCCCATGTCCCCAGCTATCTATTAGGTCTTACCCCTGAAATGGGAGTGTTATTGAGCCGGCGCTGTTGAGCCAACCCTTACCTATGCAAATTTAAGGATAATCCCGAATAAATAGAAGTTCATAGTTAGCTCAGGATTAAGATCGAGTTACCTAGGTCATCTAGGTGAAATAGTCAGTCTTTTACAGTAAATAGCGTTATAAAGTAAGAGTTACTTATTTCTTAGTCCGATCTTATGCAAACTCATTGTATAGGATGCCCCCACTCCTCATGTCATAACATGTATGAATTAGGATCACATCGTATGTAACACTTTACAACTCTTTGTAATAACTACAGAGTAGGCCACATCCAATAGTGTTACCAAAACAAGGTACCCAATCTTATTCATGTACTATTGATCATTTTGACTATTTACTCGAACCTGATCCACTCTCATGTCTCCATATGAAGTTCGTAGTCGATTCGACCGGTTTTCTCAAGGTCCAATCCGGTTCAGCCTCAAAGGGTTTTTGGCTGGTGCGGTTCAGACTCATCCAGTCCGGTTCAAGATGCTTGGGTTCGGTTTGGAGCGGTTCTAACGGTTTAAAGACGGTTTTGAAGCTGTTTGTAATAGTTAGACATCTGTTTGCTTGTTTATTCCAAAACTAAAATCATATCAGTTTGTGTTTAATTATTTATGCATTTAATGTATGTTATAATTAAATAAATCTTGTATGTGCATACAGTAAGCCATTTAGATTTAAAATCCCACTATAGGAAACATGTTACATGCATTGAAAGTATGTTATAATTTGTTATAATATATAGTATGTATGTTAGGGTTTCTTGTATTTAATATAAGTGTTATATTAAATATTGAATGCATGTATGTATGTTATGAATGTTTAAAATGTCTAAAGTTTTATAAGTTGTTATAAAATTGGGTTAGACATTTAAAATCCATAAACAATAGCTGCATTCTCACGTAGGTTGACCACCTGTTTTAATAGTTAAAACTTATAAAACTTAGGTTACAAACTCAACCGATATATAATCCTGTCTAAGGCTGAGGATACTTAAGTTGACAGTTTACGAAACACCTCCTACCTGGGGATTATGACTGAATTATTGAGCGTTGGTAACCAGTTTTATGAGCATATGTGAGTGATGTGAGGTAATAAAATAGTTTACCATCTAAACATCGTAGGTTAAAATCCAATTATAAGAGTTATACTTGGATAAACTACATAGACTTAGGGTTGTTTTATTAGCCGAAAAGAACCTAAGTATAAATCTACCCAATAGAACACTTCAGTGGCATTTAATAACTTCTATATGATAGAGTTATCAGAAAATTTTAGTGGGAGATTAATAACATATACGATACGTTATTTTTAGCTCTCATGTCTCCAAGAGTTCACAATCCAGATTTAAACGGTACTTCATGTCACCTTGGAGTGACCTCCATATGGAAAGTATTTTTTAGCTTTAATCTAGATTTCGGTAAATAAGAGGAACTTGTTCAAACATAAGTCAATTATTCGATATATAGATTTCAACTGCCAAGTCTCCACATAGTTTGCACCGTGAAATTCATATGGCGCTTCATGTCAACCTAGGAGTGACCTCCATACTGAAAAGTGTTTTGTATGAGTCAATATCAAGGTAAACAGAGGAAGTAGTTCATAGTAAGTGGGTGAAGAATATGTGTCAATATATCCTACGGTCTTCTCCATTAGTCTGAACCGTGAGATTCCTATGTTGCGCCTGCTGGTTAGCTTTAAGCGGCATTTTGCTAGTTGTTTATTGACGACTATTCCCTCGGAGGGTTGTAACATACGATTCGGAACAACCCAGGCTTCAGTAAAATGAATAGGGTCTTATAGTTTCGTTTTGGATATTGTCTTCTATTTCGGAAGCAAATTCATACCGTCCTATAAGGTATGAAAATGGCGGGTCACACTTACAAGAATTACTAAATTGTTAATAAAGATCTTGACCGAAAACGATAACTAAACGACTATAGGAATAAGAGTTATTCCAAAGACAATAGGAATAATAGTTATTCCAGAGATAGTATTTAGTCAAAATTGTTTGCTTTAGTGAAGAAGTATCTAACTGGCCTTCGGTAGCACATATTCTGACTCACTAAAATATCGTTACAAATAAATAATGGTTATGGGTACATTATTACTTTTTGTTAAAACTTGATTTTGGATTTAGTTAAAATTTTCTAATTAGAAATTGTTTGAATTTTATCAGCATGTCGAATTCTTCTAGAATACTCACTTCTGATATTATTAACAATAAAATAAAATCAACAAACAAATTACTAGCTGTTGATTACACCAAAAGAGCTTTAACATAGGATTGTCTTCTATCTCCCAGCTCATCTAAAATTTTGAATTTATGCAGATGAGAATGCATAATTCGAACAACAAGATAAATATGATTTACTTGTTATCGAAGCATGTTTAGTGAAAAACGATAAAATCTGGATAATTGATTCAGGTGCCGCTAATCATGTTTGTTCTATCCCACAAAAAACAAGTTCCTGGAGACAGTTGATAGAAGGTGAAACAATCTTTAAGGTAGGGACCGGGGAGGTTGTTTCAGCCAAAGCAGTGGGAGATATGAAGTTATTTATAGGAGATAAGTACATTTATTTGAAAAATATATATTATATTCCTTCTATGAAAAGGAATCTAATATCTATCTCTTGTTTGCTAGAACAAAATTATAAAGTTTATTTCGAAAATGATGAAGTATTCATCAATATAGGAAGTAAACAGATTTTCTCTGTAAAAGTAGAAAATAACTTGTATGTGTTAAACCAACTGAGGTCAAAGCCGTATTGAATATAGAGATGTTTAAAACTATTAGGACTCATACGAAAAGAAGATTTCTCCAAATGCCTATCTTTGGCACTTGACTGGACCACATAAACCCCAACAGGATTTAGAGATTGGTTAAGAGTAGTCATCTAAATAAATTGGAAGCCAGTTCATTACCACCATGTGAGTTCGGTCTCGAGGGTAAAATGACAAAAAGATATTTTTCTGGAAAAGGTCTTAAAGCCAAAGAACCCCTAGAGCTGATTCACTCAGATTCTTGTGGGCCTCTAAATGTTAGAGGAAGAGGAGGGTATGAATATTTCATCAGTTTTATAGATGATTAAAACAGGTATGGGTATATTTACCTAATGCACAAAAAGTCTGAAACTTTTTAAAAGTACAAAGAGTATAAGGCTGAGGTTGAAAATCAATTAGGTAAAAAATTTAAAATGCTTCGATCGGATCGAGGTGGTGAGTATATGAACTTAGAATTCCAGAACTATTGGATATAACATGGAATTCGGTCTTAACTTACAGCCCCTGGCATACCTCAGCAAAATGGTGTGGCAGAAAGGAGAAACAGAACCTTGTTGACATGGTTCGTTCCATGATGAGTTACGCTTAGTTACCAAATTCTTTTTGGGAATATGCAGTTGAGACAACGGTGTATATTTTGAACATAGTTCCCTCGAAAAGTGTTTCTAAAATACCTTACAAGCTCTAGATAGGATGTAAAGGAAATTTACATCACTTCAGGATTTGGGGTTGTCCAACACATGTGTTGGTACAAAATCTTAAAAAGTTGGAACATCGTTCAAAAGTATGCCTATTTGTAGGCTACCCAAAAGAAACAAAAGGTGGTTTCTTTTATGATTCTCAGGAAGATATGGTATTTGTATCGACAAATGTAGCCTTCCTGGAGGAAGATTATGTAAAGAATCATCAACCTCGTAGTAAGCTAGTAATAGAAGAAATGGCCAGAATAACGACAAATGTATCAACAAGAGTTGTTGATAAAACAGGTCCTTCAACAAGAGTTGTTGATAGAGCAGGTCTATCAACAAGAGTTGTTGATGAAACTGGGACTTCAGATCCATCTCAAGAGTTGAGAATGCCTCGTCGTAGTGGGAGGGTTGTGCAACAGCCTGACTGGTATGTGGGTTTAACTGAAACTCAAGTCATCATACCAGATGATGGTTTAAAGGATCCATTGTCTTTTAACTAAGCAATGAATGAAGTGGATAAAGACCAATGGATTAAAGCTATAGACCTTGAAATGGAATCTATGTATTTTAATTATGTTTGGGATCTTGCAGATCAACCTGAAGGGGTAAAACCCATCGGTTGCAAATGGATCTACCTACAGAGCTAGACATGTGGCAAAAAGGGTTTCGCAAAGAGAGGGGGTAGATTATGAAGAAACCTTCTCTCCAGTTATCATGATAAAGTCAATTAGAATACTTTTTTCCATAGCCACATTTTATGATTATGAAATATGGCAAATGAATGTCAAGACAACTTTTCTGAATGGCTATCTTGAAGAGAGTATCTATATATCTCAACTAGAAGGATTTATACAGTAGGGTCAAGAGCAAAAGGTTTGCAAACTTAATTGATCCATTTATGGATTGAAATAAGATTCTAGATCCTAGAATATGAGATTTGACATTCCGATCAAATCTTATGGCTTTAAACAAAATGTTGACGAACCCTGTGTATACAAAAAAATCGTTAACAAAATTGTCATTTTTCTAGTGTTGTATGTTGATGATATTCTACTAATTGGGAATGAGGTAGAATATCTAGCCGACGTTAAGAGATGGTTGGCTTCACAATTCCAAATGAAAGATTTGGGAGAAGCACAATATTTTCTTGGAATCCAAATAGTTCGGAATCGCAAGAATATAACATTAGCATTATCTCAAGCATCTTATATAGACAAGATATTGTCTAGGTATAAAATGCAAAATTCCAAGAAATGATTTTTACCTTTCAGACATGGAATTCACCTGTCTAAGGAACAGAGTCCTAAGACACCTCAAGAGGTTGAGGAGATGAATCAAATTCTATATGCATCAACAATAGGGAGTTTAGTGTATGCAATGTTGTGTACTCGTCCCGGTATATGCTATGTCGTAGGAATAGTCAGCAGATTTTAGTCCAATCCTGGACATGATCATTGGACTGCTGTTAAAAACATTTTCAAGTATCTTTGAAGAACGAGAGATTATATGCTCGTGTATGGTGATAAGGATATGATCCTTACTGGATACATTGATTCTGACTTTCAGATCGATATTGATTAGAGGAAATCAACTTCAGGGTCAATATTCACTCTAAACGGAGGAGCAGTTGGTGGAAAAGCATCAAACAGAGTTGTATTCTGACTCCACGATGGAAGCTGAGTATGTAGCTGCAAGTAAAGTAGCAAAAGAAGCAGTATGGCTCAGAAAGTTCCTGACAGATCTGGAAATAGTTCCTAATATGCACCTGTCTGTCACTTTCTATTGTGACAACAGCGGAGCAGTTGCAAATTCAAAGGAATCACGAAGCCATAAAAGAAGAAAGCATATCGAGAAAAAGTACCATCTCATTAGGGAGATTGTACATAGAGAAGACGTAATCGTCACCCAGATGGCTTCCAAGACAATTTAGCTGACCTAGCAACAAAGGCCGTCTCGGCTAAAGTGTTCGAGGGTCACCTAGTAGTACTAGGACTACAAGTTTTGTATCACTAGGGCAAGTGGGAGAATTTATGGGTATTGTAATGCCCTAGTTTATTGTATTTGTACATTTTATTCTCTCCATGTAAACTCAACATTGAATATATTTGTATATATTGATCCATTAGAGTTTTAGTCCAATTGGGAGTATTTTTGGGTTTTATATCATAAAACTCGCAGTTTATAAAATGATAAACGTTTTCTATAATCAATAAACTTATTATTGATTTTATAAATTGTGTGAAAGTCTAAATCCAATAAACTAAGACCCATGACTATTACATGAGTACTTGAACTTCATGTGGAGACATGAGAGTGGATTAGGTTCGAGTAAATAGTCAAAATGATCTATAGTACATGAATAAGGTTGGGTACCTTGTTCTGGTAACGCTATTGGATGTAGCCTACTCTGTAGTTGTTACAAAGAGTTGTAAAGTGCTACATACGATGTTATTCTAATTCGTACATGTTATGACATGAGGAGTGGGGGCGTCCTATGTAATGAGTTTGCATAAGATCGAACCAAGAAATAAGTCACTCTTACTTTATAACGCTGTTTACTGTATAAGACTAATTATTTCGCCTATATGACGTAGGTAACTCGATCTTAATCCTGAGCTAACTATGAACTCTTATTTATTCGAGATTATTCTTAGATTTGCATAGGTGAGAGTTGGCTCAACAGCGCCGGCTCAATAAAACTCCCATTTCAGGGGTAAGACCTAATAGATAGTTGGGGACATAAGGTGCAAGACGGAGTTCATGCCTACCTGATTTAGGGATAAAAGAAAGATTGTTCTCTCAAGTACTGAATCTAGGTCTTGAACAAGGGGCCCCATTCTTTCACTAGGTTGAGAGAGTTCCATTTAGTGATTGGATCACAAACCAGTTGTTCATTAGAGGATCAGTAGGAATTTGAGGAATAAGATGTAATCTCGGGGGTAAAACAGATATTTGACCCAGCCATTATTATGAATAACCTGTGAAGGGTCGACTTGCTGATTATGGTCAAATCATGTGGATATAATATATCTACAGTGAGATAAGTGCAACTATGGGCTTTAGTAGAGTGACCCATTAGTTAACAAATGAGGATTAATCTGATCTAATGAGTTTAGCCAATTAATCTCGGATCGTTGGAGCCCATGATCTGTAGGTTCGCTCGAGGTCCCCTTACTAGCTTGCAATGGACTAGCTCTAGAATAGCGTGATAAATTAATTTGAAACGTTCAAATTTGAATTAGGGGAATTAGTAATTATATGATATATAATTACGTGTTTAATTTGAGAATTAAATGGAATAGGAGAATTTATATTTAAATATGATTTAAATATATAAAGATGGATATGTGTTAACATTAATTTAATATTTGATATTAAATTAATTAGTTCTATTTAAAAATTTATTTATGAAATTTATTTTATTTTTTAGTTTTTAAAATCAAAATGAATTTTGGAAAAATCAACTTTTGATTTTGAGATAAAATTAGAAAATTGGAAAAATAATACACAAATGGAAAAACATGTTTTTCCATTATCCATCTTCTACTTGCTCACATAAATGCCATCACTATTGCCTTGTGTTACGCCAAGCATGAGCTGCAACTCATGCAACTCTCTTCCTTGCATGATGATCTACAATATATTGAAGAGTTTGGAGTGAATTTCGGGCATGCAATCAAGAGAGAATTTTAGAGAAAATTCTTGTTGAAGAAAGTGTTCTTCAACCAGATTGCTGCTGTGAGCAATTCTCCTTAATCTGTTGATTCAAGTTTGTTTTGAGTCCCACAACTCAAACTAGAACACCAAGAGAATAGTGGGGAAGATCTTGAGGTGGTCTGTAACAAGATTCGGAGAAGATTGCAGCTGGAGATCGAGCTTTGAAGAGGTTTTACAAAGTTTTGTCATAAAATTCACTTATTTTTTATAAGAGCATGCTTTATATTTTGCCAAAATTAATGAATTAAAGTGCCTAAATGATCCTTGTTGCTTCCGCTGTTGCTGATACTTTCGTACAGATTCGAATTGTTAATAATTATTCTCATCATTATAGACCATGGATGACCTAATATGTCATGCCAAATAGTAAATATATCTAGATTCATGAACTTTAATCGTTGCATATGTTTCAATTACTCGTATATGAGTATAATATAATTCATAAGATAAAAAAGACAAATTTTTAATATGCATTTTTCATGTGAGACTGTAGATATGATATAAAGATACTCTATCTCATTCTTTCTATTAGTCTTCATGTAATAATCATTGCATCAGATATACTTATAACTTAGAAAATTCCCTTTTATTGATTAAAGAACAAGGCATTGCCAATGTTAAATTTGGTTTCTTTAGGCAAAATAATATTTAGTATTCCAAACCCTTTAGGTAATTTGCATAACCTGCTATCGTATTGACATTTGCTTCCAACCTTGTCAATTTTGAAAAAGTATTTTCTACTTGTAAATATTGTATTCGTAATTGCATAAGTTGCCATACATAGATCTCCATTCTTCATTTTTGAGTCACTCAACATATGAAACTTATCCATGATTCTTTAGGACCTACCTTTAGCAGGGAAAATAACATGAGCTCGTGCTAATAACGTGTTGTAAAATTGAGAAGCAAAACGACGCACCACGACAACACGAATCTTAGGGAAATATAATATAATATATAAAATAAATAAATAACAAAAATAAAAATAGGAAAAGTAATGGGAAATTGTATTGGCAATTTAGGAATATAATATTGTGGGCATGTCACCTACTTTTTGTACTTTGCACATATAGCAATTTTTTAAAATCCTACTCTTCATTGTTTTATTCCCAAATTGCCCATAATGGAACCTTATCTTCTTCCTTTTTTTCTCCTCTAGTTGCCACCCCTATATTTTTTCTTCTTGTATTTCTTCTCATTGGTGAACCTTTCCTAACTATGATAACAAGACGCAAACACCTAGCGTCCGGCAGAGCGATGCCCGACGACAAGTGATAGAAAGAGAAAAACAAAGAAGGCAATTGATGGAGAGAGAAAAATGAAGAGAGAGACTAGCGATCAAACATGCGGTGGAAGAGGAGCAGTGGCTGACGAACGTAAGCGGCCGACGACGTTGGTTGGTGAAAGAAGGAGGTAGGGGTAGGAGAGGGGTTTGCTGCATGCGAATTAAGAAGGAGATGTTTAGTGTTTTATTTGTTTGTTTGTTTTTTAAAAAATTTTTAAACTAAACTTATAAATTACTCTTCTTTGGTATTAAATTACTTAAATAACATTGGGATGGAATTTACTTCTTTTTTATATTTTGGTTGCAATTGAAGTAATGTTTTTATTTTATTGAAAGTGAGAGGTTTTGGTTTTGGTTATGATTTTGGTGCATTTTCAAATAGCAATCAATATTAGTTTAAAGTATTCGATAGTAATCAGAAAAAATCAAATGACAATCGGTATCATTGATTGCTATCTAGTTGTTGTATCAGACAAGAATCAGATAACAATTAGTATTATTGACAATTTAACAATTATTATCATATAGCAATCTGTATCATTAACAATAGTTATTAGATAGTAATCAGACAATAATTAGATATCAATTGGTATCATTGACATGCAATAAAGAAAATCAATATCAAATAGAAATCAAACAACCATGAGATAGAAAATTAGTATAAGATAGCGATATCAAATAACAATTAAAAAGTAATTAGACAACAATCATGTTGCAACAATAAGTATAATTAGAAATTGGATAATAATCATATCTAATAAAAATTAGATAGCAAATCCGTATAAGATAACAATCAGACAATAATCCATATCAAATGAATAACAATCAAATAAGAATAGTTATAAAATAACATTCGATATCATTAATCAGTATCAGATATTAATTAGACAACAATCAGGTAGCAATCAGTATCATTGTAATTAGTTTATCATATAGTAATTAAACAACAATCATATAACAATCAATATTAAATGAAAATCAGATAATAATCACATAACAATCAGATAACAATCAACTTTTATACGAAAGTCAGTGAATCATGAGGGTATTTTTGACTTTTCAGTTTCAATGCCTCATTTAAATTGGGATGACTTAACCGATTTTTCTATTTTTTCAAAATTTATATTATTGGGCTATGAGCCTAATTTTTGTAAACTATTTTGACATTCTTGCAAGTGCCCCAAAAGTAAAAAGTAAATTATGAAAATATGAAATTTCTCCAACTTCTTCAAAATTTCTTGAATTCTCACCGATGTGTGTATGTCTACAAAATCTACAAATGATCACTTATAGGACTTTTGGTAAGTAGGATGTGACACATTTGGATACTAATGTTGTATGACACATGGTCAACAATGGAAAATGACACTAGGCTTTTCATACTAAGCATGAACATCTATCTAACACCTATTTTATAATATATATATATATACACACACACATATTTATTTATTTATTTTATCTATCTATCTATATATATATATATATATATATATATATATATTGTAAATTGTCACTTCAATAATTTTTTATTTCTAAATTTCAATCTAAATTTTTTCATATTTTAATACATTTCTAAGATATAGATGTTTTAATATTTAAGTTGAAGCCTAGGCTATGTTGTCTTAACATTTAAATTTTAACTTTTAGTAACTTTGATGATTTTATTAAAAAATTTATAGCACTTTTTTTTGAATAAAAAATGTATTGGAAATGACCCATTTAATATAAAAATTTATTTGGTTGATAATAAATTTAAAAGCGGTCAAAAAATGAATAAATTATATATAGAACGAAAAATTTTTCTCGGTGGGAAAGCCAATCCTGGATGGGGAATGAAATAGGATGACGGTAAATGTGACAAATTAATAATTCTAAGTAAACATGATCGAAATCAATCCAATTACGTTTGCAATTGTGACCCAATCCGATTGATCTATTAATAAAATTCTATGAAGATGACATCAATTTTCATTACGAATTGGTAAACGTAATCTTAATGAAATGAAATAGAAATCAATTAGAATGAGAATGTTATGATGGTGTTTACATATCGTAACGAAAATGAGTTCTTATAAAGAAAAAATAATAATGAACAATTATTTGTAACTACAAATGCATTAACTAAATAATTAACTAGAATTTTCTTTTTGAGAATATGCCAAAAGAATTAGAATTAGAGCCAAAAGTGTGAAAAGTATTATAAATATTATGATAATAGATGTCTATTAGATGGTCATGCTTAGTGTTTATTGGCCATGTGTAATGTCATCATTTTCCAAAGTGTTGTCCATGTGTCTAAATATTACATATTATTAATGTCCATGTAATCCACCTACTAGTTGCTAAAGTGCCTATAATAGTGGCATTTGGTTGATTTTGAAACACACACATTGGAGAAAATCCAAAACGATTGAAGAAAGTGGGGAAATCCATCCTTTTTATTTTATTTACTTTTGTTATTTATTCATTTCATATATTATGTTTAATTTATTTAATTTATTATTATATTATATTATATTTCTTTGTGTTTTCATTGTGTTTCTCAAGTTCACAACGTGTTATCAATACGAGCTCCTATCATTTTCCTCGCTAAAGATAGATCTTAAAGGTATGTCGGTTTTTCCCTCTTTGTTATAATTAATAGATTTAACATTATTTTTCATGTTTAATATCTATCAAAATTCTAATATAAATATAATATTTTATAATAGTGTTACTATGAAAAGTATTATAAAATTAGATTTTGTAGCATTTGATGTTAATGGTAATAAATATTTGTCATTAGTGCTTGATACCAAAATACACCTGGATGCCATAAAAATATGATCATCAGAAAACAAATTTTCTTCCTAAAACTTTTCATAAATGGATGCATTTGAGGCTCTAAAATTTTAAATCAACATATTGGAGAAGACATTTTTCTACATTTCGGATATGCTCTTGCTGTAGCAATATCGAGAGAATGGTTTGAAACAATATTATGAACTAATTTCATTTTTTCTCCTGGCCAAACAAAATAATGAGTTATTGATGAAAAGTTATGAATCTCGACCAATTGGAACAACATCATTCCCTGAAGTGAATGCTGTGAATGTTAATAATCGTGATCAAGGTCGTGGCCGTGACTGAGAAAGAAATAATTATTTCATGGTGGTCGTTCTAATCATTCAAATTTCAAAAGAACCACACAAAATGATGATCACAAAGGAAAAACTCCATAAGATAAGAGTTCAAAACATGTTGAAAATAAATGCTTCCGATGTGGAATGACTAGGCAATGATCACATACCTGTCATACGTCAAAACACTTAGTTGATCTCTATCGAGCCTCTTTGAAGGAAAAAGGAAAAAAAATGTGAAAGTAAATTTTGCATACTAGGATAATGGGATACCATCCAATATAATAGATCTGGATATGACACATTTTTTTTTTTCAAAACTCCTAAAGAGAAAATTGACACAATTGATGGCATAACAAATGTTTCTTTTGATTTTGAGAATATTTAGTATGAATGTTGCCCGTTTTTTTAATGTTTTTTCCTAATTAAATTTTATATAGAAACCTGGATCATTTTCATATGTTGGGTGACTAAAAAATAAGTAAAGAAAATCTATATATTGCAGATAGTACAACTACACATACAATACTTACAAGTAGAAAATATTTTTCCAAATCGATAATGTTGGAAGCAAAAATAAATACAATATCAGGTTCTGCAAACCTAATTGAAGGCTTTGGAAAAGCAAAATATTATTTTGCTTAGAGGAACAAAATTTACAATTGACAATGCATTGATCTATATCTTGCCGCTCCGCATGGTAGCCGACTAGCGTCGATTGACAAGGGAAAGTGTTTTCATTGCAACCAGGATGGGCACGAGAAGTGGAAATGCCCTCACTATTTAAAGGAGAAGAATAAGGCCAAACAAGGTAAATATGATTTACTGGTTTTGGAGACTTGTTTAATAGAGAATGATGATTCTATCTGGATTATAGACTTTAGGGCCACTAACTATGTTTGTTCTCCATTTCAGGGAATTAGTTCCTGGTGGCATCTTGAGGCTGGTGAGGTGTTGATGCGAGTTGGCATCGGGCACGTCGTCTCAGTTGTGGCAGTGGGAGGACTTCGGTTGACTTTACAAAATAGATTTATCATTTTGAATGAGGTATACATTGTTCCCGAGTTAAAAAAGAACTTAATTTTTGTAAAGTCGTTGCTTGAATGTAAATACACCTTGAACTTTTCTGTAAATAAAGTATTTATTTCGAAAGATGGTGTTGATATATATTCAGCTAAACTGGAAAACAATTTGTATGTGCTAAGGTCGTTAGCAACAAATTTCCTCCATCACATAGGGATATTTAAAACTGCTGTAACTCAAAACAAACGACTTAAAGTTTCTCCTAGAGAAATGTCCAACTTTGGCACCTAAATTTAGAGCACATCAATCTCAATAGGATTGAGAGGTTGGTGAAGAATGAACTTCTAAAGGAGTTAGAAAAAAATTCTTTACCTGTGTGTGAGTCATGCCTTGAAGGCAAGATGACTAAAAGACATTTTATTGGAAAAGGTTATAGGGCCAAAGAGCCTTTAGAGTTAGTACATTCAGACCTTTGTAGTTCGATGAATGTACGAGCTAGGGGAGGCTATGAATACTTCATCACATTTACTGATGATTATTCAAAGTATGGGTATGTTTATTTAATGCAACATAAGTCTGAATCCTTTGAAAAGCTCAAAGAGTTCAAGGTTGAAGTTGAAAACGCATTAAGTAAAAAGATTACAACACTTCGATCTGATCGAGGTGGAGAGTTTTTAGATTCTGAGTTCTAGAACTATATGATAACACATGGAATTGTTTCCCAACTCTCAATACCTGGTACACCTTAGCAGAATGGTGTATCGAAGAGGAGAAATTAAACCCTGTTGGACATGGTTTGGTCAATGATGAGTTACGCTTCTTTACCATACTTGTTTTGGGGTTTTGTAGTAGAGACTGCCGAATACATCTTGAACTGTGTTCCCTCCAAGAGTGTTGTCAGAACACCTTGGGAGTTATGAAACGGGCATAAAGCTAGTTTACGTCACTTTCGCATCTGAGATTGCCTAGCATATGTGCTTGAGGCTAATCCTAAGAAACTAGAACCACGTTCGAGGCTATGCCTATTTGTAGGCTACCTTAAAGGGACACGAGGGAGTTACTTTTATGATCCTAAGGAAAACAATGTGTTTGTGTTGACAAATGCTACTTTTCTTGAGGAATATCATATAAGAGAGCATAGTCCTAGAAGTAAAATTGTGTTGAGTGAACTTTCCAAAGAAACTACTAAAAATTCAACAAAAGTTGTTGAGGACTCTGCTACCTCAACAAGAGTTGTTGATAGAAGTTCATCTAGTAGGTCAAATCCACCTTAAGAGTTGAGGGAATCTCGACGTAATGAGAGGGTTGCGAACCCACCTATTCAGTATATGGATTTAACTGAAATCCTAGCTGTGGTAGCTGATGGCGAGGTTTAGGATTCGTTGTCTTACCAGAAGGTAATGAAGGATGTTGACAAAGATGAATGGGTCAAAGCCATGGATCTCGAGACGGAGATTTATATGATAAACACTTTATCATATAATATATATTAAACTATATGTTATATCAAATATAACATATAACCTATAGTTTATATATTGTATCAAATACAATATAACCTATAGTTTCTTTTTTCTCATCAATGAAATTTAATATAAATCACATTTACATTAAATTTAACCATATGAATCCAATTCATATAATTAATATTTGAATCATATTCAAATATTTATTTCCTTTATTAATAAACTTTATTTTATAATGTATGAAATACATTATAGTAATTATATCATATATAATTAGAATTTAATTAATTATAATATATATAATTAATTTGAACAATTCAAATTAATCCAAAAACTGATTCTCATTTATTCCCGTTGAGCTACCGAGGGGATCTCATGGACTTGTAGCTTGAAGCTCCAACAATACGTGAATAATTACGTTAACTATCAGGCACTCTACTAAAGACCGATAGCTACACTCTTCACACTACAAATATATTTCTGTGTCTATTGGATATAACTAATCAACAGTACAATGACCCTTCACAAATTGCTCGTAAGTACAACTAGGTCAAAATTATCGTTTTGCCTCTATAGTTACATCTAACTTCTTAACTACCACTGATCCCTCTAATGAACAATAAATCATAGTCCAACTTATTGAGATTGATGTCCTAATTCTCACGGAGCCTCGTTATTGGTAATGATACTCATTATTTGATGAATAAAATAACTGTTATTTCATTTTGGCATTTACTCATATGCAATAAACAAAGCTCCATGATTATCTTATGTAAACTTAAGCATGTATATGTGTTATACAAGTGGATCAAGCCTTAAGTTATAATCTAAATAGGTCTGTAGTATAAGAATTAAGGTGGGATACCTGATCTTGGTGACACTACGGATACGACCGGCTTTTTAGAGGTTTGCAAGTGTTGTAAACTACTATAGATGATAGAGACTTATATCTCACCTAAACGACCATAGGTGACACGATCTCGATCTTGAGTGTTTTGGGTACTCCTGTCTTTGAGAGCAGTCCTTTGATTAGTATGGGTGAGAGTGGCCAGATTGCCAACTCAACATGCCTACCTTTTTGGGAACTTGTCTGATTTGGGAGTTGGGAACTCAATACACAAGATGGAATTCACTCCATTCCCAAAGTAGGGACAAATAGAGAGACTGCTCCCTTAAGGGTTGATTCCGGGGCTTGAACATAGTGGCCACAACTTCTTTATGGAAGAGAGGACTCAGTCATAGTAGGACTATGACTTATGTTCATTAGAGGGATCAGTGGTACTTAAGAAGTTAGATGTAACTACAGGGGCATAACAGTTATTGGCCGAGCTGTACATACGAGCAATCTGTGAAGGGTTGTCGCACTATTGATTGGTTAAGATGGACACATAATATATCTGTGATAAGAAGAGTTTAGCTGTCGGTCTTTAGTGGAGTGCCTGTCAGTTAACTAATGGTGGATCCTGTGACTAAAGAGTTTAGTCAGTTATTCACGTATCGTTGAAGCTTCGAGCTACAGGTCCATAAGGTCCCCTTGGTAGTTCAATGGATTCAATTGAGGATAAGTACTTGGTGTTGACTTGAAATGTTCAAATCAACAAGAGGTAATTCAATTATATATAATATGATCGGTATGATGTATGAGATACATCTAGTGGAGGATTAATGTAAATGAGATTTACATTAAGTACCATGGAATAGAAAAAGAGCTATGGTTTATATGTTTCATGAGATGAAATATTAAAACTATAAGTTATAAATATAGTATGGTTAGTTAGTTATCATTTATATTTATAGTAATATTAATTATTGGATAATTAACTCTTTTTCTCTAATAATCAATTGATTGGGAGGTTATTGATAGTTTCATTGTAACCGTGAGATAAAAGGAAAAATGTTTTTCCTAATTTTAGTAAGAAAGAGAAAAGATTTTACAATGTTGAAAATTATTGATTTTGAGATTTCCAATCTCGAAATTACTCACGGGAAGTTGTCAAGTAAATAGGATTTACTAAGCGACAACTTGGATAAGGTAAACGATCGTGGAGTGTTTGTAGGTGACAGTCACTTAGCTAAGCGATGAGCTAAACGATCGCATAGCTTTTGCTAGACGATCGCTTAGTTTTTCCTAAACGATTGGGCATCGACCTATAATATAGATTCTACCATCTCCCACTTGCTCAATCGTTTATACGATTGTTGTTTCCTTCGTCTTCTACCTCAAACCAAGTCCACACAGAGCTCACTCTCTGGATTCTCACACCGAGAATACCAAGGTAGCCTTCTTGGTGGTGTCATACTCAATCGAAACTATCGAGGTTCTGTGGAGGCCGTTCGTGTTGTTCGGGGTGTTTGTGACCAAAGCGATTGTTGCGTTCGAGTGTGCGGTGTTCGTGCAGTGTAACGGTCATGTTAGACGAACGTTCGTGTTTGCTATGTTGCTGTGATCGGGCATTCATGATCAAGGAGCTTGGCGATGAGTCTATAAAAGTGTGTAGCTTTTGTCCTTGATCTTATGTATACATGTTGTAATTTCTGTAATTAATGCATAATCGTATATTTCTGTTTATGATTGTAATTGTAAAGTTCATATATGATTGTAATTTGGAACGATCTTTCCGCTGCTCATGGAAATCCTCGTGTTCGATTTCCTTCACAACTATGAGCAAACCCCTCTTGGGCCACAAGAAGGTGTGGTGCCACATTGTTCAAGCCTTGGAATCAGCCCTTATGGGAGCAATTTATCTACATGTCCCAACATTGGGGAAGTAATGAATTCTTTCTTGTGCAGCTGTGTTCCCAACTTCCCAATTAGACGAATCCCTAAAATGGTAGGCTTGTTGAGTCGGTGATCTAGCCACTCTCACCCAATTAAATTAAAGGACTGCCTTCATAGGCAGGAGTTCACAACTCACTCAGGATTCAAGACATGTTATCTATGGTCATCCTGGTGAAATGTAAGTCTCTATTATGAACGACGTTATATAATGAGACTAAACATTTCGTGGTCCAGTCTTATACAAACTCCTTTGCATAGAATATCCCCGCTCACATGTCTCCACATGAATGATCAGGATCAAATCATTTGTAGCACTTTACAACAATTGTAACAACTATAAAGTGGGCCATACTCGTAGTGTCACCAGGATAGGTATCCAGCCTTATCCATTTACTACAAACTATTTAGGTTATCACTTAAACATGATCCACTCGTATGTCTCCACATATATGTTTAAGCTACAAGATAACCTTGGATCTTAGTTTATTGGTTTGTGGTTAATGCAACTCAAAAATGAAATAAAACATCACATATTTCATTCCATAAATAAAATGTTTGTACATAATAATTACAAACTATAGGACCTTACAAGATTTAGGGCATCAACCCCAATAAATATAAGTTGTTATATTAGATTATGAAATATATGATGTATGTTATGGAGATTGTCTAAGTTATAAGTCTTATCAAATGAATTAGACATTTAAAATCTATAACAAAGATAAATGCATGCTCACCTAGGGTTGACAAATAATAACTTGTTTTAATAGTTAAAATAGGTCGGTATCTTATAAAACGTCGGCTACAAACTCACTTGGGCTAGATCTTGTCTAAGGCTAGAGGTACTTAAGTTGACGGTTTAAGGAATACCTGCTACCTGAGAATCAAGCTAGTTCTTGAGTTTTGTTAACCCAGTTTTATGAGCATGCATGAGCGATGTGAGGTAACAATTAATGTATCACCTAGACAACGTAGGTTAAATCTAGTATAAAAGTTATACTCGGACAAACACCTAGACGTAGGTTAGAACACTTCAATGGGAGATTAATAATATATATGATAGATCATTTTTAGCTTTCACCTCTATAAGAGTTCACACCGTGAGATTTGTACTCGACTTCGTGTCATTTTTAGGCAACTATTCTATTCGGAAAGTGTTTGCATGGGTGAATAACAAGGTGAATAGGAGAAGTTATTCATAGTAAGTGGGAAAAAGAAATGTGTCAACATATCCTGTGGTCTCCTCCATTAGGTTGCACCGTGAGATTCTCATGTTTCGTCTGCATGTCGTTTTACGCAATCACCCATTTGGAGGGCTGTGACTTGGAAATTAGAACACCACAAACTCCAAAAATGGATAGGGTCTCTTAGCTTTGTCTTCAACATTGTCTGCCCTTCAGTAGCTTATTGATATTGTTCTCTGATATCTAAAAATTGAGGGTTACACTTACAAGAATTACTAAGTGTTAGTAATTTCTTGCAAAAAAAAAAAAAAATGTTAACTAAATGCTATAAGAGTAAAGAGTTAGTTTGGTATTAGTATTTGGTGAAGAATGTCTTGGTTCAGTGAATGAGCAATTGACTGCCCCTTGGTAGCGGTTATTCTAACTCACTGAAGTATCGTTGCAATTAATAATGAGTTATGGGTACATTATTACCTTTTTCTAAAATTGATTAGGTTTTGTAGCACTTCATTAATAGAATTTGTATTTTCAACATATCAAATTCTATTATACAACTACTTTCTTCCGATAAAGTTAATGGCAATAACTACTTAATGTGGAAATCGAATATAAAAAAATACTAGTGATTGATGATCTAAGGTTCCTTTTAACGGAGGAATGTCCTCCAGTTTCCAACTCGACCACAAACCGAAATGTTTGGGATGCCTATGATAAGTGGATAAGGGCAAATGAAAAGGTCCGAGCCTATGTCTTAGTAAGCATATCTGATGTCTTGATTAAGAAACATGAGAGCATGGTCACTGCTACGACAATCATGGATTCATTGCAAGCAATATTCAGACAACCGTCAACATCTATTAGGCATGATGCTCTCAAACACGTTTATAACTCCCGTATGAAGGAAGGGACCTCCATTAGAGAACATGTCTTGGATATGATGGTCCAATTCAATATAGCAGAGGCAAATAAGGTTGTCATAGATAAGAAGAGTCAAGTTAGTCCATCATGGAATCTCTTTTGAAGAGTTTCTTGTAGTTTAGAACTAATGCAATGATGAATAAAATGGATATAATTTGACTACTCTTCTGAATGAGCTCCAGACTTATCAGTCTCTTATGAAGAATAAGTGACAGGAAGGGGAAGAAAATGTTGTTACCCCAAACAAGTTCTAAAAGGGATCGTTCTCAGAAATAAAGTTTGGACCTTCCATTTCTAAGAATAAAAGTATTCAGATGAAAAAGAAGGGAAAAAGGAAAAAAGAAGGCTCCTGCAAAGAAGAGCAAGGGAAAAGTTGAAAAAGGTAAATGTTACCACTACAATGAAGATGGGCACTAGAAAAGAAACTACCCTAAATACCTTGTTGAAAAGATTGTTGAAAAAGCAAAACAAGGTAAATATGTTTACTCATTGTTGAAACATAAGAAACTCTTATACAAGAGCACCTCTGAGTGGAAGAAGATCGTTCTAAATACATTGTGACAGAATTACCACATTTACATTCTAACAGACAAGATATGCATTGTACTACAAATTACCGGCATGCTTAGAACAGTAATCAACAAAGAGAAGAGATACGTACCAGTTAAAAAACTTTTCTTCACCGAAATCTCACTCTCTCCAAGGGACGACTCCCCTCGCTCTTACTGGAACCTCCAAGAAAATCGTTCACCAACACCACCGGTCGTCTACTCACGAATGACCTCCACACGAACAAAGCAAAATGAAGATGACACCATCACTTGGAACCCTCAGTATTCTCGGCGTGAGAATCCAAAGAGTGGGCTTTATTGGAATTTGGTAGAGGGGAGGAGGATATGAAAATCGTATACAACAACCAAGCAAGTAGGAGAAGAGAAGAGTCTATCGTATAGACTGTGCTTGATCATTTAGAAGAAGTACACGATCGTGTAGGAAAAAGGCAGCGATCGTCTAGACGATCGTTTAGTAATCGCTTGGGCGCTAGACAATCTTTTACCAAAACGTAGGCGATCATTTAAGAAAGCAGCACGCGTGTATACGATCGTGAAGCAACTTTGAGCTATCATATAGTCTTTCGGTTATCTAAGCAATGGGTAGTATACTCTCTGCATGAGCGAATTACGTGATCCTCTGCAATATGATAATGATTTTCATTTTATTCTTTAGTTACTAAAACTGATTAAAACCTCCCACTAACACACAGTTACGAAGAAAACGGCAGCCAATTATCCCATAATTTTCGAATTAATAATAATAAATATAATCATATTATATTCATTAACCTATAGTTTAATATCACATATAAACCATAGTGTTTTCTCCTTCACTAGATATAAATCATATTTATATCCATTTTCCTCCAATGTATCTCATATATAAAGTCAATCATATCATATATAATTAATCAGTTCAATCATATCATATATAATCGAACTCCCTCTTATCAATTTGAACATTTCAAATTGACCCAAAAGATGATTCTCAACTTGAATTCATTGAGCTACCAAGGGACCTTATGGACCTATGGCTCGAAGCTCCAATGGTACGTGAATAGTTGACTAAACTCTTTAGCCACGAGATCCACCATCCGTTATCTGCCAGACATTCTACTAAGGACCGACATCTGAATTCTTCTTACCACAGATATATTTTTGTATCCATCGGATATAATCAATCAACAGTACGATAACCCTTCACAGATGATCGTAAGTACAGCTGGACAAATTTACTGTTTTTCCCCTGTAGTTACATCTAACTCTTTAAGTACCACGGATCCCTCTAATGAACAATACAATATAGTCCTACTATGTGTGGACACCTCTTGGGCCATGAGAAGGTGTGTGGCGCCACATCGTTCAAGCCCCGGGATCAGCCTTTAAGGGAGCAATCTATCTACATAACTCTGCTTTGGGGAATGAGTGAATTCTATCTTGTGTAGCTGAGTTTCCAGCTCCCAAATTAGACGAATCCCTAAAGTGGTAGATTTGAGTTGGCGACCTAGCCACTTGCACCCATGTAGATCCAAGGACCGCCCTCAAAGGCAGGAGTTCCCAACTCACTCAGGATTGATGTCATGTTACCTATGGTCATCCTAGTAAAGTGAAGTCTCTATCATGAATGGTGTTATATAAAGAGATGTTAATACTTTGTGGGCAGGTCTTATACAAACTCTTTGTATAGGATGCCTCCACTCGCATGTCCTCACATGAATGATCAGGATCAAACCATCTGTAGGAAATCACAACACTTGTAATTATTCTACAAAGTGGGCCGCTCCATAGTGTTACCAGGATAATGTTTCCTTCCTTTATCTATATACTACAAACCATTTTGGTTATCACTTAAGACATGATCCACTTATATGTCACCACAGACATGCTTAAGTTATATACTGACAACCAGGGATTTTAGTTTATTGGTTTGTGGTAAAGCAAATAAAACATCCAATGTTTAAAGAGAAGTAGTGAAGAAAATATCATATGTTATACATCACAAGTGTTCATACAAAACTATGTTTACAAACTACAGGATACAAAATTTTAGGACATCATCCCTAACAATTTAGTGGAGAATTTTCATCTGACCTGGATATTAAGTTCAGGCGCCACTAACCATATTTGCACTTTTATTTAGGAAACTAGTTCCTGGAGATAGCTTGCAGAGGGCGAGATGACTTTCAAGGTGGGAACATGAGAGGTCGTCTCAGCCAATGTAGTGGGTGATCTAAAGTTGTTTTTTAGAGTTGACACATTTTACTTGAAAATGTACATTATATACCAATATGAGAAGGAACTTAATATCTATCTTTTGTTTGTTAGCACAACTGTACAAAGTTTCTTTTGAAGTCTAAGTGTTCAGTAGTTCGAGAGGTGTTCAAATATGTTCTGCAAAACTGGAAAACAACTTATGTGTGTTAAAATCGACTGAGGAAAAAGCTATTTTGAATAGAAAAAATGTTTAAAATAGTTGAAACTCAAAATTAAAGACGAAAGGTTTCTTCTAATACCTATCTTTGGCATTTAAGACTTGGACACATTAATCTCAATAGGATTGAAAGATTGGTCAAGAATGGACTATAAAAAGTCAATTAGAAGACAACTCTTTACCTCTATGTGAATCTTGTCTTGAAGGTAAGATGACCAGAAGATATTTTATAGGAAAAGGTCATAGAGCCAAAGAACTCTAAGAACTCGTGCATTCAGATCTCTGTGGTCCAATGAATGTCAAAGCACGAGGAAGGTATGAATATTTTATTAGTTTTTATTGATGATTATTCAAGGTATGGCTATATTTGCCTAATGCATCATAAGTTTGAAACCCATGAAAAGTTTAACGAGTACAAGGCTGAGGTTGAGAACCTATTAGGTAAAAAGATTAAAACATTTCGATCAGATTGAGATGGAGAGTACATGGACTTAAGATTCCAAGACTATTTAATAGAACACGAAATCCAGTCTCAGCTCACAGCACCTAGTACACCCCAGCAAAATGGTGTATTGGAAAGGAAAAATAAAATCCTGTTAGACATGGTTCAATCTATGATGAGCTATGCTTAATTGCCTAATTCATTTTGGGGATACACAATATAAACTGTTGTATATATTTTGAACATGGTTCCTTCAGAAAGTGTTTCAGAAACACCTTATGAATTATGGAGAGGGCGTAAAGGTAGTTTACATCATTTCAGAATTTGGGGATGCCTGACACACGTGTTGGTGCAAAATTGAAAGAAATTGGAACATCGTTTAAAACTATGTTTATTTGTAGGTTACCCCAAGGAATCAAAAGGTGGTCTGTTTTATGATCCTTAAGATGATAATGAAGAAACTCTAAAACTAGAGAACTAATGAGTGGAAGCAGATCGTTCCAAATCTCGTTGTGAAAGAACATGAACATTTACAATCTAACAACACAATTATGCATAACAAGTAAATTACAACATGCTACAAAAGTAAAGACAAAGAGATCGAGTAAACATACCCTTGAAGAACCTTTTCTTCTAGTATTTCCTTGATCAAAACCAACAAGGCGCCCAACAGCACGAACGCAACACGCCTCTAGAATATCCTCGATCAGCAACGAGTGAAACTCGATCCTCGACCCTCAAACAGGAACTTGACACTACCACGAGGCTACCTTGGTATTCTCGGTGTGAGAATCCAGGAGGTGTGGGCTCTGTTTGGATTTGGTAGAGGGAAAGAGGAACCAGACGATCGAGTAAGTGGGAGAAGACAGAAGTCTATCCTTTAGACTTGGGTACTCGTTCGTTTAGAAGCGAGTAGCTATCGTATAGAATACTCGTTCGATCATTTTCTATTCTCTCTTGACAAGTTATTTGATTAACTTGCTTTGCATGCCGTGAATTGAAAAAATGAAAGCAATTTCATTTTATCCATCAGTTATAAAAAAACTTATTAAAACTTCCCACTAAGTTGGTTATTAGGAGAAAAAATCGAAAATCAATTATCTCATAATTAATTTATTATAAATAAATATAATAACTAATTTATCATATTATATTTATAACCTATAATTTTAATATCACATCATATGCAATATATTAACCATAGTTCTTTTTCTTCTTTATGGCATTTAATATAAATCATATTTATATTAATTCCTCA
Organism: Benincasa hispida; assembly: GCF_027475165.1. Taxonomy (NCBI): domain Eukaryota; kingdom Viridiplantae; phylum Streptophyta; class Magnoliopsida; order Cucurbitales; family Cucurbitaceae; genus Benincasa; species Benincasa hispida. The sequence continues at coordinate 96,765,478 of NC_143478.1, read as the reverse complement.
ATTTAATAATGTATCAAATACATCAAATCAATTATATCATATATAATTTATAATTGAACTAATTTAATTATATCATATATAATCAAATTTCCTCTTGTTAATTTGAACACTTCAAACTAACCCAAAAACTGATTCTCAACATGAATTCATTGAGCTACGTAGGGGACCTTATCAACCTGTAGCTTGAAGCTCCAATGATACGTGAATAACTGACTAAACTCTTAATCACAATATCCACCATTCGTTAACAGTTGGGCACTCTATTAAAGACTGACAGTTGTACTATTTGCACTACAGATATATATTTTTGTGAACATTAGATATAACCAATCAACAGTATGATGACCCTTCACAAATTGCTTATAAGTACAGCTAGGCCAATTTATCGTTTGCCCCTATAGTTACATCTAACTTCTTAAGTGCCACTGATTCCTCTAATGAACAATACATCATAGTTCCACTATGAGTAAATCCTTCTCGAGCCAAGAGAAGGTGTGGTGCCATATTGTTCAAGTCCCAGAATCAGCCCTTAAGGGAGCAATTTATCTACTTACCCCTACTTTAGGGAAGGAGTGAATTTTTTCTTGTGTAGCTGAGTTCTCAGCTTCCCAATCAGATGAATTCCACAAGTGGTAGGTTTGAGTCTGCGATTTGGCCACTTGCACCCATGCAAATCAAAGGACCGACCTCATAGGCAGGAATTCCCAACTTATTCAGGATTAAGGTCATGTTACCTATGGTCATCCTAGTGAAATGAAAGTCTCTGTCATGAACGGCGTTATATAACGAGACTAAACATTTTGTGCTCAGGTCTTATACAAACTCCTTTGTATAGAGCATCCTTGCTCGCATGTCTAATACATGAATGGTCAGGATCAAATTAATTGTAGCCCTTTACAATACTTATAACATCCACAAAGCAGGCCACACTCGTAGTGTCACCAAAATAAGGTTTCCCTTATTTATCCATATACTACAGACCATTTAGGTTATCGCTTAAAGTACGATCCACTTGTATGTCTCCATATACATGCTTAAGTTACAACGATAACCAGGGATCTTAGTTTATTGGTTTGTGGTTAATGCAACTAAAATATCTCATATATTCATAGACAGAAGTGAATAAAATATCTCATATTATAAATCACCAAATGTTTGTTCATACAAATGTTTATAAACTATAGGACCCTATGAGATGTAGAGCATCAACCCCAATAGATAAAATGTTTGGATCGACAAACGCTACATTCTTAGAAGAATACCACATCATGAATCATCAACCTCACATTAAGCTAGTATTGAATGAAATTTCAAAAGAAGCTACAATAAACTAACAAGAGTTGTTGATCATGCTGGTATTTTAACAAGAGTTGTTGATGGAGTTGGTACATTCGGTCAGTCTTATCCTTCCTAAGAGTTGAGGGAGCCTCAATGTAATGAGAGGGTTGTTTAACAGTTTGACCATTACAAAAATTTAATAGAAACTCAGGTCATCATACCTGATGATGGTTTAGATGATCCATTGACCTTTGAACAGACAATGGAAGATGTAGACTAAGACCAGTAGATAAAAGCCATGGACCTCGAAATGGACTCTATGTACTTCAATTCGGTCTGGAAACTTGTAGATCAACCGCATGGGATGAAACCTATTGGTTGCAGATGGATCTACAAGAGGAAATGAGACCAAGCCGGTAAGGTACAGATCTTTAAGGCTCGACTTGTGGCAAAAGGGTTTACCCAAAGAGAGAGGATAGACTATGAAGAAACTTTCTATTCTATTGCCATGCTAAAGTCAATAAGGATACTTTTGTCCATAGCTGCTTTTTATGATTATGAGATCTGGAAAATGGATGTTAAGATAGCCTTTCTGAATGGTCACCTTGAGGAGAGTATCTATATGGCTCAACCAAAGGGGTTCATTGAACAAGGTCAAGAACAAAAAGTTTACAAGCTAAAACGATTTATTTATGGGTTAAAACAAGCGTCTAGATCTAAAATATAAGATTTGACACTACGATCAAATCTTATGGCTTTGAACAAAACGATGATGAACCTTGTGTTTACAAGAATATTGTCAACAAAACTGTAGCATTCTTAATATTGTATGTCGATGACATCCTACTCACTGGGAATGATGTAGGATTCCTGAGACATTAAGAAATAACTAGCAACTCAATTCAAAATGAAAGGTTTGGGAGAAACTCATAAGTTCTTGGAATCTAAATCATCCAAAATCGCAAGAACATAACGTTAGCTTATCTAAGGCATCTTATATAGACAAGATGTTGTCTAGATATAAAATGTAGAATTTCAATAAGGGTTTGCTACCTTTCAGGCATGGAATTCATCTGTCTAAGGTACAGTATCATAAGACACCTCAAGAAGTTGAGGATATGAAATGCATTCCCTATGCATCAGCAGTTGGTAGTCTGATGTATGCCATGTTGTGTACATGACATGACATATACTATGCAGTGGGGAATCATCAACAAGTTTTAGTCTAATCATAGATATGATCATTAGATTGCCATTAAAAATATCCTCAAGTATCTTTGGAGAACAAGGGACTATATACTTGTATATGGCAATAAGGATCTGATCCTTACATTATACATTGACTCTGATTTTCAGATCGATGTAGATTCAAGGAAATCAACAGTGGGATCAGTGTTCACTTTAAATGGAGGAGCTTAGTCTGGAGGAGTATAAAGTAAAGTTGTATTGTTGACTCCACTATAGAAGTAGAGTATATGGCTGCATGTGAAGCGACAAAGGAAGCAATATGGCTTAAAAAGTTATTAACAGATTTGGATATGGTTCTAAATATGCATTTGCCTATCACCCTCTATTGTGATAATAGTGGAGCAGTTTCAAATTCTAAAGAACCCAGAAGCCATAAGCGCATTAAACACATTGAGCACAAATACCATCTCATCAGGGAGATAGTATATCGAGGACACGTGATCGTCATGCAGATAGCCTCAGAAGATAACTTAGCTGATCCGTTTACAAAGACCTCTCGGCTAAAGTGTTTGAAGGTCACCTAATGTGTCTAGGACTATGAGTTATGTAAATATAGGGCAAGTGGGAGAAATTAGGGTATGAAATGCCCTAGTTTATTGTATATACGTTCTTTCTCTCACGCTCAACATTGTATATGTAATCAACTGGAGTGTCAGTCCAAGTGGAAGTTTGTTCTGTCGTATGTTCTGAAACTCGTGGTTTGTAAACATTAGACATATTCTATTTGCAATAAAGATGTTATTTATTCAATAAAATTATTATTGAATGTATGAATTGCACTAATTAAACCTAAATTCAATAAAATAAGAACCCCTGGCTATAGAATGAATACTTGAACTGTATTTGGAGACATAAAAATGGATCAAGTTTAAGTAGTAGCTATAATGGTCTATAGTATAGGGATAAGACTAGATACCTTATCTTGGGGACATTATGGATACGACCCACTTTATAATTGTTACAATAGTTGTAAAGTGTTACAAATGATGTGATCCTGAATTGTTCATGTAGAGACATGCAAGTGGGGTATCTTACGCAATGAGTTTGCATAAGGTCGGACCATGAAATAGTCACTTTTACTTTAAATGATGAGACTAACTATTTCAATTCGATGACCAAGGTAACATGAAATCTTGTTTTTTTGGGATTATCCTTTAATCTGCATGGGTGAGAGTGGCTTAACATCGTCAACTCAATAAGCCTCCCATTTTAGGGGTAAGACCGGGTAGATAGCTGGGGACATAATCCTACAAGATGGAATTCATTCCTACCCGACTCTAGTGATAGTAGATAGGTTGTTTTCTTAAATGCTGACTCCGGGTCTTGAACAAATGCCTCACCTTCTCATTGGCCTGAAGGGATTCGGTTTGTTAGTTAGACAACAAACCAATTGTTCATTATGAAGGAAATTTTTTAAAAAGATCCTTTGAGTGGAAGCAAGATTGACCCAAATTTCATTTTTCATTGAATGTAAGTTTTAAAGTAAAAAAAGAACAAGATATGCATTTACATAAATTATAGCAAGGGTTTCAGAAACTCTTAACTTTGAAGAACACTTTCTTCAAGAACTCCCTCGAACAAAACACGAACAAGTCACTTTCTCCACGCGGATCTCCTTCTTCAAAAGGGACACCACCACTTGAGAACCCTCTGTATTCTCTTAGGATATAGGATTCAATCAGGAGTTGTGGGCTTTGTTTGAATCCTTGGAAGAGGGAAGGAGATAGAGAGGAAGAGAGGGAAGAGAATAACTTTTCTTCTCTATAAATTTTTCTAAGAGAGAACTCTTCTCTCAGAGAGAATTGAGGAAGAAGATGAATCTAACAAATCACCATCATTCTATCACAACCCACGTAAATCAACTGAGAGAATGAGTGGGAGGGAGTTGTAACTCCTTCCCTTTAATTAATTTAAATTAAGTTAGATTATATATATATATATATATATATATATATAATAACTACTTTATTATATATATACACTATATGTTATATCAAATATAACATATAACCTATAGTTTTATATTGCATCAAATACAACATAACCTATAGATTTTATTTTCTCTCAACAATACATGACATTTAATATAAATCCAATTTATATTAAATTCACTTATATGAATCTCATCCCAATAATTGATATTTGGATCATATCCAAATATTTAATTCCTCTCAATATAAATTATATATATATTAAATTTAATTACATGAATCTCATTCATATAATTAGTAATTGAATCATATTCAAATTTCTCTCATATTACCTTAAATTATAATGTATCAAAAATATTATATTAATTATATCACATATATAATCAATTTAATTAATTATATCATATATAATTAATTTCCTCAATTAATTTGAACACTTCAAATTAATCCAAAATTAATTCTCAACTAAATCTATGTTGAACTGCAGAGGGGACCTTATGGACCTGTAGATTGAAGCTTCAACGATACTCAGATAATTAATCAAACTCTTTAATTAAATTACCCAACATCCATTAACTGCCGCTCGCTCCACTAAAGACCGACAGCTGCACTCCTCGCAATACAGATAAATTTATGTGTTCATTGGATATAACCAATCAATAGTGCGATGACCCTCACAAATTGCTCATAAGCACAGTTGGGCCAAAATTACTGTTTTGCCCCACTAGTTACATCTAACTCCTTAAGTACTACTGATCTCTTTAATGAGAAATAAGTCATAGTCCAACTATGACCAAGTCCCTCTCGGGTCAGGAAAGGGTGTGACCTACTATGTTTAAGATTCGGAATCAACTCTTAAGAGAGTAATTTATCTACTTGCCCTTGCATCAAGGAAGGAGTTAATTCCGTCTCGTGTAGCTATGTTCCCAGCTCCCTAGTCAGACGAATCCCCAAAATGATAGCCTTGTTGAGTTGGCAATCATTCTCACCCATACAAATCAAAGGACCGCCTTCATGAGCAGGAGTTCACAACTCACTTAGGATTCAGGTCATGTCACCTATGGTCATCCTAGTGAAATATAAGTCTCTACTATTAACGACGTTATATAAAGAGACTAATTATTTCGTGGTCTGGTCTTATACAAAATCTTTGTATAGGATGTCCCAGCTCACATATCTTCACATGAATGATCAGGATCATATCATTTGTAGCACTTTACAATACTTGTAACACTTACAAAGCAGGCATCCGTAGTGTCACCAAGATAAGGTACCCAACCTTATCCATTTACTATAGACTGTTTAGGTTATTATTTAAACAACATCCACTTGTATGTCCCTACATACTTGTTTAAATTACATGAAATAACCTCAGATCTTAGTTTATTGATTGAGTATATGCTTATAAAATAACACTTATTTTATTAACAGCAATATGTTTATACAAAGTTTACAAACTACGAGATTACAAGAAATTTAGGACAACAATCCCAACACATTAAAGGATTAGTGGGACTTAAAGAGCAAGATGTAATTATAGGGATAAAATGGTAATTTTGATCCAGCTATAATTACGAATAACATGTGAATGATCGACTTACTAATCATGGTTAAATCAAGTGGGCAAAAGTATATCTACAATGAGGAGAGTATAGCTACTAGGCTTTAATAGAGTGTCCCTCAACTCTTGAGGAGGATGTGTATGTTTAGATGAAGCAACATTAACAACTCTTGTTGAAATGCTTGGTTCTTCAGCAACCCTTGTTGAAGATTCAGTAGATTCTTTGAAAAGCTCCTTTAATACAATTTTACTTCTTGATTTATGCTTCTTAATGTGGTTTTCCTCTAGGAAAGTAGTATTTGTTGATACAAATACTTTATTCTCTTTTGGATCATAAAAGAGACCACCTATCGTTTTTTTTTAGTATTCTACAGAAGGGCACAACTTTGAACATGGCTCCAATTTTTTTGGGTTAGTAACTAGCACATGGGCTGGACACCCCCAAATCCTGAGATGTCATAAACTACTTTTACGACCTCTCCATATCTCAAAAGGTGTTCCAAAAACACTTTTTAATGGAACTTGATTGAATAGATAGGCTGCAGTCTCCTCTGCATAACCCAGAACGAGTTAGGTAGAGAGGCATAACTCATTATTGATTGAACCGTGTCTAACAGGGTTCTATTTCTCCTTTTAGATACACCATTTTATTGAGGTGTACCTGATGCTGAGAGTTGCAATATGATTCCATATTCTATCAAATAATTTTGGAATCCCATATCCATATACTTTCCACATTGATCAGATCAAAATGTTTTGATTTTTTTACCTAATAAATTTTCAACTTCATCCTTGTACTTCTTGAAATTTTCAATAGCATCAGACTTGTGTTGTATTAGGTAAACATACCCATATATTGAATAATGATCTACAAAATTGATGAAATATTCAAACCCTCATCTTATCTTAATATTCATCAGATCACAGAGGTCTTAATGTACAAGTTCCAAAGGTTCTTTGGCTCTGTCACCTTTTCTAGTAAAAGGCCACTTAGTCATTTTACCTTCTAGACAAGATTCAAATACATGCAAGGAATTTTCTTCTAACTCTTTTAGAAGTCCATTCTTGACAAATCTCTCAATCCCTATGAGATTTGGGTGACCTAGTCTTAGGTATAAAGATAGACATTTTCTTTGGAGAACTTTAAATCTTTTGTCTTATGTAGTTGCAGTGTTGAACATTTCAACGTTATGGAGTATTTTAGATGCTAAGGGTCTTAGCACATATAAGTTGTTTTCGTTTATTGGTGAACATCTATTAATACCACTCTTTGAGACAAATACTTTATTGCAAACAAATGATATATTATAATTGTGTTCCAACAAACAAGATTCTAAAATTAAATTCCTTTTAAAATGAGGAACATAATTTTAAATCAAAACATAAATTTAGGCTCCCAGCTGCAACCGTTGAGATGATCTGCCCTGTTCTAACCCGCAGAGTCATGTCTTCAGCCTTCAGATGCTGCTAGAAACTAGTTTCATGTAAAGAATTACAAACATGGTTAGTGGCTTCTAAATCAAGTATTCAGGCGAAATCGTCATGTTCCACTAAAAAAGTTTTCAAAACAAGTAAATCATATTTACCTTCATTTTCTTCTTCTTTTCGGCCAAGTACTTTGGGCAGTTACGTTTCCAGTGCCCATCTTAGTTATAATGAAAACAGATTCCCTTTATAATCTTGACCTTTTTGCCCTTTTGGGCAGTAACAGGTGGGGTAACTTTATTCTTTCCCTTACCACCTTTCTTCTTCTTCCATTTCTTAAAGCCAGAGGATGAAGGCATGGACTTAGTCCTAGAGGTAGAATCCTTGAGGGAAATTTTCAAGGAACTGGCAACAATTACCTCATCGTGTTGTCCTCTGACTTTCATCAAGGACTCGTAAGTTTGCTACTCATTGAGAATGGTGGTATATTCAATTTTGTTGATGACAACATTTCTGGGTAACTGAAGGTAACTGTTTGGAAGAGTTTCTAGAATAAAGCTTATCTGGCTAGACTCGTCTATGATAACCCCGTTCATTCAACCACATTGATGTAGACTATCATGTTAAGGACATCCTCCCTAACAGACGATTCCTCGTTCATTCAGTGTTGAAGATGTACTTCAGAGCATCATGCTTGAGATGTGTAACCGATTGGCCAAACATCCCATGTAATGACTCCATGATCTCACATGCAGTGATCGTGATCTCATGCTTTTTGGCCAAGACTTCAGTTAAACTTGCCAAAACATAGACTTGGCCTTATCATTGGCTTTAGTTCATTTGTCATAGGCTTCATAAACGTTTCGTGAAGCAGCGGGTCTAGGAACTGGAAGATATTCCTCCGTTAGGACGAATTTGAGATCGTCGATGACCAGGATTGTATTAATCGTATTTTTTCAAGTTGCATAGTTTTTCCTAGTTAATTTATCGGTACCAAGCCAAGAAATAACAACATTAGTCATGATTTAGACGATGTTGATTCAAAACAAATTATCTATATTAGATATACAAGTAAAAACTCATTTTAATCCAATCAATTTAGCAAAATTATAAATGAACCCTAAGACCATTTAATTTTGCAATGATAATTTAGTGATTTAGATTAAATGTCATCTCAAGGTGTACAACTATTCCTTCACTGAATTGAAACATTCCTAATTAAATATTACACCAGAATAACTCTTATTCTTATAAAATTTAATTACCATTGATTTGGTCAAGAAATCATTAACCTCTTAATATTTTCTTATAAGTGTAACCCTTCATTTTCAATCCTATAGTTCCATCCCAATTAGTTTGTCTTAGGGAAGAACATAACTAGTGTAATTAATTGTAGTGATCTTATCCCTTTCTGATGTTTGCTCTGTCCCTTCCCATGCAAACACCTTCCTAAGGGGGACGCTCCCAGGACACCACGAGGCTAAGCATGGAAAAACATTGCAAACTAATGAAGGAGACCGTAGGATGTGTTAACACACGTCTTTTTCCCACTTATTATAAACACTCTCTCCATTCACCTTGATATTGATCTATGCAAATACCTTCCTAAGGGAGGGTGCATCTAGGACACCACGAGGTCGAGTATAGATCTCAAGGTGTGAAATTTTAGGGAGAACGTGGGTGGAAAAATTGACATATCATATATATCTCTTTTTCCTCCCACTAAATATTTTAGAACCTAGGGTTTATTAATTTAGATATATTCGACTAATTAATTTAACTAAGTCATATTTAATTTGCTCAATATAAGTTTATATTGAATAGTGGGACAATATATGATTTGATTTATTAACCATTTTAATAAAAATCAAATCATTTATTGCACGCTTATAAAATATTTGCCTAATTGATCTTCTAGGTTAGTTTTCAGGTAAGGATGTTCCATTTTTGTCAGCTTAAAAACTCCAGCCTGAATAGAATTGTCCTAAGACAAAGGTCCCTTATAGATAATTATTTTATAAAATTAATCTTCTATTAGTCAAATTAATTCTATTAAAAGGAAAAGCAAAAGATTAACCTATTTTTAAACATAGGTCTATGTGAAATTAATTTTAAACCGTTTAAAATTAATTTAACCTATATTTTCATGCAACTTTGGTTATAGATTTTAATTTCTAATTCATTAACTAAATAACTCTTATAAATGAATGAATTATAAAACATATAATGTGCATACTAATGACATTAAAAGAATATAATGATTATATTCATCTAAGTAATGTCATGCTACACACATCTCCTTTTTCATTAATTATCATAATATAATACTTATATTAAACTATTAATGAACTATATAATAAACATGCTTTTAATCATACATTAAAAGAAATAATATAACAATTACATTATATACATGCATACTATATGATATACATCATGCATGTGCATACTTTAGGAATAACCTAAATTTTAAAAATAACATTTATATTTAAATATGATGTATGATTATGTTGAACCTATGGTGAGATTTTAAATCTATATGACATACAATATACAACATATAAATTATATAATTTAAATGTACATCACATGCGCATTAAACTATATAAAAGACATTAATAGACCGATATTTGCCACTTTAATAAAATAATTAAATTAATATAATCGAATTATATTAATTTATTAAAAAAATGACATCAAAATAAAAGGAAAAACGACAGTTGCAGGCTTCGAATTGAGAACCTCCACGTGCGCGCACCTGACCTTAAACGGACGTAGCATTGCAATGCTAGGGAAACATCGCGACGCTATGGAAATTTTGTACATCTGCCTCGAAACGTAGCGTTGCAATGCTAGGGCACAATGTCGCTATGCTACATGAAGTTCATGCCTTCACCCCGCATCGCAGCGTCACAACCCTAGAAACATAATACCTGCAGCAAAAAACCTTTGTTTTCTAGCGTTCTTCGTAGCATCATCAACCACAAATGTCATGGGCTTATATTATAGACTCGACTGCTTAAAAAAAATGCCCAAAACACATGGACCCTTACAAATTGATCAAATCAAAAGCAATACGAATCTAAATGCAAAATATTGTAAACATTTATTGAGCTAAAAATCCCAAATGAAAAATATAGCATTCATTATATGAAGACAGTACAAAAAGAATACCCATCAAAATCAAAATTCATATCCTAAAACCAAATCAAAGACAATCCATTGGCTCTAATTCCAATTTAAGGGATTGAATCCTAATGCAGAAGTGAATTATTGTTCTGTCTTTAAATTGGGATTGAGAAAAATCAAAATTGATTTTACAGATACCTAATTTAGGCTAAGTATAGAGATTTTTTTTTTTTTTTCAGTTAGAAAAATATAGATGAAGGGATTAATACCTTTGTAAAAAATCCAAATCTTCACGAAGTTCTCCTTCTAAGGTCACGATCAAACCTTATGTGCAAATCCCAACAATTGTTCTACTAAATAAGAACACCACCAATATGGAGTCCTTACTACTCTCCCGACACAAAAATGAGTGTGTGGTCTTCTTGAATTTTGGTTGAGGAAAATTTTTTGTGAGAGAGTGAGAACAAAAAAAAAAAAAAAAAACAAAACAATCAAAGAGTCTAATCTTTCTTTGTGTTTCACGAAAAGATGAAGAGGGAGGAGAAAGGGAGGGAGTTACCTTCCCACATTATGTAGAAAATAACTCTATGAATCAGGAGCTATTTTATTTAATATAATTAATATTAAATAATAATATTAATATAATATTAATAATATGGTTAATCTAACTATTAGTAACCATATTATATGCATTTATAATCACATCATAATGCAACCTCCTCTTTTAACCTATAGTTTTAATATGAATCGGATTCATATTAAATATTAATCTATAGAATAAAATCCATTTAAAACATTTAAATCATATTTAAATATTTCTCTCCATATTATATAGTTCTAATTATAAATCATATTTATAATTAACTATATACAATAATGCATCGATATACATCACATATTATATTAATTTATCATATTAATATAATTGATTACTCAAATTCCTATAAATAATTTGAACAATTCAAATTTTTCCAAAAAATGACTAATCCTTATTGAGCTAAGAAGGGGACCTAGACCTACAGATTAGAAGCTCGCACTGTGTCCATTGAATATAACCAATCAACACGTAACTACAACTGGGTCTTCTTAGATGCCACTGAGGTGGGACCCACCTCATTATTCAAGACAGAGCAATTTATCTACTAGAGTGAATTCCATACTATTAAGGGAGCACTACTTTTCCATTTGTGTAATTGTGTTCCTGTCACAACTTACTCAGAATTAAGGTGGATACTCCACTCAACTCTTTATATAAGATACTTCACTCACATGTCTCCACATGAACAATATGGATCATATTGTGTATAATCTTAATCATATATTGATAATTTTTAGGTCATTACTTGTCACATCCCGCCCCAAACTACCCTCTTAGCCTAGGAAAGGGCGTGACCGCAGCAGTTATCAACCCTTTTGTTGACACTTACTGCCTGATAACTCTTGCGAAAAATAACTCTGATACCAATGAACAAATTGAACAGTCAACTGATTAAGTAGACCCATTTTATTACAACACTGTAACATTTATACAACTCCAAGACTTAATTACAAGTTACAACAACAACTGTAAAACCCTCCGGGAGTGTAACTATGGCACGTGACAGACCTTGACCTTAGCAACACCCTGGAACTCTTCACCTTCCGCTACCTGGGAAAAAAAAAAGAAAAACATTTGGAAAGCATGAGCTATAAAGCCCAGTGAGTGACCAGAAAACTGATTTTTATCAAAAGAACTACCCCACACTTGGGTACTTTTTTTCGGATACCTTCTTAACTGTGTCCTTCAGTATTGAGCTACTCAGATACCTTCTCAAATGTCTTTCGGTATCGAGTTTCAAGTAAAACTAGTCATACAATGACTTTCTTTAATAAAACTTAGAAAACATGTCTTTATCTAAAATATCTTTCTTTAGCACATGGTTTCTTAAAACATTTTAAATATTTTAGTCATTCACCTTGATCGTTTAGGAACCTTTCTCTCTAGAAGTTCCTTTGTCACCTCAGGCTCCTTTTTGAACCCTAAAATCTAGATTCAACTTCAGATTACTCATAGTTCCAAACCTTATTTTAATATACTTCCTTCTGCAGAAAATGTCTCAGAAAGCTTACCATAAAATCTTAGCTTAGAACTCATCGTGGTTTAGCTGAAATCTTCAAAAAAATCAAGACTAGCCCAGCTTACCTAATAGCTCGACCCTTCTGTCTTTTCCTCATTCTCCAGCCCGATTCCTTGGAGCTTCTTCTCCGGCAGCCCCATCATGAAAACTAGACTTCCATAGCTTTCAGGTGGATTTAGAATCACATCAAACTCACGAGCATTATGGGAGAACTCCTCATTCCAAGTTGGTGCTGCTTCCTGTCTTTTCTGCTCGACAACATCTCCCCCCTTGGAACTTCTTGACCAATGCATGGTCTTCTCCCACTTAGTCCTTACACACTCTTCTTTATGTCCTTTGAAGAGAATTTGAGTTTTCATCTGAAGTCCTTGGCTCTATTTATAGGAGTCCAAGATTGCTCCATGGCCGACGCCTCCTACTTGGCCGCATGACCAAGTGTCTCTTCCTTACACCATCGACGTAATCTTGCATCAGCGCAATCTAAGTGTCCTTCTCCTATATAGCCAACACATGAGCTTCCAATCTGATGTAACCACCTTAAATTCTTAAGTCTTAAGGCTTCCTCCTAAGAAGACACATGATTTGATGACGTTTTCTAGGTGATCTCATCCTTTATATGCGTCCAACTCTTGGATGTTCAACGCATAGTCCATAATCAACGCATAGCCTCTAATCAACGCATAGTAAGCCAACTTACTACTATCGCATTCCAACTTAGCCATCGTAAGAGCCATCCATTACCAACGCATAGGGTGGCTGCTTATCCTTGACGCATGGCTCACTAGGTACTACCGCAAGGCTTGCTCGGCATGGGCGCATGGTGCTTGGCATAGGCGCTAGCCGCTCGACGCATGAGCATGCTACATAGGCGCTGGCCATCGCTTACAGGCTTGCTCGGCCGCATGGGCATGCTCGGTTGCATTGATGCTTCTACGCATAGGCATGGCTGTTCGACAGGGCGCTCGCTGCATAGGTTGGCCGCTCGACGCATGGGCAGGGGCGCTCGGTGCATGGCATCGACACATCGCTTGGCAGTTTGGCCGGGGCGCTTCGACGCATGGCTGGGCGTCTGACTGAGGCTGCTCGACGCATGGCTGGGCATTTGGCAGTGCTTGGCCTACTCGACGCATTGGCTGTGCGCTGTGCATGAGCGCTTGACGCATGCCGAATGCCTTGCCCGTGTCCTCGCCTACCTTGTGCCATCCAACCTTCCAATGCATCACTTCCATTTTCCTTCCTTCACCAACGCATCCATCATCCAACACATCCAACACATCCATCATCCAATGCATCCAACGCATCAATACACCAAATTCTATACTTAGCCAAATTTCCAAGTTTTTTCCCCAAAAGTTAAACTTCCAAATTTCCTCTTTTCTTCAAATCTCTACTCTTTTCTCTACCATTGCACACTAGTTTCCACATCAACCTACTCACCACAGAAAATTTAGGATTCGGGGTTCACATTTACCTCCCACCTCACTTCTCCCTTGACCCAAATAATCTCTAATAATCTCTCCAAGATCTTATGGTTAACGCATGGTAATGTCTAATCCAACACTTAGTCAATTTTTCATCAATTTAAGCTTAACTCAAAACTACTCAAGAAAAATCTATTCAATGCCTAGAAATTTCCACTTCAACATAGGATTTAACTTTTTCTTAGTTAATTTCCTTAACCACCTGCTTAAGTAGGAATAATGATTTAGTGCTTTAGATTGATTTAGTGCTATATAAAGGTCAAACGATTTTTTATTTTATTTTATTAAATAAATAATTTATATTTACAACAAGGTAAATGAGATTTAGGACACTAAATCCAACATTGAAACATGGGCTAATAGTGATCAATTCGTTGTATGAATAATATCCCCTCCCATTTTTTTGGCTTCAAGGTACTGGGAAGAGATAGTTTCTATCTCTATTCTAGTCTTCTTACACTGCTTGGTTTGAGCCTCTTGTTTCTACTGTGGGTGTTTGTTGGTTTTCCCCAAAAAGAAGTTTAACTTTATAAATATATGAAATAAGAATAAAAAATTAAAAAAAAAAGAAAGAAAAAGAAAAAGAAAAAGAAAAAAAGAAAAAGACCTAAAATGTCATCAGTAGCATAAACAAAATTAAAAGAGTTGCATTACGTGGTAATAAGAAAAATCAGACCACATCTTTCGATCCCCGTCCTCTACTGCTGATTCTCTCTATCGTCCACAGTTCCAAAGCGAACGTAAAATTTCCCACCAAAACTATGAACAATCCAAGCCATTTCCCCTCAATTTAGCACCCTCATCAAACCCATTTCCTTTCTACTGCCTTTAATGGCCGCTTCATCTCTTTCTCTTCTTCCATCTCCCCTCACCTTTTCCCCTTGTGAGCGTTTCTCTGCTTCTTCTTCTTCCGCTTCATCTTCTTCCTTCTTCCATGGTGGAACCCATCTCAGGTTCCACAAAAACTTCCTCTCTGCACATTCTTATTCCTTCAATTCTTCTCCTTCTTCTCCTAATTCCCAATTTATTAAAAGGGTCTCTTCGAGACGACGCCTAGGAATTATAGTTAGTGCTTCTGGGGACTATTATGCCACTCTCGGGGTCCCCAAATCTGCTAATAGCAAGGAAATTAAGGCTGCTTATCGGAAATTGGCTCGTCAGGTACGGAATTTGTTCATTCTTTTGTGTGTGTAATTTGGTAATCGTGATCAAACTGGAGATTAGTTGCTTGAGAAGTTTATCTGTAGGGAAATGAAATTCTCTGAAAAGGGCTTCTGTTTGTTTAAGCCCCCAATGCAATCTTTGAGCTTCTTCGTGTATTGCCCAATCACTGATGAGTCTACTACTTTACTCTCAATATTAACTGACGATTCTTTTTAAATATTAATAATAAAAACTATTACTGTAGATTGTGAGAAATCCATGAGGCATGAATATTGTATTTGTGGACGGCAGGCTGTATTTACTCTTGTTTGGTGCTTGCGAATTAAAATTTTGAATAAGCTCAATGCCAGTGAAATTTGTGAATCCTATAACTCTATTATTCTAAGGCCGCGTTAGGGATAGATTCTCAAGAGTGATTATGAAAGAATCTTAACTGGTTTGGTATGTTTAAAACTATTTGTGAACGAATCTAGTAAAACAGTTTTTAAAATCGATTCCCTAGCTGTTAAAATTAGAATCAGATGTCACTCCTTAACAAATTTTATATATCTAGTACTAGTATATATCTCATCCAACCAAATTCTTTGTGAATACATTTTCAAGTATTTAATTTAATAAATAAATCATTTTGGAACAAATTTGAGTGTTTGGCAACCACTCATGAGACACATTTAAAGTACTTTTTATCAAAATTTTTAAATAAAAATGAGTTTTTTTCAAAAACACTTTATTATATCATAACCAAGTGATTGTTCAACCTGGATCACATTCTCCGGATGCGAGTTCACGGGAGCTGTGGTCCATGGTCAGATTTCATGTTCCTTCTGTGCTTCCTTTCTCTTGGTTGAATTTTTGTTCTGGTATACTTTCATTTTATCTCAATGAGTTGAAAGCATATATTATTTTAAATAACTATATATATATATAAATTTTAATAGGTATATTTTAGTTATTATATCAAATTTACCAAACACCAATTTAGAACTGATTTTTTAAAAATTGAGTAGCATATATATATATATATATATATATATATATTCCTTTTCGAAAAAATGGTTGCATTGGTAAAATCAACCCCAAAAATTAGGATATACGATTTGGTTGCAGGGGAAATATATTTGTTAAAAAATGACATCTGATTTTACTTTTAGCAACATTTTCTAAAAATTGTGTGGATGAATTTTTGTTTTAAAAAGTAATTTTACTTGATTCATTTACAATCAGTTTTACCAAACAGAGAAGTAGTTAAGATTCTTCCGTAATCACAACCTAAGCCTAGATATATTCTTAATAAATTTGCAAGCCATATTGACTTTTTTTTATTCTCTCCTTTCTCTCAAGTATCATCCTGATGTCAATAAAGAACCTGGGGCAACTGAGAAGTTTAAAGAGATCAGTGCTGCTTACGAGGTATGATTGAGAAAAAAAAAAAAAAACCGTAATGCATGTGGTGCATGTTTTCAGAACTTTCATTTCAAGTAACAAGTATATCTGAAATGTGTAATTTTCAGTCTTCACGAGCAATGTAATCTATGTATTTCCTTTAACCATCCATGTTCACAATCTCTTCCAAATTTATCATTTCGGAAAGTTGGTTTCATCATTTTGTGGCATCATCGATTGCTGATGAAGCACTTTACCCTTCCATATTTACACTTATAATATTCAAGTACAATGCTGTCAGGTTCTTTCAGATGATAAGAAGCGGGCTTTGTATGATCAATATGGCGAAGCTGGTGTTAAGAGTACAGTAGGAGGTTCTAGTGCTTATACGGTATTTTTGCTATTTGATATCATCTCTGTTCTCTGTATGGTATTGGTGTTAAGAGTACAGTAGGAGGTTCTAGTGCTTATACGGTTGTATGATCAATATGGCGAAGCTGGTGTTAAGAGTACAGTAGGAATATCTAGTGCTTATATGGTATTGTTGTTATTTTATATCATCTATATTCTCTGAGGGAAGTAGTCTTCCTGCTTGATGCATTTTCACATCAAGAAACTTTGGGCCTTATACTATATATTATTGTTGCAGACTAATCCATTTGATTTATTTGAGACATTCTTTGGACCAAGCATGGGAGGGTTTGGTGGTATGGATCCAACTGGTTTCCGCGCACGTCGTAGTAGTACTGTTACTAAGGGTGAAGACATACGGTGAGTAACAGCGTGACAAATGCTTGAAAAGTACTACTTTTTTTTGCTACTATTTTTGTAGTGTGATATTTCCTTTAATGTCTGCATTGGTCAGATTCAATTAAGGGAATGTTACTTGTACCTTTGCTGATCTCCATGATTTCCATGATTTCCATATTTGTTATATTTGTTAATAAATTTAAGTAGATGCATTTGTGTTTATGCCATTATGGTGGTTCTTCATGCCGAGGAAAACCTTAATTTCTTTTATAGATTTGGTAAATTTTTGCAAGGCATGATAACTTGAATGGCCTTTCCCTCCCACCACTTCCTACTTTCATAAGGTCCAGGCAGCGAGCTATTAATTTTGTAAAATTTTCAGGTATCTATGATAGTTGCTGGCTTGATTTCTTACTCAGATCTCCCTCTAGCTTAGGTTTTTAGAAACGCAGTTAGATAATCCTATGGAAAGAGGTGAGGCATGGCAAGTTACTCTAACCTGTGAACTTACAACTGCCTTCAACTGGGTAGCTGCCATGGTTGACATTTTGTCATGTTTGTGGCAAAGCATGTGATTGCCCATAGAAAGAGTGTATTAGTATTAAGTAACATATTATGTAGCATAATACTGAGGGCATGTAAGAAAATCTACATGAAAAAGCCATCACACCATCTTCTTCCTCTTCTCCTTGAAATTCTACTTTAAAGTTGAAACAGGGGGATTCTTGCTACCTTGACAGCATCAGACATTTTAGTTATTGTTATTTCTCTATTGCCAAGCAAACAATTCTAGCACAATTTTTGTGGTCATGAACTTTTCAACAACCACTATTTATTTTGGATACAAAACAAGAAAAAAAATTATAACAAATAGGTGACCGAATAACTACTACAATTGATTTACATGTTGTTTGGCTGTCTTCAATCAATAGGAAATTACTTCTTTGTAGTCCAAACTTATTAAATTGACATTAAATAACTGCTCAATATTTTGAGTCCAGATATGACATCAATTTAGGATCTTCTGAAGCCATATTTGGATCAGAAAAAGAATTTGAGCTGTCCCATCTGGAAACATGTGAAGTCTGCTCTGGTACTGGATCAAAGGTAGGCTCCAAAATGAGGATATGCTCAACATGTGGAGGGAGAGGACAGGTTATGAGAACCGAGCAAACACCTTTTGGCTTGTTTTCCCAGGTATAGGCATCACATCACCGTTGCTTTAGAACTTGTCCTTCAAAATTCATTGAATTTGTATTTGCTACTTAATTGTTCACATTTCATCCTCCATTCTATTTTTCAACGAGAAGCTTTTGTTTGATAAGTTTTGATTGGAATGCTTTATCTACCCTTCACTATCAGGGTCGTTTTGTATTTGTTTAAAGCCAGATTGCTCCAATGCTTGTGTCAGGTCTCTGTTTGTCCAAATTGTGGTGGCAATGGTGAGGTCATATCTGAATTCTGTCGGAAGTGTTCTGGCGAAGGACGCATCCGTGTTAAGAAAAACATCAAGGTTAAAGTTCCTCCAGGAGTAAGTGCAGGCAGTATCCTAAGAGTTGCAGGAGAAGGTGATGCTGGACCCAGAGGGTATGAGGTTAAGAGTTTATTTTATTTACTTTTTTTTTTTCCTTTAGAATATTTCAGGGTAATGTGTGTGTAATCTATTTCCCTTAAAAGTATCTGTTTGGCTAGATGTGTCTGATTCATAACCTTGCGAGACACTAGGCTGTCCTCATGCATCCTTGAAATGTAATATTTGTATGGATTATCAGTATATATTTACATGGCCTTGAGATTCCTTTATTTTTTAGGAATGGGAATGACCCGACTTTCTATCAAGGTTTTATTCTCAAGTTCCCATTATTCATTCATGCAAGTAAGCCATGTAGTCTTTTTCTTTGTCAGGGGCCCTCCGGGAGATCTCTTTGTGTATCTTGATGTTGAAGAGATACCCGGAATTCAAAGAGATGGCATCAATCTTTACTCAACAATAGCTATTAGTTATCTGGACGCCATTATGGGATCTGTTGTCAAGGTGGACTCTTAATTTTTTTTTTTTTTTTTTTGGGATCCATTTTGTTGCATTTGTTTAATTAGAGGGTTTAATCTCTATTCAAGCTATAAGTTTATAATTAAACTCCGTAAATAGTTGGATGGGTTGTGCGGTCATTTTTTGCAGCGTAGAACTGTGCATCAGCCTCCTGCAGCGTGCACAAGTGAATTGATGTTTGTGATACCTTTCAATTGTGAGATGCTTAAAGCTAATGGTTTCCATTCAAGCAAGACTGTCTTTATGAGCTTTTCTTTGTAGTGTTTGATATACTAGCTAGAAATTGTTGCAACCTTCATTTCGTGAGATTAACGAATAGTTAATAGCTTTGTCACGACAGGACTTCATTATCTGGTGCATAAGTGATCTAGTGTCCAAGGATTGTGTTTAACAATCCTTTTATGTGGCCTATACAGGTAAAGACGGTTGAAGGAATGGCTGAACTTCAAATTCCACCTGGTACTCAGCCTGGTGATGTTCTTGTTCTTGCAAAGAAAGGTGTTCCAAAACTGAATAAGCCATCAATTCGAGGCGACCACTTATTCACAATCAAAGTAACCATACCAAATCGTATTAGGTAAAAAGATAAAGGACGTGTTGTAGAATTTTGTTGGATGTGTTCTTAAATAACTTACATTTGGTTTCGGTACAATGGAAACATTTGACATGGGTTCTTGACCTCTAATTTGGAAATAAAAGAGACAACTGGAGGGAGTAATAGACATGCCTTTCCCATTTAAACTTATAAAATGGGTTCATAGTTAAGCCAGGTAGAAGAATCTTCAGGCCTTGATATAATTCATCTCATGCACGATATGCATATTTGCCTGGTTTGAGTCTTGTTTCTTATATCATTAGGGTAAGAGTGAACCATATCTACACTACTATGCTTTACAACATAAATATTTTTTTCAACTTGTAAATGGTTATTCATTTTGTTTCTTTTCTCATTTCCCTTCATCTTTTTAGAAATTATTAACAATGCCCATTTTTGTTTACAGTGAAAAAGAACGAGAATTGCTTGAAGAACTTGCTTCACTGAACAACACTGCTGGGACTGGGAGCCGTTTTAAAACTCGCCAAAAATCCCAACCACAACCAACTAGTAAGCAATATTCGCTGATCTCCCCTGCATGTTTTTCCAATCCCCTATAGAGGAATTCCATGTGTATATTATTATCAAAAAGAAAGCCAGAAAAGTTTAGCCCCAAAATTAATTATTTGAATGTCATGGTGCATTATTCAGGACCTGTTTGACAATCATTTGGGTTTGGGTTTGGGTTTGAGTTTTTTATTTTTTTATTATTTTTTTCCTTCTTTTTTCTAAATTAAGATTATAAACGCAATTTCTATCCATGGCTTTCTTTGTTTTGTTATTACTTTCTTCGAAGTTTTGCAAAATTCAAACAACTAAAGAAGTAGCTTTTAAAAACTTGTCTTGGTTTTGAAAATTTGGCTAAGGATTCAAATATTTTCTTATGAAGGATAAAAACCATAGTAACATGAAGTTCTCCAAAAAGATAAAAGAAGAAGAATAAGAAGAAAAAATGGAACATATTTTCAAAGACAAAAGTAAAACCGAAATAGTTAAGAAACAGGGCTGTCATTCATCTCCCTTTTGGCTTACCTTTCCATAGACTGTAATTAGTGGAATTACATTTTTTTTTTATGAGAATCAAGAATTAGTGGTATTACATTTACAGTTTCAATATTGGAATCCTTATAATGGATTGCATTTACAGATACAAGTACAGAAAATGAGGTCAAAACAGTTGCCAATAGTACTGAATCTACTGATGATGGGGACTCCAATGATCTATGGAAAAAAGTACAAGATTTTGCTGGGTATAATCTCTTTTCTGTGCTTTCAATTATACCTTCTTTAATCTGATTATAACTGGGGAACTAGTTTTACTTTTAAATTTTAAACAGCTGCCCTCCAAAGACTATTGTCCTAAAATTTTCCCCAAGGGATTCTCTAAAGATTATTTTGAAATAGTTTTCTATTATTCTGAACTTCTTAATGCATGTTTGGATAGTGCACTGCCTCCTTGCCATCAATGCAATGAATAGTAATGAATCATTACCATCTTTGTAGAGATTTGGTATGAGAACAAAAAATGTGGTTACTAACATTTCAAACCTCATGTCTACATACAATATCAATAGCTTACTGTTTCATTTTATAAAATTTGGAACTTGCAGGTCTGTGGCTAAAGGAGCTCTACAATGGCTGAAAGATAACCTTTAGCCTTACGTTCGAGCTTGGCGTCAGCTTTGGTTGAAACCAAACTATCATTACAAGTCCTTGTTCATTCTCGTTGGCGCTATTTCTCTACTTCTACCCAATTATGGCTCAAAGACACTATCTGGCAATTTCTTGAGATATTTTCTTCATGCGTCTTCCAGGAGAAGCCATTGTGCTCAGAGTGGATGTTCATAACTTGCTTAAAGTTGAGATTTTTTTTTTTTTTTTTTTTTTTTGGTCTCATTAGGTAATGGTATTGATTAGAATTACATTTCAGACTCATATTCATTTATAACAATTCAAAGCGTTAGAAAAAAAAATGATTTTGACTTGTTGAGAATGGGATTTTGGTGAAATATTGTTGTCCACTGAAAATGGAGAAGAGTCCATTTTGAAGTTGAAATTGAGATATCTATGCATCCTGCATTATGTTCTAATTATTGATAAAAGTTAAATTACAAATTTAATCGTTTCAAATATTTTTATTTAGTCTCTAAACTTTCAACAAGTGTCTATTTAGTCTCCAAACTTTCAACAAGTGTTCTAATAGATTTACTAACTTTCAAATTTGTATTTAATGTCTCTGTATTTTTATTTTCTATCGAGTAGGCGTTTGATTATTTAATATTTTTTTTTTTTTAAAAAGGACAAACCTATCACAAAATTAGAAGTTTAAGCTTTTGTTAGACATAAAATTCAATTTTATATCTAATAGATAAAGTTCATAAACCAATTAAACATTTTCAATTTAGTTACTAAATAGACCTAAACTTAGAAAAAAAGAACTGAAGTTGTAAATTTACATTGTATTGATATTTTATAGTTTAGATCAAATAGATATAGACTTGAAAATGGAGAAAAGTAAACTTATAACTCAATTCATTGACAATCCGAGAAATATGAATAGTGGTTTCTATTTTTAGGATTAATTTCTACAATGAAAATGATCAAGCAAGCATGATAGCAAAAATATAAAGAAGTGCTTCATCTGTTCTCAATTTCTAGTCCTTTTGACAGGACTAATTTTCTTTTTACAACTCTTTTTCTTTTAAAATAGGAAAAAAAAAAAAGGCTTTTGGATGTTTAAAAGGAATTCATCTTGTAAAAATGAAAGTAGTAGATTTGTTAGCTTTGTCTCTCTTCACGACTTTGGTTGATCAAAAGCCATATGGCTACAACCACAGGAGCTGATATCATGATAAGAGCTTGTACAATGTTGGGTTTGGTCATCTCTGGAAAGATTATGCTTCCATATTTTATTCCACATCCCCCTGCTATGGACCCTGCCGCCAGTTTCAACAAAAATTGCACATCCTCCTGCATAGTATGTAGCAAGTGAGGCAACCAAAGTAAATATTGCCAATATCATTATCATCATCATCATCATCTTTGATATATTCAGAACCTACATGAAATGATTTTTGAAGTGCTTAAAACAATTGTTGTACGTGAAAACACATTTTTAAACCATTAGAAAGAAGGGTAGGGGAGATAAACTGCTTCTAAATCTTGTCTTTGCTTGTGTTAACATGAAGAATAGCTTGACATCTTACTTGTGGAATGAGATACTATTATTACATGGTTTTTTCAGTATCTCATAAACCATATACTTACGAAAGCACCAAATTACTACTAATAGCTCAATCAAACTATCGAAGAAGTCATTACATAGTCTAAATATATCATGTTTGGAAACCAGAAATGTAATTTAATTAAACAGTACAAAGAGAAATTCTCCTTTCTTTTCATTTTTCTGCACATTCTACACTGATTATGTTTAAGTTTAGGCTTCCTTGTCAGTATCAGGCATATCTTAAAAGAGCTTCGTTTCTCTCTAAGAAAGGCAGCAGGAGAAAGAGTAATAGAAAATCTTGTAGCCAAATGAATTAATTTGGTTCCCCAACTTTTAGCATCTTTAGATGCCTCATGGATTCTGATAAGAACGATATTAGGGTGTTATTAGAGTATTAAAGATATATTAGCAAATTAGATTTGGAGTTTGTTATACTTCAAATAGAAAGAAAAGGGAATGAAGAAGATAAGCAATATTTTGGTGAGGGAATTAAGGCTTGAGTGTGATCTCAAGATTGGGAGAGTCCAAGTACCTTGAATAACTTGGTTTATCTTGTATTTTGGTTATCGAAATGTATTTGGGTTTTATCTGATTCTAGGTTGAATAAAAGCAAATGAAAGGCATAAAAACTCAATGTAATCTAGAATTCTGCCAAAGATTTTGTTATCAACAAACACAAATGTAGCTAGAGGAGTTAAAAGTGAAGTAAAATTATTCAAATAAATGACCCCTGACAGGATAGGGGAAGATATTGGTTTGATTTGATTTTGTTAGATTTTTTTGAATTAAACCAGAAGGTAACTCCACAAAATAAGAGTTGGAAACATTTGTTTTATATTATACCCCATAACTATCGATCAAAATCATTTCGACATTATTGAATTATGATGATGATAATGTTGAACGGAACTTTTCTAAAAATGAATTGGATACATATCAAGTTGAGAATGGTTTGGATATATCATCTTGAACATGAAATCCATGCTTTTTCTAGGTTTGATAACCGAAAGACGAGGAATGCATACCCACCCTAACAAGAATTTACTCAATTTCAGATTTCGTCGTCTAATTCAATCGAAGGAACTTCTAGAATCTAGCCAAAGATCAATCAAAATACTGCTAAAATGTGGTTAATCCTATTGATTTTCTCCTTCGTTCAGCCTAAATTCAGCATAATATCCCTCGAATTACCAAGTGGAAACAGCAATTTGCAAAGCGAAAGTTCTTATAGACTGAGAGATAGAAGACAATACGAAAATACACACCTGATTAATGAAACCGCCGGCGTCGGTGTCGTCGTTGCCGCTCGGATTCCCTCCTTGTCCAAGTGCTCGAATGGCGGGAAATTTCAGCCGCGTATTGAGAAAGCAATTTGGATAGCGAACTGTGAGTCTTGCGAAATTCGTCGGCTTCTTTTCAGATTTGGCGGGAGCCGGAATGCCGATCTTCAAGGCTCCGGTCGTCGTTACCGCCGCTGCCATTTTCTCTATTATCTTCGATTTCTTTTAACGGCCACCGCGAAATTATCGTTGCTTCTTTTCACTCTGTTCACTTAGTTGTTCGCCAGCGTGCCACGTCCGCAAAGTCTGATTGGTTGGTTCTTTTTTCCATTAAATCAGATATTTAAAAATTGAAAATTAATGAAAAAAAATATTCATAATTTTGTCGAGAGTATTGGTTTTCAGGTTTCAAAGTTTTAATTTCGTGAAATTGAATTCTAAACTTAAACAAATTGTCAATTTTTATCATATATTCGTGTGAAAGATTGGGAAATTTTCTTAGATGGAAAAATCTTAACTATTTATAGAGAATGAAAAAAATAATAATCTTAACATTGAAGTTCCTGTAAGATTAAATTTTGTTATTTTGTATAAATAGTTTTCTTTTATTTTTCTATTTTTTGAAATTCTTGGTACATGTAGGTTATTTTTAAATATAGTTATATAGTAATATGAAATAAAATCTACATACTATTTCAAAGAGGATATGGAAAAAAACATTTGATTTTCTCTTTTTCCCTTCATTTGATGATTATAGAGATATATTAGGTAATTTCACGTTTAAAATCATTAAATAAATTATTGTGCCCCTAAATTTTAGCATTGCACAAAAAAATATTTAATTTTTCACTTTCTTTTTCTTTTAGCATAAACGTGAATGGAGTTTGATTTATTTTTTAAGATTTGATTCAAGATCAAATCAAATTTTCTCTATAAATGATCCTTACACTCCAAAAATTTATGGGTTATCTCTTTTTCTATTTCTTTTTCATGTTTTTTCTCTTTTTCTGTTTCGTTAATAACTTTTTTGTTTTTTTCCTTCAGTAAATAATAGTTTTCGGTTAAAATGAAAGTTTGAAATTAACAAGATAATAAAATTATATAAATTAAAATAAATAAATAAATATACTAAAAGGATGATTATCACGAATTTTAAAAAAAGAGTGGAAAAAATATTTTCATTTACATTAAAGTTTAAAACTAGGAGGATATCTAAATCAAAATAATAAAAAATATTAAAAAAACTAAAAGAGAGTTCACGAAAATTTGAAAATATATATTTTTTGGATTTAAATTAAAATTTGAAATTAAGAGATAATTAAACCCTCAAATAAAAATAAAAAAGAATTATTTTTAACTAAGAGATAATTATCACGAAATCTTAAAAGACTTATTTTTGTGAGTTAACCAATATATCTTCTATTACATAGTTTTCTTAAAATTATTCAAGTATTTATGTTATTCTTATAAAACAGGTGCAACACACGTAGTATTCGATTAATATCTACAAATATGGTAAAATGTCATTATCTATCAATGATAAACATTAATAGACATCTATTAGTGTCTTTCATTGATGGACTATGACATTTTGTTATATTTGTAAATATTTTCCTCTCTTTCACGATAGAAGCCAGCCGCCCCCCTAAGTCTTTTTCATCCGGAAAATTTCATAAGATAACCCAAAAAGTAAAACCTTTTCTATGGATGACCTCTTTCTAAAAATTTTGTTCTTATTGACCTTTTCTACATGTGAAATTCTATTTTTACCCCCGACTTTAAATACTTCTCTTTTACTCTTCTTCATCCTTTAATCTTTCCTTCCAACCATCGATCGTCTACAATTCAATTCAACTATTTATTCTCAACCAATATTGTACATTAGAATTTAATGCTATTGGATCTTAACCATGAGACAAGTAAACGTATATCATTTTTCACCTCTTCAGTTTCACTCGAACACTATCCGCTTCTCCATTGCTCTATCACTTTCAGTTGAACACATATCGCTTTCAAAGGAGATCATTCATACATTCAATTTATTTTGTGGGTCTAGAACAAGCATTTTTCGAAGAAGATCATTCTACATACCTAGAAACAAATACTACAAGTGTTGTTAGCCGAAAGTTTTTAGAAGTTCATTCAGTATTATTTTTTTGATCGTGTACCATCAATTACATTGTATTTTCGATCTTATATCATTGGATACACGATTGTGTACTACATTATACACGATCTTATACCACAACATATGCGATCTTATACAATAACATAGACGATCGTGTACCACAACATAACATATCGTATATCATTATATACACGATCGTGTACTATAGTCTACACGATCGTATACTATAGTATATATGATCATGTATGTTATGGTACATGATCGTCTATCACACATATTTTTTGTTATGTAATTTCAATGTTTGATTGATATTATATTTGGCGTGTTGCAGATTAATGATGTTACTTCGCATCTTTGTATGCTATTGTGGGGAGTGGGACCAGACCGAAAGTAGCTACGTTGGTGGTCAAATGAAAGGTGTAAAGATTAGACACAATATATCGTGTAGTGAACTAGTGAGTCTTCTACACCAACGACTAAATATCGATCCAGATAATTTTTTCATACACACTAAATGTTGTAAAAATCTATTGGTCCAAACCCCTCT